>NC_092356.1:4265345-4607614 GCF_963676685.1 Mytilus edulis
CGCTATAGAGTTGTGATAGAAACGTGTATTATCGTTTTGTTAGCTTTCGTTTTTCATTCCATCAAATATACTAAGAACACCTACGCACTGCTTTATTATTTGCATTTAAAATCCTTTTACACCATGTACACTAAATATGGTGACAATCAAAAAGGATGTAAGATGTAACTGGAGCTCAAAGAACTTAAGGGCATACGATACAGTTACAGGGAATCTAATGACGTTGCTAACGTAAAATGTTATTTTCGCGACGTCAAACTCTGACATATCTGGAAAAGATGCATTTTTCGACTGATTTTTATCATTCAAACTGATTTAATTTGAAAACGAGTGCATGGACCCCTATTTTTTAACACAGCAATTTGTTTCATTTTGCAAGGAGATTATGTGACCCAAATTTTATAAAACTGTAAATAGCGCAATTTTTTTATTTTGATAAACATGCAGCAAAAAAATGACATTTTTTACTCTATTCATGAACATTTGATAAATATAGAGTTATTTCGGAATAAAAATTGCATAATTTTTAATGATTCTAATAAAATACAGAAATTACCGATTATTTAACAAAAACCATTTTGTGTTTATCTTTTAAAACAAAAAAGTTATGTCTTTCTTTTGAAAAAGAAAATACGGACACAAATCTGAATTTTGAGCAAATATACAAAATTTCGAACTCATTTTACTCAAAAAGTAGCACATGAAGGTATATTTTTTATTACATATTTGATTTAATGAGGTTAAAAATAGCCGATATGCAAATTTTCATCAACTTGTAAATACAGGTTCAATACTGTATCGTATGCCCTTAACACATATACCAACAGATTGTCTATCAAACACAACATAATTAGATTTGTCTAATAATAATCTTTACACTAAATATTCACAGCTTAATATAAGTGATCGTCATGTGACATCAATCCACCAATCAGCGTTTGATAATTTAACACATTTAAAAGAACTGAGTTTATTCGATAATCTAATGAACACCTTTCGTAGGGAATATATTTGGACCACTAGATGAACTACAAGTACTTCATATATCACATGACTTGATGTCAACGTATCCAAGAGAGGTGTGGTCGGATGTTTTAAATATAACAAAGTTGTTTACATATGGTGGACCATCAAATGGATCATTCGCAGATATATTATCTGTCATTAAAAATCTTGAGTACTTTTATTGTGAGATTAAAATTCACGTTTTACGCAACTATTCGTTTTATACCTTTGCAAAGACGCCATTAAAATATCTAGAGATAAAAGGCAAATTAACGACGATAGAAAAAGATACTTTTTCACCATTAGGATTTCTGTCCAGTCTTGCAATTCCAAATGCACGTTTCCTGAAACTATAAAATACTTTGCACGTGTTTGAAAATCGACAAGTGGATGAACTAAATTTAAACAATGATTTTAGAGTACATGGTGAATTCATTATGACAACTGATTTATTTGTGTAAAGAAATTATTTTTGACCTGCAATGGCATAAACATGACAAATGCCGACGCCATTCAAAAGATGAAATACAAACATTGTATGAAGAGTTTAAACTGAAGTAACAATGACTTTGATTTTCACCAGCTGTTAACAATATGGTTTTTCAATTTTTTTACACATCTGAAGACATTAGACATGTCGGATAACAACAATCAATATACTCAAAATAAAGTTAAGATAGATGGAATAAAGCATACACGTGATAATATTGATCTATTTGACAACAAATCCTTTAACATTGTTCCTCCATTTTATTCTCCAGATATTGTATTATGGTTTCCTTCGACACTTGAAATCTTGAATATATCTTGTATAAACGTAGTAGGTTATCCTGAATATATCTTGTATCAACGTAGTAGGTAATCCTGAATATATCTTGTATCAACGTAGTAGGTAATCCTGAATATATCTTGTATTAACGTAGTAGGTAATCCTGAATATATCTTGTATCAACGTAGTAGGTAATCCTGAATATATCTTGTATCAACGTAGTAGGTAATCCTGAATATATCTTGTATCAACGTAGTAGGGAATCCTGAATATATCTTGTATCAACGTAGTAGGAAATCCTAAAATTGAGAATGGAAATGAGGAATGTGTCAAAGAGACAACAACCCGACAAAATAAAAAACAACAACAGAGGGTCACCAACAGGTCTTCAATGTAGCGAGAAAGTCCCGCACCCGGAGGCGTCCTTCAGCTGGCCCCTAAACAAATATATACTAGTCCAGTGATAATGAACGCCATACTAATTTCCAAATTGTACAAAAGAAGCTAAAATTAAAATAATACAAGACTAACAAAGGCCAGAGAGGCTCCTGACTTGGGACAGGCGCAAACATGCTGCGGGGTTAAACATGTTTGTGAGATCTCAACCCTCCCCCTATACCTTTAACCAATGTAGAAAAGTAAACGCATAACAATACGCACATTAAAATTCAGTTCAAGAGAAGTCCGAGTCTGATGTCAGAAGATGTAACCAAAGAAAATAAACAAAATGACAATAATACATAAATAACAACAGACTACTAGCAGTTATCTGACATGCCAGCTCCAGACTTCAATTAAACTGACTGAAAGATTATGATTTCATCATATGAACATCAGGCACAATCCTTCCCGTTAGGGGTTTAGTATCATACCATCATAACATATATGAGAAGAACATAACCCGTGTCATGCCAACAACTGTTTTTAGAATAAATGTGTTTAGTTCCGATGCAAAGACCTTATCAGTGACTCAATATTAACGCCAAAATATGCAATCTTTAATGACTTGACAACACTATCGTAATTATATCCCATCTTCATAAGTCTATTCGAAGGTTTTGTAAGTTTCTGAGGTGAAAACTGACACCTTTGTGCTTTATAAAGAATATTTCCATAAAAAATTGGATGTGAAATACCTGAACGTATTAGAAGTCTGCAAGTTGAGCTATATTTACGAATGATGTCTTTATACCGATGATAAAATTGAGTAAATATATCTTGTATCAACGTAGTAGGTAATCCTGAATATATCTTGTATCAACGTAGTAGGGAATCCTGAATATATCTTGTATCAACGTAGTAGGTTATCCTGAATATATATTGTATCAACGTAGTACATGTAGGTAATCCTGAATATATCTTGTATCAACGTAGTAGGGAATCCTGAATATATCTTGTATCAACGTAGTAGGAAATCCTGAATATATCGTGTATCAACGTAGTAGGGAATTCTAAATATATCGTGTATCAATGTAGTAGGTAATCCTGAATATATCTTGTATCAATGTAGTAGGGAATCCTAAATATATCTTGTATCAACGTAGTAGGTAATCCTGAATATATCTTATATCAACGTAGTAGAGAATCCTGAATATATCTTGTATCAACGTAGTAGGGAATCCTGAATATATCTTGTATCAACTTAGTAGGGAATCCTGCATATATCTTGTATCAACGTAGTAAGGAATCCTGAATATATCTTGTATCAACGTAGTAGGTAATCCTGAATATATCTTATATCAAAGTAGTAGGTAATCCTGAACATATCTTGTATCAACGTAGTAGGGAACCCAATTAACAGCCTTACATTGAAAGGAGCTAAAGACCTGCAAATAATTGATTTAACATACTCTTCATTGTTTGACTGTAATTACACATTCAATGGACTTCAGAACTTGGTAATGTATGTTTTCAGGTCTCAGACAGGGTATATACTGTGACATTCCCGGCTAAGAGTTTATATCCCCTGAGCCGAAGGCGAAGGGGATATAAGCCCTAAGCCGGGAATGTCACAGTATATACCCTTTCTGAGACCTGAATTACACATATATTACGGATTATCCCTGACTTAATGTTATTTTCCAGTGCCGGTATTTGTTGACAACACATATATATTGAAAAACCCAACCTGATATGTTCGGCATAGGTGAAGGATTTTCTAATTTGCTGTGAACATAATTTTATCGTGTATGTAATAATTTATAACAACACTTTTAACATTAAATTTAAGTATTAAAAGTGTAAAATGCGTGATTTTGTATCAAAAATGTATTATTGACTGAAGCACGACATTATTTTCCCTCTGTGAGCCTCTGACAGTCTGATAGCTTTTGTCTACGTCACATAGTAACCGGTGTTATGATGACGTGTTTGAGATTTCAATTGGGAATAAAACGTCGTATATACCCCGGCAGTTTCCTGAATATATACTGACATCTCTGTGTTGTTATCCAAACACAAACCTCGACACATTTGTAATCCGTAATATTACTTAATATTTCACATTTCAAATGCGTACATTTAAATCACAACTTTCTTCAGTCTGCCATCAATTTGGAACAGTTGATAATGGAAAGCTCTTCACTAAGTATCGGTCTTAAATTTGATCATCACAGTAAATTCCTCCTTGGACAGAAACGTTAGCAGTACATAGACTTTTCAAGAAATGCATTTACAGACCAATTCAGAATTTCAACATTTAAAAGTCAATTAGACAGTTTTCAAACTTTGATATTCGAAGGAAAATTATTCACAAGTATTCCATTACGTATGGAGGACTTAAACTATCTAAGTGTCCTTAACAGAAACAACAAGATAGCATATTTGACAACTAAAGAGATTGACGCCATTGAAGTGCTATTTAGAAAATCAAATAAAACAATGACAGTCTTATTAGCGGGCAACCCTCTTGTTTGTACTTGTGCTTCTTTAAATTTAGTAGAATGTTTATTTACTACTAACGTGAAACTTGACATCAATGGTAGTTATTCGTGTGTCGGAAACGATGGAAATATTACAACAACCAATTTCGTTTACAATCACTTGCGAATTATGAGAATAAGATGTATTATTACAGTATGGTTAATTTTTTCTGCAACTTTATTCGGTGTTCTTCTTTTATTCATTCTAGTTGGGTATTGTTACAAAATGTACCTACAATACATTTGTTCATTTATCGGAATGACCAATCCTCTTTTCCAGAAGTCAAAAGAAGAAGCACTTGAATATGATGCATATGTAGCTTATTGCGATGGCGACTATAAATGGGTATATGGACCTTTGCGCCTATTTCTCGAAGAGAGACGAAATTATTAACTTCTATTGTTAGATAGAGGTGATGCCCTTGCTGGAGAACATAGACTTTTTGCTTTAAACAATTCAATTTCAAAATGCAAAAAGATAATCTTAGTGATTTCAAAAGAGTTTGTTAACAATGGCTGTGCATACTATGAAGTAACTGTTGGAATTGAACATTTCCTAGGTTTACAAGCAAGAATAATTGTTTTAAACCTGGAAAATATAACCAAAACAGAATAACCGCAATTTGTTCTTCAAATGATGTCATTGGACGCCAACGATCACATTCGTAAAACAGACACATTAAATGAAAATAACATTTTCTGGAAATGTCTAGATCAAGCCATGCAACGTGAATAAAGACAGGGATGTTGTTTTTTTTTTCTTTTTTTTAAACTATGCTTGGAATGACATCTTTTGGTCAATATACGTAAATTTCAATATTTTATAAGATGCCATCACATGTGACTTTCTGTACAAATGTATCGAGACTATTTTAACATGTTTATTAAAATTAACACAAAAGTAATAATTGTGAAATCCTTGAATAAACTGACTACTTATGCAAAGACTTATTCATTGATCTTATTTCATGTCTTTCTTTTTGGAATTTGGTGTTTATAATGCAGGTAACTCCAGAAGAGTGTTTCAGACGCATACAATTTTTAAAGTTCTACTTTCATTTATACAAATTTTATATCACTAGTTACAACTGGTTGAAGTTATGAAAAAAAAAGATGTCAGATCATTTTTTCAAACAAAAATGCTTGATTGTATGCATATTTGTGTATGATACAAAACATATCTGTTTATTTAAAAATTTAATAGTTTTACATTTTAAAAGGACGTAGCTACACTGCATTAAATACAAGGTTAAGAAATTATGTGAAGTAGAGCGACGTTCTTTGTTTTTCTTCCCATTTAAATACTACTTCCTTATATCAATATTCAGATCAATATCTAAGTTTTTGAACATTACCTTATATATTATGTAAACAAGTACGAAATATTTGAAGTATAGGTTAAAATGAATGACACCATTCTAATACACGCATAAAAGAAAATCCTACCGTTATAAGACCCCCTATTTTCATCTTTTCTGTATTACAAAAATGTATCTGAAATGTCTTATTTTAACAGTATAACTATTTTTGTGCAGTGCGATAGATACAAAATCTCGAAAGTACGACTCGAATATCATTTTGTTTATTTAAACCAATATTCTTCCATAGCCAAAGGTTGTTATTTCATACTTATAGATACAGACTAAAATTAATATCATATGCTATAGAAGAATAAAAAAAACTGACACTCTTTTGAAGAACACCACAAACAGTCTTTCTGTTCATATAACATGTATAGGCCCTCCAAATTCTTCTAACTCGCTTGTTGAAAATTGATGGAAAGCTTAAAAAAAAGTTTCATCATTCAAAATTTACTAAATTATTGCTGCATTTAAACTGAGTCAACCACGTAAGATCTTAAGTGTCCTCGGTTGCAGTCAATCTCACAGACTTGAAAAAAATATTCAAGATTCGAAGAGGAAAAATCATAAATAAATTTCATGTCACCTTTCAGTTATTGCTTTATAATATGCATTTCGATTTTGCTTGTTCTCGTCAATAAATGTAATAGTAGTCCTAAGAACAAGACAAGTTATCAGTATAGGTAAGTCTTAGTTCTAAATGCATGACGAACATGATAAAAAAAGACGTTACATTCTTATTTTAACAAAAAAAAGTATGATTGCCAGTAAAAATTCTTAATACTGTCCTAGACTAAGGCCGTTAGTTTTCTCGTTTGAATTGTTTTACATTGTCTTATCGGGGCCTATTATAGCTGACCATACGGTATGGGCTTTGCTCATTGTTAAAGGCCGTACGGTGACCTATAGTTGTTAATGTCTATGTCATTTTGGTCTTTTGTGGATAATTGTCTCATTGGCAATCATACCACATCTTCTTTTTTATAAGTTCATATTATTGAGTAAAGATGCCTGTACACTCCCGAGCAAAGGGGTAAATACAGAAGATAAAAAAGCAATAAACAAAATGTATCTCTGACTAATTAATTTTTAACAATAAGAATATTTTAGGTTACATATAAATTGTATTTGATTTATCTTTCAGCTCTCTCACTTGAAAATAAAAACTGAAGGACAATTAATCTTTGCCAGTTTCCCTTTGACTTATGAGTTTTGGTCTTCTTGGTATCTCTCATGGCTTCCTTCAGCTGCTGTAATCCCTTCATCTGACAAGCAATGCCCTCTTCGTCAACTTTTTCACTAACACGCTTAGTGACTCTCTATAGTTATGTATAACTTGCATCAACTGTTTCTTAAACAAATCGTTTAACAGCTTGTTGAATAAGAGCAAGCCTTTTTACATTGTTGATGGAAAAGTTAAACCTCTTTAAACATATAAGATACCTTACGTGTGTACAATGATATACATTTAAGTTCGGGTATACCAACAACAAAAGTGTCTATACATACTTTTACACCACTTTAATAAGAGTAATTAAATTCAAATTGGTGTTTACTATTTTAGTCTGGAGAAATAAAAACTTAGGTACTGGGTAAACATTGAATAACGATATTTAAATAGAAATAGAAATTTTTTGACAGAAACTTAATATTCTCAAGGACCATGGTTGACCAATCAGTGTAGCTACTTTTCTGTTACAATACGATGTATATCTTGTTCATTTTGATCAATAAACTCATCTATTCTTATAGATAATGAAACATTTTCACAATGTGATAATTAGGACATGATCAAAGAATAGATTATATGAAATGAACATGCTGAATACACTAAGGGTTTCACATACTGTTGAAGGCCGTATGGTTACCAATAGTCTCTTGTGTAGAGTAAAAGGGTAGAGATCAACAAAGGGACAATTAATCTTATAAGTCGCAAAACAAATGACAACGCAATTGCAAATAATTTGAAAATAAAAACTGAAAGACAATTAATGTTTGCCAGTTTCCCTTTGACTTATGAGTTTTGATCTTCTTGGTATCTCTCATGGCTTCCTTCAGCTGCTGTAATCCATTCATCTAACTAGCAATGCCCTCTTCGTCATCTTTTACACTAACACGCTTAGTGACTCTCTCTCTCTCTCTCTCTCTAGCTGCCTGTTTATTAAATATTATATGTAAAGAAGACCACAAACTTGAACTTTATCATTTTTCTTTGCAATATGATTTTCAAGAAATTGATATTTCTTTATTTTATTTTTTATTTCAATCATATTTGGTTTTGTTTCATTTACTTTACATTGATATAAATAATTCTTTGTTATTATGATTAGCAGATACAATAATAAACTTTCATGTTTGCAACCAAGAAACACATTCTCTTTGTTGAGATCAAAGTTTACAAAAAAAAGTTTCACAATATTTGAAAAAGACTGCCACAATTGAAATGTTATTGGGCATTAAAAAAAACAGGTGTTTAATGGTTTCTTCTCAAAGTTTACAAAATGTACATAACCTGGTATCTTTTAATTTGAAAGGTTCTTTAATAAGCATCTCTACAAGACTTTTTTGTTATCATGAAATATTCTGACCATTCTGTAGTATCAATAAGTACAGTTCTTCACATTTCAACAGTTTGATTGTTTGTAGTTGATAACTTCATCTACTCAGTTTTCATTTACAAATTTGGCTTTCACATTACACCTGATTTTTTTTAAAATAAAGTATCACCAGTGTTAGACTTATCTAAATCTTGATTACGACAATTTTCTTTAAGGCATTTTTTTCATGGTGTTAGGGATATCTGCGCAGTTTTCAGTAAAACTAAAAGGCGGCGCGCAAGTATGTAGTATTTATGCTTATACGCATAGCAATATTTTTTAATAAAGGCGAAACTGACAATTTTAGATATCATTTAAAGGACACAAAATAGTACTTTGGTTCTAAAAAATAATTGTGTCAGTTTAGAGTTATCTAGCCACGACAATAGTTTTGCTACCTTTATATTTTCCCATTGAAAAAGTTAAGAATGAGATGTTCTTGAGTGACAAAAAATACAACACGGTGCAACAGTATCCTTATAGTAAGAGCATTTTTATTTTGACTTGCTTTGCATTTTATTGAAAGGTGTGTCACTTCAATATAGGGTGATATGGATTGGCCGCTGGAATATGCATGAATTTATTATTAACGTTTTCAATCAGCCTTAATTTTTGTGCCTGTTCAAAGTAGCACGTTCCCAAATCCGACTGAAAGTGTCTTTCTAATACAACACAAGGTACATATAATGTGTTGTCGTTCTCATATGCACATGATATTTGTCACTGGACGTTAAACCCAATTCGTCAGCATCATTCAATTGGTTCTTTTCTTCTATTACCTAATCATATGTTGTTTACAAATCATTCTAAAGAAGTAAATGGAAAGGAGCGAATGCAGCTACATTTAGTTATCTTAAGTTTTAATTCATTTTACTCCGTTTAGTTCCTTTCTACATAAGTGCAGAGGAGAACTGCAGTTGTCCGCATGTAAACTTCTAGCATTTTTCACCAATATGAGTACATCACAATCCGTTACTGTTTCAACACCCAGGGGTGTTTCATGTCTGTATTCTTAAACAACTATTATTTTTTCTCAATTTTTTTACCAATGCATCACTCTCTACTGCCCATATCTATTATTCTATATTCTGTTTCTCCATCCAGATTCTGGTGTATACCATGAGGGTCCGGATTGGGGGTGTTTTTTTATTTCTGTATTCTTAAAATTGTTATGTTACTTTTCTCTACATTTTATTTATCTTACTTATTATTCTTTCTCTATTCTTTATTTTTTAAAATCCCAATATATTTTACTTACTGATGTTTAGTTACATTACGACGTTTACCTCTGATTTATATACTGGTTAGCAATGTAGATGACAAATTAGTGTCATTCATGACAGTTAAACAGAATCCACATGATATATGCGACCATTCTTGGATGAAATTAATATTACTTTAATATTACACTTTTTGAAACAATTTTTATCAATTTTCAATTTCCACTGTCTAAATTGTTCATTGTTCATGTGTTGTTTCCGTATATTATATGTTTCATTGCTCATGTATTGTTTCCGTATATTTTACCCGCTCGTCTTGAGCCTACCCATTTGATCCGATAACACCCCATATAGCAATAAAATTATACTTTTATTGCCATTCATAACTCTTAACAGACCAATTAACAGACCGGGTTTTATACATCCGACCCACTAACAGACCAGCTTTTAAATAAAGATTGATTTATGTCACCAAAATAAAGATTTTCGTGTAGATTTTTCACACAATGATATCAATATGGTTAACAAACATAATGCCTGTCTTTTTTCGATGTTCAAAATAATGCATGCAAGTAAATTCAACCAACGTGTCATTTTGTGTACATTTTGTGTGTGTAAAATGTGTATACATTTATTGATGAGTACCCGCCTTTTCATTTATAGATCGTACATCGAAGCTAGAAAAATAATAATTACATCACTGTATTCAGTACATGTACATTGAATTGTTTTGTTAGACATGAATAATTTTTATGATAAAAATATATTTAAAAAGTTATACAATGAAATATGCTGAACTTTCAATGATTTTCTCGATAACACCTGATTAACAGACTTTAGCCAACCCGATTAACAGACCAACCGACGATATAGCCGCATACTCAATATAGATTAACCTACCAATCTCTCGGTTAGCCGAGTGTCGGCCGTGAATTTTTAAAGATGCGGCTCATTCATCGCCAAAAAAAGTTCTTCTATAATAATCATGTTTATCATGTTTATTGAACTAAGGCTATGCTAAAACTATTTATTTATACTCGATGTATATAAATTGGAGCGAATACGCGAAACGTTATTTCAATACTTTTCTTTTGGAATGAAAAAAATAGTATGCACAAATATCTTTAATTTTTTTTCCAAACTCTAGTTTTCAAGAATGAGAAGTTATCTTTAACAGCGAACACAATTCTAGTGTCAATGAGTGTTGATATGACATCTTGAATATAAATTTGTTGATTTACTTCGATAATTGATAAAGTTTTAATGTAAATATATTTTTTTAGCTTTCAAACTTTTTTTATCGAGGGAATTCGAAGTGTAGCCATTCGAACATAAACATTGTCAGTCTTTTAGGTTTCTTTTCTTTAGCAGATGACTTTATGATAGCTGAGCATCATTTTATAAGGGCATTAGCTCTCAAAGTCATGTTCATCGATTTGACTCAAATTCGAATATTAGATTTATAATATAAAAAACATATAAAATATTTATCCAATTCATAAAAAAGTCAAAATAAAGCATTTCAGAAGGCCTGCGATTGATAATATATCGTGTAAATTTTAGTCCAGGCGCCATCTAAATAACTTTCGAGATGACCAATAAAACAATTGACGGTCAAATAACACGATATAAACATAAATATAACTAGATATATGGACCTTATGCAAATGGATATTTCTATGTCAGTATGATTTCAATTTTGAGGTTAAACTGATGTACATTTTCGATTTTACCTGTATTAGAATGATTTTTAGGTGATCGAATCAGACAAATCAAATGGTTCACCTCTGTTTCACTTTCAATGAAATTTGACAATATTTTACTTATATATCCTAACAATCATTTATCATGTATAATCCATCTGTTGCTAAGGGGTTAAATTGAAGTTCACTTGAATACGAATTCAATGAGGTCTTATTATTCTCTTGCAAGTGAATAATTCATCAACGATATTTTTTTTAGCTTATTTTAACAAAATATAAGCATACTGATTAATAAAAGCGAATTGTATTTCAGTTTAATAAATGATAGATTAAAAGTGTTTATGTATCTCGTAGCTTGTGTCCCCAGATCAATACACTATCATTACATATATAGGTATAACAACAGTTATGGCTATTTACAAATATTGCTTTAGATATTCCAAATGATATTTGGTGGTAGTGTAAAGTATGTTATCATGATCCTAATAAGAAGACACAAGCAGTTACATTTTTTAAATAGAAGAAATGTCAGTTATCTATGCATTTAAATGGTGTCACTATTTCTAACCTTTATTTCGATATGTTCGAATTCTTTTACCTGTTAAAATAGGTAATTTTATACAAAATAGATTTAGGTATAAGGAAGTGGTATTTAAAATGAAAGAAATCCCTTATCTTTTAAATTCAAATGAAACTTTACTATTGTAGCAACGTTGTCACTTCCTGTTAGAATATTTAATTTTTATTGAACAAAAGACACATGGTTTGCATGCCACACGGTACAAGGAACTTATACCAAACACATATTTTACAAAATAATTTCACATTTTTCAATAACAGTCACGTGATCTTTGTTTATTTATTTTCGTTGGGTACATCAATTTTGGTGATTGGTGCGCTTAGTTTTGGTACTTTTTATTTTCCCTTTTCGTTGGGTACTTGAATGTTGGTGATTGATGCGTTGAATTTTGGTACTTCCTATTTTCCTTTTTCGTTGGTAACTTGAATGTTGGTGATTGATGCGTTGAATTTTGGTACTTGCTCTTTTCCTTTTTTCGTTTGGTACCTGGATGTTTGTGATTGATGCGTTGAATTTTGGTACTTCCTCTTTTCTTTTTCGTGTGAAGACTTTGATAAATAACAGTTATACTTCCAAATAAATGTAAAATTTAAACTCTACATGATTTAAAAAATATTCGACAATTATTTTTCTTAGGGGTTGGTGTTCCCCATTAAACAAAAAAGTATGATAAATTTAATATATTGATGTCTTGCTCTTCTTTTTTACTAATACAAAGCCCCCTTATTTAAATATTCAAGCATACATAAAGTAAAAAACGTATGAATTCGAAAATTGCTTGATATCATAATTTTATCATTTATGATTTATAAATGACAAAGTTTTCTTCATTAACGCTTCATGGCTAGATCCAAACATTTCCAGAAAATGTTATTTTCATTTAAGGTGTCTGTTTTACGAATGTGGTCATTGGCATCCAGTGAGACCATTTGTAATACACATTGCGGTATTTCTGATTTTGTAATACTCTCCAAGCTTATAACAATTATTTTTGCTTGCAACCCAATAAAATGCTCAATTCCAACAGTAGCTTCATAGCTTGCCCATTCATTGTTCACAAACTCATTTGAAATAATTAGGATCATCTTTTTGCATTTTGAAATGGAATTACTTATGGCAAGTCTATTTTGACCAGGTCGTACATCCCCATCACCTCTATCTGACAAAAGAAGTTTATAATTTCGTCTATCTTCGAGAAATGAACGCAAAGGTCCATATACCCATTTATAGTCGCCTTCGCAATAAGCTACATATGCATCATATTCAAGTGTTTCTTCTTTTGACTTCAGGAAAAGTGGATTGGCCATTCCGATAAATAAACAAAAGTATTGAAGGTGCAATTTGTAACGATATCCAACTAGAATAAATAAAAGAAGCACACCGAATAAGGTTGCAGAAAAAATAAACCATATTGTCGTTATACATCGTATTCTCCTAATTCGCAAGTGATTGTAAACTGCATTAGTTGTTGTAATATTTCCATCGTTCTCGACACACGAATAACTACCATTGCTGTCAAGTTTCACTTTAGTAGTTAATAACCATTCTACAAAATCTAACGAAGCGCAAGTACAAACAAGCGGATTTCCTTCTAATAAGACTGTCATTGTTCTATTTGATTTTTCAAATAGCACTTCAATTGCGTCAGTTTCTGTAGTTGTCAAATATGCTATTCTGTTGTTTCTGATGTTCAGGAAAGTAAGACGGTTCAAGTCTTCTAGACTTAAGGGAATACTTTTGAAAAAATTTCCTTCAAGAATCAAACATTGTAAACTATCTAATTGACTTTTAAATGTTGAAGTTCTGAATCGGTCTTCAAATGAATTCATTGAAAAGTCTAAATACTGCAAACGTTTGAGTCCATGAAGGAATTTACTGTGATGATCAAATTTCAGGCCAATACTTAGTGACGAACTTTGCATTATCAACCGTTCCAAATTGACGGCAGATTGTAGAAGGTTTGGATTTAAAAGACCACATTTGAAATGTGAAATATTAAGTATTACCACGTTCTGAAGTCCATGCACTGTGTAATTGCAGTCGTCAAGTGATGTGTATGCAAAGTCAATGATTTTCAATCGTTTGATGCCCTTGAAAGTTATACTGTTTATGCGATTATCATATCCGATTATTAATGAGGCATTTAGAAATTCGAGTGAAGAAGGGAGGTTGAGAGACAAATTTGCTTGGGAATCAAATATAAATCTGTGATTCCGAGGTCGTCTACCATCACTCTTTTGTTCTGGAAAACTATAAAAAGATTTACTAGTAATGAAAGAAATGTCTATTCTCTTAATATTAATAAAGACATTAAAATATAAGATAATAAGATCCTGGTGGTAATCTAACTCATTGTGACTTAAATCTAGATCCTCAAGACAGTTTCTGTATTTAATTTTCTGGAAGGCGGATGCATCTATCAGTCTTATACCATTGCCTTTTAGAGATAATTTTTTTAAGCATATGTTACCGATATATGCAAATAGATCCGCCGAAATTACGTATTCACCGTAATTTTTAAAATTTTGGCTCAAATCCAATTCAACCATTTGTCGATTTTCAAACACGTGCAAAGCTTGTAGTGTATTTGATAGTTTCAGGAATCTATTATATGAAATAATAAGACTGGACAGTAATTCTAAAGGTGCAAAAGTATTGATTTCTATCGCTCGTAACTTGCCAATGATACGTAAATACTTTAATGGCGTCCTGATAAATGAATCAAATGTATAGTTATGTATAACATCATCTTCATATTCACAGTGAAAATAATGAAGATTTTTCATGGCAGAAAATATCTCCGCGAATGATCCATTTGACGGTCCACCATAAGTAAACACCTTTGTTAAATTTAAAACATCCGACCACGCCTCTCTTGGATACGTTGACAACAAGTTATGTGATATATGAAGTACTTGTAGGTCAACTAGTGGTGCAAATATATTCCCTTGAAACGTTTTCATTGGATTATCGAATAAATTGAGTTCGGTTAAATGTGTCAATTGTTCAAAAGCTGATTTATCTATTGCACTTATGTTACAGCTGCTCATATCCAGAGATCTAAGCTGTGTATATCTAGTAAACGTTTCCGTAACTAGACTGTTAAAGTTATTTTCCATCAGAAGTAAATCTGTTGTATTTCTTGGACATTCTGCCGGTATGAATGTTACATTCCTTGAACTACAGTCACATCTTATGTCATTCACACGTATTGTAATATCACAATGTCTAGAATAAGCAAACGAAAGAATACATTTAACACAAAGAAAGAATAAACGTTGTGTTAACAGCATTTTTCAAATCAATTGTAAATCTTTAACTTTTTATATCCCTATTTTCGAGTACGTGACCACAGTATTAAGCAATATTCTCTCTTTCGTCAAACTTTTAAATATCTAAATTTATATAAAGCATTTTAAAATGGGGCCAGTCAAGCAATTATCAGAATAATTAAATATATATCTAAAGTTTATTGTTACTATATTACTATATTATAATTGTTTGACGAAGATAAACAGGAAGTGCGTGTGATAACAGGAAATAGAAATTCCCACTACCTGATACATCTTTTGTCGGTTAATTTAACATGTCACGTGACACAGTGCAATACCCTACTACCTGACACAATTATTCTTATTATAACATCAGTTTCTTTGACATATTTAAAAGTAATTACAGAATCATTAAACAAAATTTAAAAGAAATCACTCACACAGTGCAACACCCATCTACCTGACCAAACTATTCTTATTATAACGTCGGTTTCTTAAACATATTTAAAAGTAATTTCACATATAATCAACCGGAATTAAAAAAAAAATATCTCACATGGTGCATTCAACAATGAATTTATATATGTATATGTGTGTAAGCCTAACTATCAAGAAAAGTAAGAATTCGGTTTTTGATGAGGAATCTTACGACAGAAAGAGGCTGACGAAGCAACACGGTCATTGTAATAGGATGCATGATCTGCCTCTATCTGTCTTCAAAATGTTTATTTAAAGAAATTATCATTCTTTTTTATAAAAAATACCCCAAAAAACTATTTCTTCTCTACTTTCTTGATCACAGATCTGTTATCTCAGAAATAAACTGAAATCAATTCAATTAATAATAACACGTGTTCAAGGAATTATGGTTCAAACTTTCTTCATGTATAAGAATGCGACGTTTTTCCTTTTTCAAGCTTCATTTGATGATTATTCATGATACAAAATTGGAAGCAATAAAGTTTATAATCTAAGTTATGATTGTCGTTTTCAGAAAATGTATTCATAATCATCAATAAAAACTGACAATATCATGAACAAATCCCCGAAAAGGACAACTTTAGGCAGAATAAAATGAACTCCAATTATAGCAGATGCTTCGGAAATGAAAACCTTATATTCTCCTGATGACAAACTCGTTTTAAATTTCATTCAAAGATGTCACATTTGAGAAAAAATTAAGTCAACAAGATTTAGGTGGGTATTTTGAGATCAGGTTAAGTCTTAAACCACGTATCCGTTAAAACCTCTGACTATAACAAATGAATGATGTTTTTCAAAATGATGTATAGCAAAAAGTCAAAAAGTACCGGGATCTACCTAATATAATTTAAAAGATTTTTTGTCAATTTATACTTATAAAATAGAGGCAGAGGATATTAAAACTATATTCTGTACTAAATGTTTTTTTTTAATTTATTATATGTATAAGTATCCTGAAACGTCTTGTCCTTGTTTTCGTAAGATGTATTTCTGCTCTGTTACGTCGATCTGATGATCTTTTTAAATGATTTTTTGATAATTTGTTCTTATGTTGTACTATGACACTATTGTCCAAGGTTAGAGGGAATGTTTTTGCCTTCAAACTTATATATTTGTCACAAGTCAGGTGTAGGTAATTAAATGTTAATCACTTGTTGCTGCATATCATATTTGCTTTTCGTTTATAATTGTATACGTAAATCAGGCCGTTAAATTTCTATTTTAATTTGTTGACATCTGTCACAGCGAGAAATTTATCCCACTTCTTTTTTTATATCATAAGTCGAAAATAAACTGACAACGACATGATTAAAAAAAAAAATAAACAACAAAAGTACACAAAACACAACAAAGATAACCAAAGACTGAGAACACGAACCTCATAGGTATCTGGTGCTTATCTAAGAGGCTCCTAAAGGGTTTGCAAATTGCATCATAAGTTGCATCTATTGTATTTATCACATTAGTACAAATCTGGTGATCATTCTTATTCGGTACGTCACATTGCAGGACATGAGGACGAGAATGTAGTAATAACAATTACAACATATCCGTGCATCTGCAGTACAAACCAGAAGAAGATATTTGATTGTTTGTGTCATTGTGTTAAAGAATAAAATTTGGGTTACTTTTCTGCTTTAAAACTGTGTATATAATATCTCAATCTTGATCTATGAAATTTGTGAAAGAGATAACACAAATGACAATTAGCTTGATACTTGTATAGAGTACAGAGTGTTGAACTCCGAGTAAAATTCAAGAAAGGAAAGTCCCCAATCAAATTAAAACAAACGTACACGTCAAGTAAACAACAACAACTTCCTTTAACACTAAAACACCTGTAATCTGTAACATGTATCATAAAAAAAACTCTTTCTCGCATCACTTCTCTGCCTACTATAGGAATTCCAACGTTAAATTACACCTCGACAAATTAAGTTTTAGAGACAGGTTAGGTGTCATTAATTTCTTCTTTCTACCTATTTCTCTCCGTGTCTGCATGTCTTTTTCATGGTATATGATAAATTTTACTACAACGGCCTTCATTCGGAGATGATGAAACATGACACAAAAATAAATTAAAACATCAACTGAGAATGTTCATGATAGTTTACAGTTTATATGTCCTAGACCCGAGTGGTGATAGAGACTTTATCGTACCTACTAACTCACTTGAATGTTTCAAGTTGTATATATTAAATATATATATACCTCGTCTAAACATCAACCCCACAATGTAAGATCTGTAAATTTGCTTTCGCAGTTTTTTGTTGTTCTTCCCTCGCAGGGATTTGAACCCATGCTACTGTGATATTGTGACACCAAATCGGTTGCACTGTAGCCGTCCTGCTAGACCACACGACCACATGGGCTTCATAAAAATGAAGCTTTTGGTGGCCTCGTGTTACCTTTTTACGTCAGTTTTAATCTAGCGTCGTACTCCAGTAAATGATATATAAGGCATAGAGATGTTATTTTTACAGATCAAATAAATTATCTATAGTAAAGGATCCTATAGATATCCTTGTTCGATACAAGAACATTGTCCTTCTTTATTGATCAAAATATCAAAAGTATCAAAAATAGGTTGGGTAATCATAAAAACACCTGTTATAGTTACTTATTACTTATAAAGGTTAATTGGCCTTATCGTATTGGTTTTTTTTTAATTCCAAAAACACTAACGACACTCGAAAAAAACCACGATCCTAGCCGAACACTATAACTACCGTGATAATGTTGAATGCCTTGATTAACCTTACTATTATTATAACAGAGATTAATATAATGCTCTCATTTTACCTTTTTTCATATAAATATTCTTGATAAAGGTACATTTTGAATTTGTACTTTAATTTTTTTAAATACTAAGGCTTTCTACCTCAGGAATAGATTATTTTAGCTGTATTTGGCAAAACTCTTAGAAAATTATTTTTTCAGTGCTCTTCAACTTCGTACTTTATATTGCCTTTTAAACATTGTTATATGATTTTGTTATACGTTTTTGATGCGTATTGTTATACGTTTTTGATGCGTATTGTTATATGATTTTGCCATGTGATAATGGACTTTCCTAATTGATTTTCCTCTAAGTTCAGTATTTTTGTTATTTTACTTTTGATTCGAGCGTCACTGATGAGTCTTTTGTGCGGTGGCGTAAATATAACATGTTAATCCTGGTTTCTATGATGAGTTTATTTGTAACTCAGGTAAACTGCTTTGGACACAATTTATTTATAAATGTTTTACCTTCAGTAATATATTCTTTTATTTATTGGTGAGTGGTTATCTTTCTCTCAATTAAAATGATTTTCATTTTTTTTATAAGTTGTATCCGTTAATATTTTGCAAAATGTTCTCTCGCCTGATGATTATTTGATCGGCGAAAACATCAATTTCATGTGTTATTTGATTGTTTAGCCTGAAATCTTCAAAATATGTTCCGTGATATATATATATATATATATCCCATTGACCTGAATCACGACACTTTTCAAATATCTTGAATCTACCCAAAATCTCGTATTGACGTATACCAAAAACCTTTCTTTTAAAACATTTGTGACGACACTATTATCAAGGAGGAAAATACCTACAGGATATAGAAGCTATTGGTACAAATAATTTTTTAATAATAAAGAATTCGTCATTACCTCGAAAAATTTACGAATACCAGCATGCGTTGGTTACCCACCCTAAGTATCTCTATGAAGGATAACAAAGGACATATTTAAAAGATCACAGCCACAATCTCCTTTTTATTTCTTCGACTGTAAAATGACTGAATTCGAAATTTCATGAGCAACACAATCCATGCCACATATAGAGCAGCACACTTCTGGATGACATGTGATTGCCCTCGATTTTTTGTAGGTTATATGGTACTTAGCAGTAACACAACCTATGTCAAATGGCATATGTTGAGTAGAGTATTCACACACTTCTGGAGCACGACTGATCACCCTTGATGATTATATAGGTACCGTGGTACTATGTAGCAACATATTCCACATGCAGAGTAGGATCTGCAAACATTCTTGAGCACCTCAGTTGTTTTTCTTATCCTTTTGTGTGGTATATAGCAACAATGTTTTTATTTCTGATTTGGTTTCTTTCTCCTCTTTGTAACGACAGTTTTAAAAAAGTTGAAACAATGCGAATGCCGAAGGTGGTTTAACATTTAAGTGATTATTTGTTTGGTTATTTGTTTTTTGATAATACGTGTAATGTATGAAAAGAATTTCTGTAAATTTGGATAGTAAAATTGATCGCACAACAACCAACACTAGGCTTTGCAGCGAAAGAAAATGTGCAAGTAAAACATATCAGGAACAAACATCACCTACTTATGATGAGTTTATTTACAACCATTGGGTCGATGCCACTGCTGGTGGAGATTTATTTCCCCGAGGGTATCACAAGCCTAGTAGTCAGCACTTTTTGTGCTGACATGAATTGTCATTGATATAGTTATATTTATAAATTTACTGTTTACACATTTTTGAATTTTTTGAAATACTAAGGCTCTTCTACCTCAGGCATAGATTACCTTAGGTGTATTTGGCAAAACTTTTAGGAATTTTAGTCCTCAATGCTCTTCAACTTCGAACTTTATTTGGCATTTTTAACTTTTTGGGATTCGAGCGTCACTGATGAGTCTTTTTGTAGACGAAACGCGCGTCTGGCGTATATACTAAATTTAGTCCTGGTATCTATGATGAGTTTATCTACTTGTAATTTTGACAAAATCACACTATGCTGCCAAACAGGCATGCCAAATGGTATACGTGCAAGTTCATTCAATTACGCTAAATTCAAGGCATTGTTGTTTTAATAAACATGACACATGTAAAATGGAAGTTATTTTAACTATTGCATACCAAATAAATTGTTTAACGTATTGAGTAAAGTAATACGATTGATTTCATTTGTAATTTCTCTATATATTTCTCTATATAGATGCCACTTCATTATTTCCGTTGGTTACAAGAAAAATATCACGTTTAAACATTGTTTGTGTTCTTAAACTGTAACGAAAACAGTTCGAAAACTATAATTCCAATCATAATGTAAAATTAAGTGAACATTTCTTATTCATGAATGGTCACTTCAGTAAAATGATTTTAAATTTGCATGAACGTTACTCAAGCGTAAAACTCTCTGTTATCAAAATACACGATTGAGAGACACAATTTAAATACGATATAGAAAAGACATTTATTTTCTGTTTTAAATACAATTACTTCATTTAAATGTAGGACATTTTGAATGAATCCATCTTAAAAAAAAATCTGTTCAGTGTGATATTCACCTACATTTCAGGGTGAAGATTTACACAATGTTTACCGAGTTGCTCTATATGTATTTGATACTTTATATCAATGTAAAACAAACTTGTTTATGTAATGTATACGTGTTTCTCGTTTCTCGTTTTTTTATTTTATATATATTATACCGTTGGTTTTCCTGTTTGAATGGTTTTACACTAGTAATTTTGGGGCCCTTTATAGTTTGTTGTTCGGTATGAGCCAAGGCTCCGTGTTGAAGGCCGTACATTGACCTATAATGGTTTAAGTTTTTTTTAAATTGTTATTTGGATGGAGAGTTGTCTCATTGGCACTCGCACCACATCTTCCTATATCTACTGTAATATGTCTCCTAAAATAAAATGAAAAGGAACGATTGATTCGTAGAAGTAATTGTGGTTCAGAAAGTTTTGGGTTGCAGTACCAATTGTTTTAAAATGAGCTTCGAAGATATTGTTGTTAGTTCTTACATATTATCTGTTATCATGATTTCCTTGATAGAGGTTGCTCACAAGGAAGCTATCAAATAAACTTCCAAATGGTGAAGTTGAAATCATCACTTCGTAAGTTTTGCGTACGCCATCACGAGTTGGTTGACAGTTATGGAATAACCGTTTCACAAATGATATCGGATATGTTCCTTACGTCGCAACTACATTACCCGTACCTTTTCAGGAACGTGACCTACCAGACTAGACTATTTACCAGATGTGTAATAACATAAGCAACACGACGGGTACCACATGTGAAGCAGAATCTGCCTATTCTTCCGGAGCACCAGAGATCACCTCCAGTTTTTGGTTAGGTTCGTGTTGCTTAGTTTTTATAATTTAGTTTTCGATATTGTATCATTCTTCTGTAATTTTATTTGCCTGTTTGTCTTTTTATTTTTAACCATGGCGTTGTCAGTTTATTTTCAATCTATTAGTTTGACTATCCCTCTGGTATCTTTCGTTCCTCTTTTTTTAATTTGAGTAATTTCTGTGAAATACTTGAGTGTAATGTTGTCGTCTGACTATCAAAGTCCCTGCTACTCTTCAATTATTATTACTTTTTGGAGTAAAACAGTTCGGGAGATGGAAAAGGGGTTGGGGAGGGTCGATTCTTCGGTACCGTTTCTGAGTAAAAGATGTCACGTAAGGAGCAGGTTCTGTTAACCTTTTGGAGCATCAAAGATCATCATTGGATTTCGGTTAGTCATTGTACTGCTGTTCAATTGTTTGTCATGATAGTAAATTAACATGTTTTGTTATGGCATTGTCAGTTTGTTTTTCACTGAAAAGTTTGAATATTTCCTTAAAATATTCCATCTCTTTTTTAAGTTTTATTGCAGATGAATTTTAAAGTATTCAAGTAAATAAATGTTTGGTTTAGTACGTCAGTGAAACAATTTCATTAATTTTCGTATAAAGCTATAAGCATACGAATGCATATATTAACTTAACATCAAATTCAAACATATAATTAAAAGGGCAAAACCGTTGATTTTATTTCATCATCATTGTGTAAACTCGTAAACCTGATAGAATTGTTCTAATAGTTTTGTATATTTTATATCGAGCTATTTGAGAGAGACAGAGAATTATTGTGCGATTAAACAATAACATAAAAAATGTGATGCACACTGTTAAATAACCCGCTACGCGCGTTATTCGGTGTGTACCAAATTGTTTATGTTATTTTTTCATAGACAGAAAAATATTACAGTCATTCCTTAAATATTTTTTTAATATTAGAAAACCATTTTTTAATATTAGAAAATCGTGTTTTAATATTAGAAAATCATTTTTCAAAGCGTCTGAATGAAAAGTAATAGCGTTTTATGACGTCATTTAATAATTATCTTTCAGGGAATTTAGTACGCAAGTGACGCCATTGTACTTAAGATCGTTACATAAGCATTTTAATTTTTACTTAAATGACGTCAACATGCGGCTTAAACTTGCATTTCAAAAGTTTATTTCTTCGATGTTGTCTCCACGGGAATTGAAACAATACAAATGATATTAGTGGATATTTCATTATTTGAACAACATGATACAACAGTGTGTTCATTTTTATTGGAATGCGAAACATAAGACAGAATGAAGAGCTAGAATCTGGAGTATCAAAGGATCAGTCCTAGGACCCCAGTTTCTTTGTTTTTACATATACAACCTACGCTGAAGGTCCACACTAAACAGCGAGACTGTTTACGGATGATGCTGTTGTCTACTTGGCCACTTCCTCAGACGACCTCAGACAACGACTGCCACGAACTACAAGAAGTCCTAGACAAACTGCCGAAATGAGAAAATGTTTGAAAAATGGAGTTCCACCCTGAAAAATACAGCGTCATCACAATAACAAACAAAAAAAATCAATCAAGTGGTACTACAAACCACAAATGGAAAACGTAACGACATGGAACCCGTACCAGCAATACCACATTGATATAATGGAAAAAAGTACAAAAAACGTGCTACACGATTTGTAACCAGCAGACATAGAAACAGATCAAGTGACAGCAATATGATTACGAAATTAGGATGAAAAAGTCTGCAAACAAGAAAAAAAAAAGAAGCTAGACTCATCATGTTTTATGAAATAACAAACGACTTTGTAGCACATGTGCTTGTCTCAGAAAAGTTTTCCTGTATACCTTCATATACGACTGTGTAATATCAAGGTACATAGGGGGGATCTGAGACAAGTGCATGTGCGGCCTCTATATCTTGTAGACATCGACAAGAGGTAAAAAAAAGGCAAGATGACAATTTATGTCAGGATAAATTAAATAACAAAAGGCAGGACCAAATAGAGTGAAAAATAAAAAGCCAGAACAGAGATAACAAATAAAAAGAAAAAGGGCAGATATTTTCAACCAGGTTAGTCCCCCCTCCATTCCCATAAAAATCAAATATTAGCTCCTATTATTAACACAATAAATAAAATAAAAAATACGGAGAAAATGATTATCAGATTAAACCCTCTCCCAAATCTAGACCTTCATCATGCATCATTAATGTTCATATGTATATATCTTGAAAATCAATCAAACCTAAATCTATTGCCCTCAGGAAAACACTTCTCAAACATTTTACTTTTTTTCAATATAGCTGACTATGCGGTCTGGGCTTTGCTCGTTGTTGAGGAATGTGTATATGGCAATTAATATTATAAATTTTGAAGAATGGACAAAACTTGGGAAATTATTTATTGCGATTTAAAAAAAAATGAATACAGATACATGTATAATAATCAGTGCTCCAGCTAGGGATCAAAAAGGGTAGGGTGCCAATGGAGCGCACGACACTTTTTTAGGATAGGAAAAGGCACTGCTTATTTTTTTTTTGTCTGCTTTTCTGTGTGTATCTACAATGGCTTTTTATCACGCATTCACATTAGTTTTGTTACTGTATATGTTGACAATAAATAAAGATGCATACGTCGTTGTTTTGATTATTTAATTTATAAAATTTGCATTAGAAACATGATTTCAGCATTACAACTAACTCTGAACTATAGTTAAAAATAATATATCAGTGAGCGTCAAACCAACAAGCCTGAAATGGAATTTCAACGGTTCCAGCAAAAAAAAAATATAGATCATCATTAACAAGTCAGAGATTGTAAAGATGGCCGTTTATGTCTTTCTTTGTACATTTACATACTCAGCTATTTGTTTGATAGTTGCTTTATAAGTATTGACACTTGCTAATATTTTTTCTAAACATACATGTAATAAATTGCATTTGAATTAAAATAACAATTTTCGTCTCAGTTTGTATTTCTTTTCAGACGTACAGGTAGTAAAATATATCACAGTATAGTTATGTGATTGTTGTTTTAAGCTTCAGGATCAAATACTAGTTATTGTATGTGTCATTGAGATGAAGAACTGCAACAAAAGTACTATTTGTTTTCCTAAGGTTGTACAAGATGTGTCATGATGCAGTACATCACATATCTTAATTTCTGTACGACTGTCAAAATTTTTACGGGACGTATTATGGTATACAAATGTCCGGCGTCCGTCTGTCCGTCTGTCTGGTGTTAACATGTCGCACCGTAATTTGAGAACGACTCATCCAAATTTCATGAAACTTAATACAGTTCTTCCTTATTGTTGTTATTGGTTTTGGTAGGCGACTTACTTATGTAGTAATTGCGCCTTTAATTCATATAACATAAGTATTATGTATATATACTTTCATTCCTTAATTTATTTTTAGTATTACGTTTTGGCGAGTTATTATATTAAGCTTTGGCGAACATGGTTGACTGAATTACTCAGAAATATATATATATATATATATATATATTGAGAGACAAAAAAAAAACAAAAAAACAAAAAAAACAAACCACATAACAGAATTACTAAAAGATACATGTAATAGGAAAATAAAAAAAAAGCAAATGATAGTTTCTAATGAAATGCATTTTTATTGAAAGGTACATGTATCATAAAATTGTTTAGAAATGTTATCTGGTTATTCCCCTTTGTGTCGTCTGTGATATACCTATATAAAAAAAAGTATATTTAGAAACATGTAACAAGACATGTGCTAGTTAAATGCAACCAATGTTAGGACGTCTCCCTCAAGATGTAGCAAATAAAGAATCCTTAAAGTAAGGATTGGTTGTAGTTATTCCTTTTCCATAACGGCAAGTTGCCTCAATTTATTCCAAATAAATTTCCAAAAACATACTGGTATTTAGTGATTCTAGTGGTTCTTCTTTGTGATGGTAAAACGATCTGTATACCTTTTGGTGAAAATAAGATGAACACTTTTGAGTTACGGGACTTTGTCACTAAAACAGGGGTGTGTTTTTTTTCACATGTCGCGCTGTATCTCATAAAACAATTATGATAATTGCTTTAAACTGTACACACTTCTAAGTTATATTAATCTAAAGATCTGTATATTTGTGGGGGATGATTCAAAATTTTATTTTAGAAATATTGATTTAGAAAAAAGGGTGGCTTTCACATCATGTCACACTGTATCTCAAAAACAATTTATTGTTTAAAACTTTACCCACTTCTTAGTTATATTTATCTTTAAATCTGTATACTTTCTGGTGATGATTCGAACATTTATTTTAGAGATGTTTTTGAGTTTTTTTGTTAAAAAGGTGTGTTTTCACATGTCACGCTGTATCTCAGAAAGTATTTATGATTATTGCACCCAAGCCGACGGGCGTATCATGCGCTCATGGCGCAGCTTTGTTTTATTTTTCATTTCTCCTTTATTTGTATTTGACTGAACAGTTTTATCACTTGATTTGTGTTGGGGCAGCTCCGTTATTCTGACACCCTACTAGTCTGACACCCCATTTATCCGACATCTCATTGGTCCGACACCCCATTGGTTCGACACCCCAATAGTCCAACGCCCCATTAGTCCGACACTCCAATAGTCCAACACGGAATAATTGAACAATATTTTAAATAAATAATATTGTTTCAATAGGTTAATCCAATTACTAAAAATTGACCTTCCTGAGAGTCCTTAAAATAATAATAACATACATGAATTCACAAAGTACTAACAATATTGTAATTTTACTTAATTTCCGGTGGCAACTATTACAGAACCTACCTGGTGTATTTATTATTAATTTTTTCTCGTCCTGAGTATGCATGTAATTTGCATAAAACAACAGCAAATGTGCTAGTGAATAAAACAATGAATACAGGTACATTAGTGTGACAGTGTCAATGCCAAGAGGAGTCGGACTGGTTGCGAGAGTTTTTTTCATGGTGCCTGTTTGCTTGAGTCCTACCAATAAGTTGTGTTTAAGAGACAAAAAAACACAAATAAAAATATTTTAACAGAAACAAAGTTTGTTGTATCATGAATCTGCATTTACATATATCATCGTTTATTTAAATAGATCATACACATGGCTATTTGTAAATGATTGGTAGTTATTTGTTTATATTATGTCTAGTGGCAAATGTTTCATGACTTTATTAAGGTGGAAACTTCGATGAAAATGGATGAATTGTACCACCAGAATGATATCAAACTTAGAATGTTCGAGTTCATTCTTACAGCACATTTTTTTCATTTTTATCGAAGTTTAAAACTTACAAAAGTCTTTTTGACATAGAAAAATTATCATCGATTGAACAATTTTACTTTATATATCGATGTTATAAACTTAAACTCGCCAATTTTCGAGTTTTTTTAAGAAATGAATGCTTTTTTTTTAAACTTCATTGGGGTGAAAAAGCGTTGACAGTAGCACATTTTGTTTAAAGAATAACGCAAGATTGCAGTGTAGCAAATCAGAATAACGTATTATGATATAACATACATCTAACAAATGTCTATTGTAATTATTATCAATTAACAACTGGATAGCTCTCTTTTTTTTTCTTTTCTTTTTTTTTATTTTTCGATCGTATGTACAGTACAGATGACTGGAAATAAGAGTCTCTCTGTATGGTAAAAATGACACTTTTTACAGTCATGATTGTATCAGAAACCTAATTACGTGAACATTATTCATTATGATGAGAGACTGCCCTGCTGATGACATTTCATATTTAGTATTATCTGTTTCTGTTATATAATAAAAAAAAAAAGAGTAGTTCAAATAACTTGTCAACGATTCTACAAATGAGTGTCTGAATTAGGGCGGGAGGGAAGGGGATATATTTGCATCCATTTTCCCTATTATTGGTACACTTTGTCCATTACTCCCTTCATAATATTACTATTTTAGAACCTCATTTTTTGGCCCATTTTGTTATTCTTTATATTTTTGCCATTACTTTCTTGTTCTGTAAATCTCAATTCACACCCTGCTGAACTCGGACTATTGGGGTGTCGGACCAATGGGGTGTCAGACTAATGGGGTGTCGAAATATCGGGGCGACCTTTTTCTGTTAAGCAATTCGATAAAAAAATTGCTTTCTGCTCTCTTAAAGTCCTGTCACTTAAGGTCATCTACTGTAACGGTAAACTGAATCTGCCTATAAAACTAGTTGGGTCAGATTCCTACCAGCGTAACTGTATAATTTCCCACTAAAATGAATTTGTTGTTTCCTTTCCTTTCAGCCAATAGTTCGAAGACTTTAATACATCCATTGTTTAGGTTTAAAATGTCCTTCAAAAATGGAGATTTTTTGGCCCTACCCCCTCAGTCATGTCTACTGACTTTGAAACTTTTGCTTATTTCAAATGTATTAGCTTGTAATTATTTCAGTTTAGGGGGAACAATTCGGCGGAGGACATTTTAGCGGGAAACATGGACATTTAAACGCCAAAGTAAAAGACGTTTTAGGGCCATATTTTAAACCCATTCAAGCGAAAATTAAATTTGGCAATGCCCATTTTAGAGAAACTTTTTTTAACCCATTCTAACAAATAATATATAAAACAGAATGTGTCCCCACTACATGGATGTCCCATCCGCACTATCATTGTCTATGTTAAATGGACCGTGAAAATGGGATAAAATCTTTAATTTCGCATTAAAGTAGAAAGATCATATCATAGGGAACATGTTTACTAATTTTCAAGCCGATTGGACTTCAACTTCATAAAAAACTTTACGCATAAACATAAAAAAAGGTTTATTTCAAGATTGCTCAATATAAAACATATCATGTTCATTAAAAAATACAGCACTTAAAAATTAAATCAAATGTTAAAAGTCCATTCTAGTCGAATTAATATACCAGATAAAATACAGCACTAAAAGTCTAAAAGGTTGGATCAAAGGTTAAAAGTAAGTTCTAGTCTAGAATTTGTATCTTAGAGAACGTACGGTTTATGGGCTCTGGATATACCTCCTGTATAATACTGTGCATATAATTGCATTATAAACGGTTCTTTCTTCGTATCTTGTCTAGATTGTGGTGCAAATTCGTTTATTATGCTTCGTATCTTTATATATGCTGTTGTTTGGAATTTGATAATTATCAAGAAAACGCGAATAGCTAGGTGAGAACTATAAAATTGATTATTATAATGGGCATGGAACGATGATCTTCCCTTAATTGTTTGCTAAGAATTACATGAAATTTCTGCCCAAAGCTTAAGTGGGAACATAGAATTTTCAGTTGCATAGTATTCGGTCAGATAAAAATTGCTGTTCATGGGTATAGAGTAATATTCAACCAGGTAAGTTTTCGCTAAAATGGGCTAATAAAACAGGTGAAGGAATTAATCCAGTGCTAAAATGGGCTCTAATGTCGGCACTAAAATGTCGCATAGTAGTTTAAAAAATTTCGCTAAAATGTCCTGCGTCCGACATCATTAATGATACATTTGTAGTTCAATGGTATTTGTTTTGCTGTTGTATAAGTTAACATATACATATTAGTTTGTGACTAGATCCGTTTAAGATGAACAGCTAATGTTAGATCAATGGTATTTGGCATTTAAATGTATTGTCATTTGTATCATTTAGCAAAATCTGTTTCAGCTCATTCGGACATTTTTTTTTTTAATTCCGTTTGTAAACAGTGAGGGGTTACTGCATATAAAGCATCAAGCCAAAACTTTTTGATGATGAAGATTTTAATTTTTAATATTAAAAGATTATTTTCTAATATTAGAAAAATATTTCTTAATATTAAAAAATAACTTTCTTATATTAAAAAATGATTTCTTAATATTGAAAAATGATTTTCTAATATTAGAAAATGATTTCTCAATATTAAAAAATGATTTTGAAATATTAAAAAATGATTTCTTAATATTGAAAAATGAATTTCTAATATTAAAAAAACATTTATTAATATTAAAAAAATGAATTTTATAATATAAGAAATTTATTTCGAATTTCTGATATTAAGACAGGAATTTCTAATATTGAAAAAGGAATTTCTAATATTAATAAATAATTTTTTAATATTAGAAAAACATATTTTAATATTAAGAAATCATTTTTCAATTTTAGAAAATCATTTTTTAATATAAAGAAATAGTGTTTTTCCTTTTTGATATTAGAAAATCATTTTCTTATATTAGAAAATGATTTTTAATATCAAAAGATGATTTAAAAAAAAAATTTAATATCACAAAATGATTTTCTGTTATAAGAAAATGATTTTCTGATGTAAGAAAATGATTTTCTGATGTAAGAAAATGATTTTCTAATATTAGAAAATAGATCTTTTTGTCCACTTTGGCTTGCCATAAAGATGTAACCCTTCAATGATATCAGACACTGTTTTAAATTATTGAGCTGATAGGTATAGAAAGCTAAGGAAATATGCATACGCTTCGGATGGACAAAATATTTGCATTATTCCAGCCCTCCATCAAAAGTTTATCTTGAGTCAAGATTGAATTCATTTTAAATCGTATACTATCTACTTGCATTATTTTCAGCAGATAAACAATGCTCTTCTTGTGAAATGATTGATATATTAGTAATTGGTAATGGATATTTGACATTTTGATTCTATGGTACAGTTTAGCAGGAGTACATTTCGAAAGAGAATATATGATGATGCATAAAACTTTACTATAGTGTTTTGTCTTATAATCTAGAGGCTTTAAATAGCCCGTGTCACTCCCCTTGGTATATGTGCATATCATAAACGAAGGACACATATAAATTGATGATAAAATTGTGTTTTGGTGATGGTGATGTGTTTGTAGATCTTAAGGTAAAGGAGTTATTACCCTTCATTGTCAATTTTTAACAATTTTCATAAATTTTGTATATTTTGCAAATTGTTAGAAAATAGTTTAACTACTGTTCCATGATCATTATAGTTTACAATTTTGATCATGTTGACTCTCTTTGATGTACATCATTGCTGTTTACAGTTTATCTCTATCTATAATGATATTCAAGTTAATAATCAAAAGCTGCAGAATTTTCTGAAAATTACTAATTCAGGAGCAGCAACCCAACAACAGGTTTCATGGCAGAGAGACCTTGACCTTCCGAACAAATTTTCCTCGTCAGATTTGCTTTAAATGATTTGGTTTCTGAAATATGAGCAACAATTGCATTTTACACTATGTACTATTTTTAGCCGTGTCGGCATTCTTGGTTCGCAGGCTGGATCACCAGAAACATTTTTAAAACTGTATACCCTTATGATTATTGTGGACAAGTTTGATCAAATTTGTTCCTAGTAGTTTCAGAGGAAAATACTTTTGTAAAAGATTACACAAAGAAGAAGGTTCAAGAATGGTTAAAATTGGCCCTGAATTTTTTATGTTTTTTAAATTGGGGCAACAAATTACAAATGTCACATAGAAATACTTGTGATAATACTACTAAGACAAAAATATTTTTTCTGGAAAATTTCATGGCAGATAGATCTTGACCTGAACAACGTTAACTTTACCCGAGTCAGATTTGCTCTAAATGCTTTGGTTCCTGAGATATAAAACAAAATCTACATTTTACCCCTATGCTCTATGTTAGCCATGGTGGACATCTTGGTTGGTTGGCCTAGTCACTGATGATTCTGACCAAGTTTTGTTAAATTCTGCCAAGTTGTTTCAAAGAGAAGATTTTTGTAAAAGTTAACGACGACGTACGACGAACGACGAACGCCAAGCGACACCATGTGATGTGAAAACCATGTAAAATGAAGCAACCATATGTCATCCGGAAACAGCGTCATGATAGACATTTGTTAGCAGAATACATAGACAAGATTTGTACTGTTTGTATTGGTATTTGTTAATGATAATTGAATTATCAAATGGAAACAGTTCAGCATGTTTACTGCACCATTGTGATATGTAGTATGCACATTGTTACGGCCAGAAATCGCCTTTAAATTGTAGCCAACAAAAGACACAAATCAATTATAAAAATTAACAAGATTTATTATACAAAAGTTTACAAGAAGTATTACACAAATATTACTGTCAACTTAACTGTCAAAATATGAGTCCAATCTTTTATTTTTATCTGTATCCGGATATCTTTCGGAATCCAATCTGAATATTACGTTCACTACTAAGGTCAAAATCCAGTATGATGTTGTTTGTAGAATTAAAGTGTCAATCCGAATGCGGTGAATACTAATGTCTATCGATGTCTAAGTATAAGTGTAAGTCCAAGAGTGTGTTTAACTTTAGTGTCTGTATATATATAGTTGTCATGGAAGATTCCAGAACAGTCTTTAATGGAACATCCTAGAAAGTTACAACAGAAGTTTCTAGTCAAATGTAGAAGTTTATATAACGCATCTTTTATTAGGATCATTCTGGAAAGTTCCAATCATTCTTTAAAAGAGGGACGAAAGACACCAAAGGGACAGTCAAACTCGTAAATCTAAAACAAACTGACAACGCCATGGCTAAAAATGAAAAAGACAAACAGAAAAACAATAGTACACATGACACAACATAGAAAACTAAAGAATAAACAACACGAACCCCACCAAAAACTAGGGGTGATCTCAGGTGCTCCGGAAGGGTAAGCAGATCCTGCTCCACATGCGGCACCCGTCGTGTTGCTTATGTGATTACAAAATTTAATCCGGTAAATAGTCTAATTCGGTAGGTTAATTGTTCCAGTGTTTTCTAAACTGCACAGTTCTAAGATTATTCTGTAAACAACTATCAGGCCACACAACACAAATCAGGCCCACATAAATAAATATAATAATTACAATATCATTTATATAACATAATTACAATATCATTTATATAACATAATTACAATATCATTACAACATAAGTGTTTTAATGGAGATTGCTGACAAGATACTTTGTGTATTAATCCTGTAAATATATATTTCTAACTGAGGATAAGTATATTAAGAAAGATTTGCATTATACAAATTGTCGGATACCATTATTTTCTTAACGTCATTGACATATGAAGTAAATTGTCCGGTAGAAACGTTCCACTTTAAGTCATCAAAGTAAGATATTTTGGTTTTAATAAGATGCATCGCAAACCATAGCAAAGCAAGGTATATATATATGTATATTTGTTTATAGTGAACGTCACGTTTAATTCTGTAACGTCCCTCTGTTTTGTTCTCGAACATGTTCTTTTCTGGAATAGAGTAATGTTAATAAAGTACTCGACACAATATCCTAGCCTGTTGAAACATCGGATAATACAAGATATAATATTAGCAGACTTTTATTCAGATAGCAGTAGTTCTTCAGATATCAAGAAAATTATTGTTTTCAGGAAATAAGAATATAGTAAATAACATTCAGAGAACTTTGCTATAACATCTTTCAAAATAATTTGTAAGACCTCATAGTACAGTTTTTGGATGTGAGTAAATGTATTAATAAGAAACATCTCCGCCACTGAAAAAAGATACTCGCCATTCTAGACATTCTTCAGACGATCTGTGAACTCCAATCGGTATAAAAAGTACCAAATTTTGTATAGTACTTTGATTGACATTTTGACTTGGCCATGAGTTACTTGATCGTTTTATCCACTGTATTGCAGACGATATCCACATTTTACAACGTAAAGAGCAAGCAAAATCAAAAATTATTTTGTCAGTTATACATGGTCTATGAATTGTCATGCGCATATCATTTCCAACCAGGAATATATATATATTTTTTTATATAATGCACTCGAAAAATAGTGTTCATTATTATCATCTTCACAGTATTACAAAAGTCTCCTTGCGGCAGAATTGTACATTTCATCCGGGGAGATTACCAAAGACTGTAAGAAAGCTTGTCTTGCGGATTCCTTGTCGCCAAATAATTGTAAAGCAATTCCCAATAAAGTGTAGGCCTCCACTGTACTCCTCACATCTGCCATCAAATATCTTTCTCCTATAACAATTTTTAAATCTTGAATAGAATCCTGACAATATCTAACATCATTGAGGTGATAATGACAAAGAACACTAAGGAAATAAGCATACGCTGTGGATGGAATATCATGCATGTTATTACATCCCTCCATTAAAAGTTCTTCTGGTGTTAACGTTGAATTCTCTATTAATTGTATAAGATCTACGAATAGTATTTTCAGAAGACAAGCCACACTCGTCTTGTTGAATGACAGCAGTTTAAGTGACTGGCAATGGATGTGTGACAGAGTCAATCCCAAAAACAGTTTAGCGGAATAACATTTCGATATAGAATACCTAATGATGTGTAAAGCTTTCCTGTATTGCTTTGTTTTGTAAAAAAATGAAGCTACCATAAGCCATCCAGAAACAGCGTCATGATTAACATTTGTTAGAAGTGTACTTAAACAGGATTTGTACTGTTTGTATTGGTATTTATTATTGATAATTGCACCATCAAATGGTAAACTCTGAGCTTGTTTACTGCACCTCTGTGATATGTAGTATGCATACAAGTGTTTTAATGAAAATGTATGACACCATATGTTGTGTAATAATCCTGTGTTGAATACATGTATATCTAACTCAGAATAAGTTTCGAAGAGACCATTAGCAAAATGCAAAGTTCTGGATTGCACTATTTTCTTAACGTCATTTACATATAATGTAAATAGTTCAATTGGAAAATTCCACATCGATTCAGCAAAGTTAGATATTTGATCTGAAAATAGAATGCATCGCCAACCATAGCTGTGTAACGTGTTTAATTTGTTTAAAAGTACATCACGAGCACGGCCCTCTAATTTGTTCTCGAACATGTTGTTTTCTGGAATGAAGTAATGTGAACAAACTGAATGCTCGACACAATAGACTAACCTGCTGAAACATCGCATAAAACAAGCTATAATATTGGCAGGCTCCCATAGAGATGATGGTAGTTCTTCAGATATCCAGAAAATAATTGTTTTAAGGAAATATGAACAGAGTAAATCTTTACATTCACAATCATTTGCTATAACATCTTTCAAAACTATTTTCTTATATTTAATGCGTTTCCCTCAGTTTTATTTTGTTACCCCGATTTTTTTTTGTCCATGGATTTATGAGTTTTGAACAGCGGTATACTACTGTTGCCTTTATTTGGCATGAGTAAAGTTGTATCCTGTCAAGTTCTAAAGAAATAATTCACATAACATTTCATTGCATATAGCCATCAAGGTTTAGTCACCATGAAACCTCAAAATTACAAAATATTCTATAGAAATCCTAAATAAAAAATAATCGTGTTTTGAAATACCTAAGACATATTTTTATGACACAGAAATGTTTTAAATGCAATAAAATGTAGGATTAATTACACTGTCAAATTCATGAGAATATTTTTTTCGACGATAAATCTTACGGGGCGATAGATTAAATAATTATGATGCAGTATAGTACAACATATAATAAATATTAAGTCTAAAAGGGTACACATCACCATAAAAATAACTTTAGAATGAACAAATATTAGATATTTCAAATAACATATATTCTTCTTCGGTAATATCACGATTTAAAATAAATCATTTCAATATGTTCAAATTAAAACACTATCAAAATCTTTAAGTTTATCCAATTCAAGCGAACATCACAGACGCTGGTACAATTTTAAAATTTTCAAATACGTCGCAAAGACTACAAAGATATGCCAAAATAAAGAAAAGTGTTTTGGGATGTGGACTGGCACAACTCTAAATTTTCAAAGATGGTAACATTTGAGATGTTACAACTGCATGGATAGCAGTCCCCCCCTCCAAAAAAAGCAATTTTTTGTTCTTCCATCGCCGGAATTCGAATCCATGCTACTGCAATATCGTGACACCAAATCGCCTGCACTGTATCTGGTGCGCTAGACCACACGACCACCTTGACTTCACAATAATAAATCTTTCCGGGCCGGGTGTTACCTTTTTTCGTCAGTTTTAATCTAGCGTCGTAATACAGTACATGATATATAAGACATGAAGATGTTATTGTTACAAATCAGCTCAATTATCTATAGTAAAGGATCCTACAAATTAATGCAAGATACAGTCACAGAAAATAATTATAGTTATAAGTACGTCTGAACCAGTGACAACTCTACAACAGATTTATCCATCGGATCACCAGCAATGATGATGATACATGGATGTGTACATTCTGTATACAACTTGTCGAAACATCAACCCAACAATGTTAGATCTGTAAATTTTCTTTCGCAAATTTTTTGTTCTTCCATCGCCATGATTCGAACCCATGCTCTAGCGCGCCAGTTACAGTGCAATAAAAAAAAAAGTTAAACAAACATTGTCAGAACATTGCACACAACATATACATGTATACAAACACTGTACATTTTAAAAGCATTTTAAGTTCCTCACAATATATATTCTTTGTACATTTTACTTAAATCAAACGAAATTGGAATATGCAAATTATGTGATAAATCAAAAATATTGGTAAAACTAAGTTCAAAATATTTGAATTTGAGTTAAGAAAAGCTCCTGAAATACATAATTAAAATTTAACTATTGAGAGTTGAAAAATATCGTAATACACAGACCAGATATTTCAGTATTGATGAGAAATTTGTTTCTTACACAGATCAAGACATGTGATAATAGCACCCAGTAATAACTCAACAATCAACCCATGTTTAACAATGAGCTATTTATTTTCATTCTACAGCAGCAATGACATGTAGGTTGCAAGTTATAGTGTATATCATAAGCGATCTACGCATCTCAATATGACTTTCGTATGCTCCATCTCTCATCTCTTTTATCACCAACATAGTTCTAATAACTTTTATTTTAACTTATAGGTACAAAAATGCACAAATATAAGTTTAACAGAATGCACAAATATAAGTTCAACAGAATGCACAAATATAAGTTCAACAGAATGCACAAATATTTAATTCAATAATAAAAGTCTCTTTGCAGCAAATTTGCGCAATGCATTTGAAAAATTTCAACAGACCGATGCAATTCTTTCCGCATAGATTTTCTTGTCGTTAAATAATTTTATAGCTATTTCCAATAAAGTGAAGGCCTCCCATGCATTCCAATTTGGTATCAAATTCTTTAAATTAGTTAATTGTTAAAAATTGTTAGTTTCAAGACTGTCATTATACTCGGGAAAATGAAAAGGTAAAAATCAATTACTAACACTAAAAAAAGTTGACTTTTTGGTCCCCATCGATTAGTTTGTATCATACAGATGCAGATCCAAGGGGCTAGGGACCCGGTCGATCCCTTGCCCTTTGTGGTCAGTCAGTACCAGCTTACAAAAAGTTCTGGATCTACCACTGGTATAGGCAATGATGTGAGACCGTGTATCGATCTTAAATTACACAAAATCAACATCTTTATGAAAATCTTCTAATATAAATATTTTAAATTTATGGTCTTCCAACTGCTGGCCAAAGCATAGGTCCAACAGGTCATACACTTTATCTGAAAATCTCAATTTCATACAATACTTCTGTAAATTCCACAAGAGTTGTAAGGTATACAAACACATATAAAGATATATGTTAAAATAATCATATGGATCTATATGTATCAGTTTTATTTATGGTACTGTATTTGAAGGGTGAAATGACAAAGCAGACAAAAGAGACGAGGACATTAGACCTTCAGATAGAGTTGCTGGAATTAATGAAACAAGACAAAGAGAATACTCCACTAACATTTTCTCAACTTTTAATGAATTAAAATATTTATTTTTCTTATCAATTAACAATTCTTTGCAAGACAGTTTTCACTTGACCTCGACCTCATTTAATGAATCATTGAACAAGGTTAAGTTTTGGTGGTCAAGTCCATATCTCAGATACTATCAGCAATAGGTATAGTATATTAGGTGTATGAAAGGACTGTAAGGTGTTCATGTACAACTGGCAGGTGTCATTTGACTTTGTCTTCATTTTCATGGTTCATTGGTCGATGTTTAGTCTTCTTGGTTAATGTTAAATTTATGTGACAGTTGTAATATAGCTTTATTATGTAAATCAATTGTATCTGATTTTATGCCCTTTATGGGCCCTGTAATTTTGGGAAAAAAAATATTCTATTCTATTCTATTTTATATTAAGGACTATCCACATTATATCAATTATTAGTAAAGAAGGCGATATTTCAGCGTGTGTACTCTTGTTTTAATTCTGGCTATGCATTTATTTTGTATGTTTATATTCGTTCATATCGTTTGCTTTACATCCAGTGGCAAATATTTCATGCATGTTCATGATGAGAACAAATTAACAAAGAGTACAATATGTATAATCAGACCCCTCACACGATTTTGTAATATGCATAGCGTTACACTTATCCATACAATGCAATCAGATTATACATCCCCTTTCCAACCGGATGTGCCGGCGTGTTTACACACCCAACAGTCTATGGAAGACCCACTTTGCGACAAGGATTTCACTGATTAGACGAACAAATTCCAAAGGATGACTTTAAATGTATACCTTAATCAAGCCTTGGGGTAAAATGTCATTCAGTGTACAATTAACAATGAGATGATGTTTAAAAAAGCGTGACGACCGACACTTCGTAGTGCCAATAACTCATATTACCGCAATTGTATTTATGAACTTATTATTTGCTAAGCCTTCAATTCAACATGTCGAATGCATGTGTTTTGAGAAAACATAACTTGTATTATTTATCACAATTTTATATTGGATGAAAAAATGAAGACTCTTGTGTATTAAACATGTATTTCAGTGGAAGAAAACTTTTGCAATATGCTCTCTAATGTGTCTACCATCCTGTTCTCCTTAAAAATTCGGAACTTGCACTGGCTGGTCTTGCTGAACATGTACACCACAAACATCTTCCAAAGGTTCATTCCTTGTTAAAGCTATGCTATGTAGAACAGCACAAGCACCAAACACTCGACAGACTTTTTCTGGTTTCATTCTGACCTGAAATTTAATTTCATAATTGTGGGCAGGAAGATATCTTTCAATTTAAAAAAAAAACTGTTTCAGAAGTGTATTCCCATCTACAATATTGTCTCCTGGAAAATTACCCATGCAGATATCAACTTTAACAAAAAAAAACATGTTTAATGATTATTTGCACTGCATTCTAAAAAAAAACCAATACCGATAGTTACTTAAATAACAGGTTCACCATAATCCCTATTAACTGCGGCTCTTTCTGTAACAATTGTCTCTATTTTTTCAAAGCTTCCATTTAATTTTTATGGGGATAGTGTCGCTTGTATGAAATTTAAAAAAGTCAGGACAAGAGTTCCGAGTAAAAAAAGAGGCAGGATGAAAGTGTGAAAAATAAAAAGGCATTTTCCATACTAGCCCCTCCCCCTCAAACAATAAATGGTAGCTCCCTAATTAGTATCCTTTTTATAAATAGTTTCTTTTTTGTGTCCCTTTTTACTCCATATATTTTTTTCATCATGGCTGAAATTTTTTGGGCATTTTTTGTATGAAACTGCTGAGGTTAATGAACCATTTAAGCTATGCATCACTATATAAGATTATCTCATTGTTGAAGGCTGTACAGTTACCTATCGATGTTAACTTCCAAGTAATTTGGTTTCTAGTTTGGAGTATTCTCATTGGCAATCAAACCACTTTTTTGTTATCATATTTTAGAGTATTCTATAATTATTTTTACCTCAGAGTGTAAAACATGAAATCTTCTCTTTAAGATTCCAAAAGCCCTTTCAATAATGGATCTTGTACTGGAGTGTGCTCTATTAAATCTTTGCTGGTGTCTTTCTCTGGGATTTAGATAGGGTGTCATGAAAAAGGGCGACATGCATACCCGCTGTCTCCTAGTATCAAACCGTCTGCAAGTCCTCTGTTGTTTGTCTCCAGGTAGTGACATAGGTTTGATGTGTTGAAGATGTGGGAATCACGGGTTGACCCTGGCCAGTTAGCAGATATATTGGTAAATTTCCGGCCTGAAAAAAATATCAAACTAATTTAATTCTATGAAGAGTACTAATTAATGTTACAGTTAACTGCAGCTTGAAGAAAGGTCACTCAGTCTTTTGCTACTTGTGACAAATAAGAGGGGGTATAGGAATTTATCGGGACTCCAGTTAAAATTGATATTTCTTTCAATTAAAAAGTGTAACTCAATTAGAACTAGTCTAATTTTCATTGAGGCTTATTGAGGCCCTAAAAAATGCATACAGATGATTGAAACTATTAGTATATCCAATAATTTTATTTAGGAATGTTCAAAATCTTGTTCAGTGAAAAAAATATGTGTTTCCTTCAGTATTAAAGGGGGGGGTCCAGATCCAGAAATCCTGGGCTTTAAAACACAAAGTCCCGAGATCCAGAAATTCTAAAAAAGAATTCCCGGATCCCGAAAGGGTCATTCCTTAAATCCCGAAAAGTGTCATTTTTGAAATCTCGAGCTTAAAAACACCCGATCCCCTACAGAAAAAATACAACACTAATATTATGCTTTCCTTCATCAACATTGTAAAGATTAGACATAGCACATATAAGTGGCACGTATAACCACACTGTTTGGAGTCACAGGTGCGCGGTCTTATTGGAAAAGATAGCACACAATGACCCGATTGTCGATCGATCACTTGTAATATTTGGGTCGTATAAGATCGAGGGCCGAATTGTTGGCTTACTGACGAGAAAGTTTAAGGGAGATAATAACAAAGGTAAACAAATAAACAGACGAAGAGGAGATCAGACACATGAGATTAACAAACTAAATAAGTACCTCCGTAATCACACACAGCCTGCACGTTCACACTATGGAACCCCTTTCTGTTGACAAAAGCTGCCTCGTCCTCTGATGGCCCTTGCATCTTGATGTGTGTGCATTTGGGAAGTTCATTTGTCTGTGGAAACCACACTTCATCCTGTTTTTAGAATTGATGTCTTTTGGCCACTGGATGAAGTTGTCTTTCACATCAAGTAAAGCATTGGTAACATCGTTCCCTGCTCTAGATACAGTTGCTTTGTCGTAGCCCATTGCATCTCCAATTACTTGTAAAAATGACCCAGAGGCATAAAACCTCAAGGCTATTTATACTTGTTGCTCCACTGTTAGAGCAGTTTCCTTTGCTGTAGATCTTCTCAATTTATCTCCCACAATGTTGCATATGTAGGCTATAGAGTCTCTTCCAAACCTATATCTTATCCTCATTTCATTGTCAGTCAAATTGTTTAGATGTGAAACCATTCCTCTGAAGATTCTCTCTTTTCTGTGCCTAGGTACCATTAACAGAGCAGCCATTTTATCAATTAAAACACTTCGTTAAGTATTTAACGCAGGTCTATAGCAGCGTTAGATTTTATAGATATCATCGACAGTTTAACGTTGCGTTAAATCTAACGTAGAGATGAACAACAGGATTAACCATACGTTAAATTTTAACGAAGCGTTAGCATATTTTAACGACAGCGTTAGACTTAACGACAAGTTGAACAACCGGCCTCTGGTGTTAATGTTGAATCTCCGGTACATCTTTTACAATCACAAGCATTATTTTCAACAGATTAACAACACTCTTCTTGTGGAATGATAGCAGTTTAAATGATTGATGATGGAGATCTGACAAGGTCATCTCGCTGTACAGTTTTTCGGAAGTACATTTCAATAAAGAGTACCGTATGATGGGTAAAACTTTACTGTATTGTTTTCTCTTGTAAAAAAACGAGACTAGTAATAGCCATCCAGATACAGCGTCATGATAGATACTTGTTAGCAGATTCCTTAGACACGGTTTGTACTGTTTGTATTGGTATATATTATTGACAATTGGACCATCAAGTGGTAAACATTGAGCTTGATTTTTGCACCACTGTGATATGCTATGTGTGTTTGAATGAAGATTGTTGACACAATATTGTGTTTAATAATCCTGTATTGAATATATCAGATTCAAAATAAAGTTCTGAATTATATGCATAAAACAACATTTCGGATTTTACTATTTTCTAAACACCATTTACATATGAGGTTAATGGTAAGATAGGGAAATTCAACATCGACACATCAAAGTTAGATATTTGAATTGAAAATAAGATGCATCGCCAACCATAGCTAATCAATGTATACAATTTTTCTATAAGTATTTCCCGAGCATGACCCTCTATTTTGTTCTCGAACATGTTGTTTTCTGAAATGAAGTAATGTAAGCAAACAGATTGCTCGACACAATAGGCTAGCCCAAAATAAGGTCTAAGATTATCTGGCTTCCATACATATAATGGTAATTTTTTAGAAAAGAATTGTTTTCAAGAAATAAGAACAGAGTAAATCTTTACATTCACAGTATTTTGCAATAACATCTTGTGAAATATTTTTTAACACAGTAATTGGGTGTGCGTAAATGTGTTTATAAGAAACATCTTTGTCACTTAAAAAAGGTATTCGCCATTCTTAATCTTCTTTATGTGATCCATGAATTCTTATCGGTATAAAAACTACCCCGTGGTATATAATACTTTGCTTGACATTTTGCCTTGGACATGGGTTACCTGATCGTGTTATCCAATGTTCTGCAGGAGATACCCACGTTTTACAATGCAGCAAGCAAGCAAAATCATAAGTTCCTCTTTCATCAGTTATACACTGTCCATGAATTGTCATGCGCATATCATTTCAAAACAAAAATATATATTTTTTTTATTAATTCATTCGCAAAATGGTGGTGACTTTTATCAGTTTAACAGCATTACACAAGTCTCCTTGCGGCAGAATTGTCCGATTCATCCGGGTAGATTTCCAAAGACTATAAGAAAGCTTGTCGTGCGGATTCCGTTTCGCCAAGTAATTGTAAAGCAATTCCCAATAAAGTGTAGGAACCCGATGTACTCCTCACATCTGACATCAAATATATTTCTCCTATAACAAGTTTTAAATCTTGAATAGAATCCTGACACTGTCTAACATTATTGAGGTGATAATGACAAAGAACACTAAGGAAATAAGCATACGCTGTGGATGGAATTACACAATGTTTATTCCTTCCCTCCATTAAAAGTTCGTCTGGTGTTAACGTTGAATTCACTTTTAATTTTATTTGATCTACGAACAGTATTTTAAAAAGATAACCAACACTCTTCTTGTTGAATGACAGCAGTTTAATTGACTGGTAATGGATATCAGACAGACTCATTCCAAAGAACAGTTTGTCGGGAGTACATTTCGATATAGAATACCTAATGATGTGTAAAGCTTTTCTGTATTGCTTTGTTTTGTAAAACAATGAAGCTACCATAAGCCATCCTGATACAGCGTCATGATAGACATTTGTTAGCAGAGTACTTAAACAGGATTTATACTGTTTGTATTGGTATTTATTGTTGATAATTGCACCATCAAGTGGTAAACGCTGAGCAAGTCTACTGCACCTCTGTGATATGTAGTATGCATATAATTGCTTTAGTGAAAAATGGTGACACCATATGTTGTGTAATAATCCCGTGTTGAATATACTAGTATCTAACTCAGAATAAGTTTCTGAGAGACCGTTTCTAAATACAACATACTGGATTGCACTATTTTCTTAACGTCATTCACATATAATGTAAATGGTTCAATTGGAAAACTCCACATCGCTACATCAAAGTTAGATATTTGATCTGAAAATAAAATGCATCGCCAACCACAGCTGTGTAACGTGTTTAATTTTTCTATAAGTACATCACGAGCACGGCCCTCTATTTTTTTCTCGAACATGTTGTATTCTGAAATGAAGTAATGTGAACAAACTGAATGCTCGACACAATAGACTAACCTACTGAAACATCGCATAAAACAAGTTATAATATTATCAGGCTTCCATACAGATGATGGGAGTTCTTCAGATATCCAGAAAATAATTGTTTTCAGGAAATAAGAACATAGTAAATCTTTACATTCAGAATCATTTGCTATCACATCTTTCAAAATTATTTTCAAGAGAGCATAGCACATTAATTGGGTGTGAGTAAATGTATTAATTAAAAGTTTTTCAGCCACTGAAAAAGATACTCGCCATTCTAGATCTTCTTTTGGTGATCCGTGAACTCCGATCGGTACAAAAAGTACCCCATGTTTTATAATACTTTGTTTGACGTTATGACTAGGCCATGAGCTACCTGATCTTGTTATCCAATTAAATGCAGAAGAAATCCACGTCTTACAATGTAAAGAAACGGCGAAATCTATAACTCCTGTTTTGTCAGATATACACGGTCCATGAATTGTTTCGCCTTTATCCAAACGCAATAACAAATTTCCCTTACATAATGCACTCGAAAAATAATGTTTACTATTATGTTCTTCACAACATTTCAAGATAAACTGACTTCTGCTATATTCTAGCCTTAATTGAGTAAAACCAGGTTTTACATCGTCTGTATCCATGGACAGATAAGTTATACCTGGATCAAAGTCGGGTTGTTTATCCGCATTCACCTTAATATATTTTACTACTTGCATTATATCTAAATCACTTCCTCGCATTTCAAGTCCTTCTCCATAGCTTCCACTTGTTATAAATGTAAATGACTTGCTACTTGAAAAATTATCTTTCACCGTGTTCATTAATCTGATTGTGTTAACATGATCTTCTGTTCCTACGATATTTTGACATATATAGCGATAAAGAGCTAGTGACATGTTTGGTGTTATAATATCTGAAATTTGAAAAGTAGAATAACATGGTAAAACCTTGTACAAGATATAAACAAAAACTGTACATGTATGATGCATATGGTAATTTTGTTGACAGTTAAGATCTTCACAGTATATATGTACAATAAATAATTCAAACGAGATTTGATTATGCAGATTGAGTGTTTTATTAAGATATTAGTTGACAAGTCTATTGGATGAAAAAAAACTGGTGAAAACATAAAAGGACTTGCAGATCAAGATGAATTAATAAGAGATATTAATAAAACGTAGCGAATTGCAAATTTATATATTCTTTCAGTTTTCCTGCTTTTCCCAAATATTTATTTTACCATTCTTTTTTCTGAAAACGTCTGTAAAAGTATGTGTGACCGTGCTATTTGTTATACTAAAAGTCGTGCAAAAATGTTCTATTTTGAATATTTTTTTAATAATACTTTCTATAAGAGCAGTAATCTCTCCCGCAATGGCTAAGTTAGAAAGTTTTTCCTTCACAAAACCAGACATCTGGTATTTTTTTTTAAACAGACTAAATAATGCATCAAACACTTTTGTTTTCTTGTTTAAAATATTTTGTATCAAACATTGATTGCCAATCTGTCAAAATATTTTAAGATTTAAACAAAAAAACTAGACTTTATTATGTAATGCTATTATAAAACAAAAAATCGTGATTTATAGTTAATATATCTCAAAACAGCCTAACCTGTTAATTTTTGGTTTACAATATAAATTAGTCATTTCTAAGCTATGGTGGTGTAATTTCATTAACATAACATTTTCTATGTGAAAACCGAATAGTATAAATTAAAACGTTGCTCATACTCATTTAGAAATTAGACAAAAAAATATACAGATTAAAGTTTTTGCTTAACTACAATCTCGAAAGCCTTTTCTGTTAAGGTACGATATGATATATGTTTTCTGTAAATCCCATGTTCTGTCCTATTTAAAACAGACGTACTAACAATTCCGACTACGCAATGAACTTAAACGTTGTAATTTGGTTATAAAGAAACATTGCAATTGGAGTATTTTTCAAGATATAAATAATTATGTTTACCAACATGGTTGATCAATACGTAAAGTTGTGGATATAACAACGAGTTCTTCTTTATATGAAATCGAAAATACCATACACATATCTGAGCGTAATCAGCGGATTACACCGATTTCTGTATACAAAACTATTTGAAAATGAATAGCAAGAATCGTTTAGATGAGCTTACATGTAATACATTCACAGACCCATCCGAGGAAAATTCAAAACGGAAAGGCCATAATCAAAATGCAAAAATCAGAAGCTGAAACACATCAAACATATGAATATCAATTGTTGTATTCCTGACTTGGTACAGAAATGTTCTTATGTGGAAAATAATGGATAAAACCTAGTTTTATGATTTGATAAACTTCTCACTTGTATGATATTTACACACAATACCTTATATTGACAACAATTTGTGAACAAAAAAAAGAGACATACACATATTAGGGGAAAAAGTCAAAAATAGGGGTACAACCGTCCACACTGTGTTATAATCTGTATTACTGTGAGAACAAATAAATCTGTCAACAAAGAATCACAAAAAAAGTCAAAGCACATCAGCAAAAATGAAAACCAAATATACAAATATTTACCATAGCACAACGACATCGACAAACATGTATGTTTCTAAAGACAGTATCAGTAATATTCCTAAACACAAATAAAAGAATAATATAACACATCATTGAGGTGATAACAATGTCAGTTACTTTCATATGTCGTGTATTATTTAAAAGTAGTGAATAATAACCAGGAGACATTCAAAACTCATATATTTGAAAGAAACAGCAATGCAATGACAAAACAGGGAAATTGCTTTTCCGTTCCTACGATATTTTTACCTAAAAAGCGGTAAAGAGCTTCTGATATATTTAATGTTATAATGTCTATAAATAGAAAAGTAAAACAAACATGGTAAACACATTGTACAAGGTGTATAAACATACACTGTACATTTATGATGCATTTGGTAATTTTGTTGACAGTTAAGATCTTCACAGTATATATGTACAATAAATAATTCAAACGAGATTCAAATATGCAGATGAAATGTTATATTAAGTTGTTAGTAACGTTAAGTCTAACATAATTAAAAAGCTCTTGAACACATAAAAGACCTTACAACTCAATATGAATTAATAAGACACATTCATAAAACATAATGTTTGCAAGAGTAGGTCCAGTAAGACCCCTTAGCTTTTTGGCCCCAAAATATGCAGTTTTAAAAAATTGTTTTAATGTAAAATTTTAGATATTTTTTGGAAAGTAGAATGCTTCTGCTACATAAATATGGGCTGTTGTTGACAATACAATGCACATTAATTGGGAACTAGCATCGTTAAGTCATGCTAAATTACTGAAATGTTCACAACTTTAGCATAAAAAGTAAAATCACAAAAATACTGAACTTAGGGGAAGATCCCGTGCAGCAAAAGAGGACCTTGGTAACCCGGGTGACGTCCCAGCCGGTTTGATCTTCGTATATTTTGTATTCATCATGCATAAAGCATTTTAGTTAAAATCTAGACGGTTTCCCTCTTAAATGAAAGTGGCCGCATTTGTGTTCTTTCTTAATACTAAAATGTAAGTTGTGCTTGATGATTATACATAATATGTATAAAGATTGAGGATGAACACGGATGCGGCCATTTTAATTTTTGACAAAAACCATCTGCAAAGTTACATTTTTGGGCATATTTGATAGATTTTTCATATTTAAGCTTAAATCGGAGCGTTTTTAAATAGTACATAAGTTAAAATATTTCACATACAGTAGTTGAATCAATTGAAATAGTCACTTAAGTGTTTAAAAAGTATAAAAAAATCTTTGGTAAGATGAACCTGACATTTGAGACCAAAATCGGCCTTTTCCGCACCTACTCCTTTATATCTTCCTTTAAAAAGGAGAAAAGGTTTTATGCTTTTCCATAGTTTTTATTTTACTATTTTTTTCCTGAAAACTCCTATAAAAGTATATGGGACCGTGCGTTTTTTCACACTAAAAGTCGTGCAAAAATGTCCTATTTTGATTATTTTTTTTAACAATATTTTCTATTAGAGCAGTTCTCTCTCCCAAAATGGCTAAGTAATAAAGGTTTTGTTTACAAAATCAGACATCTGGTATTTTTTTGGAATAGTTTAAATAATGCATACTTCACTTGTGTTTTCGTGTTTATAAAACAGTGTCAACCATTGATTGCCAATTTGTCAAAATATTTGCAGATTTAAGCAAAGAACTAAACCTTACTATGTGATGCTATTATACAACCAAAGATCGTGGTTTATAGTTAATATACATCAAAATAGCATAACCTGTTAATTTTTTGTTTACAATATATATAAGTCATTTCTTAGCTATGGTGATGGGATTTCATTTAATTAACATTTTCTATGTGAAAACAAAATAGTATAAAATGAAACGTTGCTCATACTTATTTAAGAATTTGAGAGAATATACAAATACAAGTTGTTGCTGAACTACAATCTCGAAAGCCTGTTCAAATTTAAATGCGAGATGTGCATGTTTTCCTGTAAAGCCTATGTTCGTCCTTTTTAGAACAAACGTACTAGTAATACCGACTACGCAAAACGTTTGCTTCATAATTTGATAATGAATGGCCAGGTACATTGCAACTAAAATATGTTTCCAAACTCTACCTCAAGTTACAAAATAATTGTATTTACACACAACGCATTCTATTTGAAAAAGAGAATTTCTATTTTATTCTCTTTTTTTGGTGGTTTCAAATTCGGTTGACGATGTGAATTGAAATAAACACTTTTTGTCAACAAATTTATCAGATAATGGGAAAGCGCTTACTTGATGTTATCAAATTTGAGGAAATCTTCCCACTCAATGAAGAAAAATAGTCTTCTTGAATTGAAAAATGTACCAGTGGGGAAAATCCCCACATACACATATAAAACCAATAACATTAGAATGGGGAAATATCCCCACATTCACATATACAACCAAAAACATCAGAATGCGGAAATCCCCACGATAAGATAATTAATTGGAAAAAACAAGCTTTAATATTGCTGACCATCAAATGGGGAAATTTCCCCATAATCTCATTATGTTCAAATCATAGAAATATTGTTGACTATCAATTGGGGTAATTTCCCCATAATCTCATCATGTTCATATTAGATATTGTTGACTACAAATTGGGGTAATTTCCCAATAATCTCATCATGTTCATATTAGATATTGTTGACTACAAATTGGGGAAATTTCCCCATAATCTCATCATGTTCATATTAGATATTGTTGACTACAAATTGGGGTAATTTCCCCATAATCTCATCGTGTTCATATTAGATATTGTTGACTACAAATTGGGGAAATTTCCCCATAATCTCATAAGATTAAAATTTAAAATCAAATAATTGTATGTACTAAAACTGTCATCCCAAGTCGTGAAATTTAGACAGTGTTTAGACAGTTGACTTCTTATGAAACAAATGTGTACCAATGAGACAACTCCCAATTTGTAAACAAAACAACATTATAGGTATTAAAAAGGTCTTCAACACGGAGCCTTGGCTCCTACCGAACAGCAAGCTATAAAGGGCCCAAAATGACTAGCACAAAACCATTAAAACGGGAAGACCTAAGGTCTAATCTATATCAAAAACGAGAAACGAGAAACACTTATGAACAACATCAACAAACGGCATCTACTGAACATCAGATTCCTGACAAAATGTTTGAATATTTTGTTGTTATCCGTATAAAGAAGGCTGAATGTTTTGAATACAGATTCTTTTAAAACACGAGGAGCTTACGTTAAATCGTCACCATTAGGAACAAACCTCCTTAAAAGAGAGGCAAATGATACCAGAAGAAAATTCAAACTCATAAGTCGAAATTAATCGGACAACGCCATGGTTTAAAAAGAAGACCAACAGACAAGCAATAGTACACAAAACACAACATAGAAAACCAAAGACTAAGTAACAAAAACCCACATAAACACAAGGGATTGTTATATTCTTACGAAACCACAAAAAACACAAAATGCACACAAACAAGGAATTTAAATCTATGATTGTTTAATCAGCAGACACAACCGACCGCCCTACTAAAACTCAATTCCAATCAATTTGTTATACCAAATATCAATATTATCAAATTTCAAATAGTTTTCCTGAAGCTGTTGATGTTCAGAAAATATCTATCCTGTATGTAAACGCTGATGATGTTTTAATGAATTTATAAAAGTAATTCTGTTGATGATGGAACTCAATAACTTGCACAAAGATAAAAAAATGTTTGTAAGTACATCATCATAAATTTTGATATGCTAAGATTGTGTTTACTAATGACTATAAAAAGTGCTCTATGACACATTGTTACATGTTTTAATTTTGCAACTATATTGAACAGCTTTATGTGCATAATATATAATCACACTTGGCGATTTATAATTTATTCTATGCACATCTATCTGTTGTTGATGATTTTTGCATACTTTTTCATCTATTTATTTTCGTCATTGATGTTGTCTCAGTGATGGTGTGATAATTACTTCTTATTCTACATACAGTTTGTCATATTAAATTACAAGCACATTCAGACCAAACAAGCTTATTCTGTGAATGTTTGTTTTTTATCATTAAGATATCATGATACTGTCCCAATATAAATTAAACAATATATATAACCTTATTCATTCTTGTATACTTGTATACATATATAGGATCATTTGACTGATGTGAAATGTCTTTTGTTCAAGGACAAGGAAATACAGCCTCCTTATGTTGTTGATATTGTTTATTATATCCTGTTTTGAGAACATTATCAGATGACTTGTGAGTTTCTTGTAAGTTCATATATATATGAAAGTGTTTTGTTAAACAAAACACCTTCAGCTGAATTCATCACGATGTCTTTTTTCGTAGATTCTGTAGACTTAACACTCTTACTAAGTTGTCGTCTGCAAATACGACTTTGCAACCTGTAAAATAGAGACTATCCAATCAAAGGGACAGAAAACAAAACATAAATTAAGCATATTAAAATAAATCAAATATATCTACATCTTTCCTTTCATACGATGTTTCCCCTGACTTTATCGAAATGTTGAATCCTTATTGAGTCTTTTACTTCGAATGCTATGTACATTGTTTCTGTTGATTAGACATGTGATGCTCTATGTTCTCTCCAGATACGCCAATTTTCTCAGCCAATAAATGCAAACGGTCATTTTTAAATTAGACCGCTATTCGTTTTCCTGTTTGAATTGTTTTACACTAGTAATTTTTGGGGCCCGTTATAGCTTGCTGCTCGGTGTGAGCCAAAGCTCCGTGTTGAAAGCCGTACCTCGACCTACAATGGTTTACTTTTATAAATTGTTACATGGATGGAGACTTGTCTCATTGGCACCCATACCACATCTTCCTATCTATAATACTAAAATTACGAGGTCCAATTTGTCAGCCGTCATCACGTAAAAACGACGAATCAAAGAATTCAACTTTATATATAACTAATATAGTACAAAGGTGTAGATTAAAAATTACACCACTCCCGGCCCTTTTGTTTTCCACGTAAATAATATTGCCAATAATGAAGAAGTTCCGGGTCGAGTCCGATACCGATACCAATAGTATATTCATCTGTTACCTTACCTTATCTGTACGTTCCGTATTTGACAGGCGCACCACCAAACGGTGTATTCAGGATATGCTATATACACGGGTCATAATCATAGGGTTGACGCTACTAAATTGTCAAATTGTTACCTATTGTAGTATTTTAATCAGCTAACAATACGAATACTAAAAATAAGGCGTATAGGTACAGTTTTCAATTTGTTAGCGGGCATGACGTAAAACAGCGAATCAATGAATTCAACTTTAATTTATAACTAATATAGGACAATGCTGTTGATTAAAAAAATACTCCATCCCAGGACCTTTTGTTTTCCAAATAATTAATATTACCAATAATTGATAAGTTCCAGTTAGACGGGTTAAAACAGAATGATTTGAAAGCAGAGAAAACTGTGAAAACTATCTTATAATCGGCATGACTTTATCAGATGACAATACTAATACAAATATAAGTCTTGCGCATAGACACATACTTTAAATCAGTCACGGACCCGCGATATCACGGGTGTGTTCTAGTATCTATGCTATAGCCTAGGGTGCACAATATGGCCTTAAACAACAAAAAAACTACCTGACTATCAATCAATTCATAAATTATCGTTCTTTTGTAATCTCTCTTTAATTTATATCATGGTTTACCTGATTAAGTTTTTTCTAGGACTGTTGCATTATACCATTTCTTTTCCGGTTTCCAGAAGCCCATTACTTTTTCGTTCACTGCGAAATCCTGAGAAAAAATTCAAAACAATGTAATCATCTTTAGAATGTCACCTCTGTTTGAATGCTGCTTTAAATTTTATTAAAATATTATGTTTTAAACTAGATAGGTATACAAAGATGTGGTATGATTTCTAGTGACACTATCACATAGACGTAAATTGATTTGGATGTAAGCAGCTATATTTTACTGTACAATATTCAACAATAAGCAATCATATGCCGTAGTGTAAGCTTATAAAATACGATTTAACATAATGTCAAACAAGAATGTGTCCATAGTACACGGATGCCCCACTCGCACTATTATTTCTATGTTCAGTGGACCGTGATATTGTGGTCAAAACTTTAATTTGGAATTAAAATTAGAAAGATTAAGTCATAGGGAACATGTGTACTACGTTTCAAGTTGATGTAACTTTACCTTCCTCAAAAACTACCTTGACCAAAAACATTAACCTGAAAAATGGCCGCACGGACGAACGAACAAACGGACGAACGGAGACACAGACCATAAAACATAATGCCCCTCTACTATTGTAGGTGGAGTATAAAAATTTAAACGTGAATATCAACGACCGATAAATAGAAATGAAATCATAGATCACAAACAGCAGCCAAAACCACCACTAAATTACTGATTTCGGACAGACATATAACATGAACAAATGTGGCCCAATTTAACGTCAAGTAAAACGCAAACAAATATTTCAATTAAGTGTGAAATCGTTCAAGCAATGACACGTGGCTGGAAATAACTTTTAGATTATTTTTGAAGTTCGCAAAAAATGCAAATGTATCATGATGTTCCGGGTTTACACCCCCTCTCACCTTTTCCGCGAACTGGATCCCAACCGGTTTTCCAAAAAAGCTGAACTGTTACACAACGTGCAAATCTGAACTTAAAAATAATATAAATACATGTTTTCTTTTGGGTGCTCGTTGATATTTTGCGGAGAAGACAGAAATATAACGGTTGATAGCTTAAAACTACATTGCATACACATATTATAGATTTCACTGATTCACTTTGCCCAAGGCATTACAATTTTGTAATCTAAGTTTCAGTAAATTATTTCATAATCCACGACATGGGACTCGCAGAAACAAATAAAACATACTCATACTTCATACTCACATTTTTTACTTCCAATGATCTGATGTTTATCTGATTCTCAGGTGTCTTTATTTCCTTTGAAAATAATTAAAATTATAAAAAAGACGATGTGGTATGAATGCTAATGAGACAACTATGCACAAAAGACGAAAATGACACAAACATTAACAGCTATAGGTCACCGTACGGCCTTCAACTATGAACAAAGCCAATACTGCATAGTCAGCTATAAAAGGCCCCGATAAGACAATGTAAAACAATTCAAACGAGAACACTAACGGCCTTATTTATGTAAAAAAAAATGAACGGAAAACAAATATGTAACGCATAAACAAACGACATCCACTGAATTACAGGCTCCTGACTTGGGACAGGCACATACTTAAATAATGTGGCGGGGTTAAACATGTTAGCGGGATCCCAACCCTCCCCCTAACCTGGGACAGTGGTATAACAGTACAACATAAGAACGAATTAAAGTTGAAAAAGACTTAAATCATCAGATAGACAAAAAATACAAGTGGACGCGGCCGGGTACTTATACATCCCGACACATAAAGACACAATGAACAGACCTGAGAGTACTCGCAGTTATCTGACAGCTAGTTCAAAGCCACTAACAACTAATAAAAAAATCATGCCTCTAAGACTAAACACTCAATCCGTACACATCCAACAAACAATGGATTTAGTGTTAAGACGTCATAAACAGCCAGAGAAAAATGACCTTGTGCAATGCCAAGTTACAGGTATCGACAGATTGTAGATGAAAATGTATATGTATATAACATACTTGTAATATTTAGTTAGCTTTTAATCTATTATTTTCTGTTTTTCTGTTATTGAATAATTTAATAAACATTTTTTTGTTCTTAACAGTTAAAACATTTAAGCAATTTTTTAAACTATAAAGACGTGAACTGGTGATCAAACAGTGTACCTCTTTTCATAAGGCATGCATCGGCTTTCTGTCACGATTAAACATGATTAAAAATACTTTGGCCATGAACACTAGACTCTTATTTAATTGTTTTGTTTCTGACACTAAGGGTATCACATGCAACACTTTAACCCTTTCATTTACATATAAGTTCATATATAGCTAAAAGTGTCAACATAGACTGGTTTATACATTTTTGAGAGAACTAATTAATGGTTACATCTTTCTCCATGGTCTCAATAAATAGATAGTGCTGTAGCGATTCGGCTTAGTCATTTTTTTGCTATTCTAACAAGATGAGCTCGGAAGCCTGAGGAATTAAAATATAGAGAAAAAAATTATTTTCACATTAAGCATGTTTAATCAAATTCAACTCTTTAAATTTGTAAAAGGGCGAGGTCATACAGATATAGCCGGGTGAAATGGCGTTCCGACTAAATGTAAATCAAGAAGGAAGATTTCGCTCCTTAAACTTTTATTTTAGCAGTCCGGCAAGACCGAACAACAAACTCCAAACTAAATGTAAAGTAACATACAAACAATAACAATATACATAAGCACAGTCAATTAAAGGATTAAGAAGATTAACAGATGACAAATTAGAAATAACAATAGATTAAAAGAGTAATTAGTGTCCGACACGTATTTGTAAATTATAGTCCAGACTGTCAAATAGAATGAATAATGAAATAAATAGAGTAAATGCATTTAAGACCTTTGTCCAAGATTATGACATATAATCCGTGTAAAACACTTATGCCTAAATTTACGACAAAGTCTAGAATATTAAATAAATACAAAACCTAAATATACATTGAATTACAAAAATATTGTTTAAAAACTAATTTCATTGCACTGTCCAAATTGTCCGGTCATATATTCCCGCGGCCTCTGAAGACACGTCCCGGGTCTTAATATTATATTCAATTGAAATTGTTCCTAAAGTTTCTTCTGTGATTGTAGCGTCCTCTGTAACGATAGTTTTGGTTTGGATGATTATCTTCTTTTGTATTTTTACGAATATTGTCCAGTTCGTCTTCTAGTGTTGTGATTCGATTCAACATACGTTCTTTGTCGCGCTGTAATTGGAATTGCTGGTCGATGGCTTTACATCTTTGATCGTTTATCCGAGAATGAACTGCTTTAAGATCCGTATTGCGTTCCTGTAATTTTTCTATTTCTTTTTGGTCATCAGCGTTTTGTTTTTGAAGTTTTTCTAAATTGCTAACGACACTGGAATGCTTTTGATTTATATCTTTGAACTTCTTCTCATAATGCACACTTTTAATTTTGAATTTAACTCTCTCGGAATTCATTCGGTCGTGCCGGAGTCTTACGTTATCTATAAATTCCTTGTTATATTCTAAGCTTGGAAAGAAGTCCATCAGTTCTATTGTATTCAGTTCCGCACATGGAAACATTGACATAACTTTGTTTTCTTTAAATATCCTCATCCTTTCTGCATCGCGACGTAATTTCGATTTCGATTTAACTTTGACAACTTTCACGTCCGGTTGTCGATGAAAGTTACACATTCTGGCGAAATGTCCAAAATTTCTGCACTTATAGCAAAATGACGTTTTTGCCATACATTGTCTAAAATGAAATTGATTGTCCACAGTCTTTCCGCAAAACTTACATAGGCAGTTGTCCATATGTTGTGTTGAATTTCTGGTCTGAAAGGTAGTTCCATTATCAGACATCTGGTATCTCCAGTTTCGGCCAAAATTTCTGGTTCTCTGCGTATCCATTTTTCTGTTTGCTGGGGGATCAGCTTCACAGGTAGAACAAGGTATCTGAAAGATGCGTTGCCCGTACGTCCTAACACCAGATATAGCCGGGTAAAATGGCTATTCGACTAAATGTAAATCAAGAAGGAAGATTTCGCTCCTTAAACTTTTATTTTAGCAGTCCGGCAAGACCGAACAACAAACTCCAAACTAAATGTAAAGTAACATACAAACAATAACAATATACATAAGCACAGTCAATTAAAGGATTAAGAAGATTAACAGATGACAAATTAGAAATAACAATAGATTAAAAGAGTAATTAGTGTCCGACACGTATTTGTAAATTATAGTCCAGACTGTCAAATAGAATGAATAATGAAATAAATAGAGTAAATGCATTTAAGACCTTTGTCCAAGATTATGACATATAATCCGTGTAAAACACTTATGCCTAAATTTACGACAAAGTCTAGAATATTAAATAAATACAAAACCTAAATATACATTGAATTACAAAAATATTGTTTAAAAACTAATTTCATTGCACTGTCCAAATTGTCCGGTCATACAAACAAGAAATGTGTCCTCAAAAGATATTATTTATAGTGAGCTTCATGGACAACCGTATCTTTAATGTTATACTCAGTAGTTCAGTTATTTGTCTATATCTTTAAGCGTACAGGAAGAGTCAATTCAAGTCATATGTTGTCAAATAAATATTAATTTATCATGTTTATGTCAGGATGGACAATGATGTAATGAACCTCTCTATGAAATCCTTGATTACTTTTAGTTTCAATCTTAACCTGACAATCTACGCTTTTTATATAGAACAATACCGAGGCGTGACACATCAGCGTATAGCTCCGATGTACGTGTTAAAATCATGTACGCTGCCAAGACGCTAGTAATTTTGGATGCATTCAACCTGTCAATCATATCTGTAACGTGTGCACAACGAGCTATAAGGGCGGATCCAGCTATTTTAAAAAGGAGAGGGGGTCCTAACCCAGGACAAAGGAAGGGGGTGTTCAAATTACATGTACCCATTCAAATGCATTGATCGTCCAAAAAAAGGGCGGTTCCAACCACCGGACCCCCCCCCCCTCTGGATCCGCGCCTGTTCAGTGCAATAATAAAATCCTACACCTGGAGTTGGGCTTTCTATATCTAAATTATAGTGCGGTTTTGGCTGCATCTTTTGAATGTCGCCGGAAAAAAAGAAAATAATGTTATGCTCCAGGAAGCAAATTTTCCCCGTAAAACACGTTTTTCTGTACACAATTAATTCGTAGTGCATTTCTTTTAGAACATAAATGTAAATAAAAAAAAATCTCACCTGCGCTTTCTCAATGAAATTTTTACAGTTTGTTGTACTACTTTTGGGACAAATTTTATCAAAATTATAGAAAACTTCATCGCCTCTAACTCAAAATATGGACAATTTTGTGTTTAGGGTGTCTTGAAATCTTTTGACAGCTTCCGAAGTGCTATTTTTTAACCTTTTTCAGCTGAACCAAATCACTACTTTCCTGTAAAATTCTGGACCCAACTTGTTTTACAGTGTAATTTCACCCCCTACTTACAATTTGAGGCATTAAACTCGGAGAAATAAATTTGGTAGGGGTATAAAAATTATTGCCAAGTAACCCACTGTTAACACTAGGGACGAAAATCAAGGGACGACAATTGTGGTCTCGGACCATATACATGTATTCAAGTGTGGGTTTTCTAAAATTTGTATCCAATGTGATTTTTACTCTTAATCAAAGATTTTATTCTTATTCATTAATGAAGCATTGGAATGTGACAGTTTGTACAAGTAATTTCAACTACAAGTTTTAATATTATTTCATTGCAATATAATTTATGCTTTTGTTAATTATTCTTATTTTCATTTATCCTGATAAATCTAAAATATTGTAACTGTTATTTCATTTAACTAAAAATGTAAATTAGTAATAATTTTGATTATTTTTTGTTGACAATGCACATTTCCGTAGTACTTTTTTTTATAAAGAAAATATTTAAATTCATTCTTTACAAATGACCGGCAAAATAACGTATTTACTGTTTTGATAGAGCCAACTTAAAACCCCGTATATATATGCTATTGTGTCGACTTTATTTCGCCATTTTAACCAAGGCTGATAAAATAGCATATTTTGTTATTTTGCCGACGCCTGAAAATTAGCCAATGCCTTAAAAACAATTATAAAAACAATTACCTCGATCTTCTTATACTGCAAGTAGCTTTTAGCATACTCAATTTGTTCTTCAAAATCTTCAATCCCTTGGATATTCAGTTTGCCATTATCAATTTTCCAATTCACCATTGTCACAGAGGTATATGTCGAAAACGAGCAGTTTGTTTGTCAGATGATTGATTCCAATATGATATAAAGATAAATATATATACTAATGTGGTCGATGCACGTGACAGATGGACAAACATGTCAAATATCATACTTGATCATTCACACGGCTTTTCCCCACAGGTGGTATTAACAAGATCCGATGCATGTTTCAAGATCCTTTGTGTAATCGATATAAAATAAACATTTAAGAAACAAACACTGTTTTGTTTTACAAGTTTCTTAGTAGGTTTTTCTTCAATAATCGGTAATTTCTGTATTTTATAAGTATCATTAAAATTATGCAATTTTTATTCAGAAAAAACTCATATATATCAAATGTTCATGAATAGGGGAAAAACGTAATTTTTTGCTGCATGTTTATCAAAATTCAAAAAATTACGCTATTTACAGTTTTATAAAGTTTTGGTCACATAATCTCCTTGCAAAATAAAACAAATTGCCGTTTTTAAAAATAGGGCTCCATGCACTCGTTTTCAAATTAAATCAGATTGAATGACAAAAATCAGTCCAAAAATGCATCTTTTCCCGATATGTCATAGTTTGACGTCGCGAAAATAACATTTTACGTTAGCAACGGCTTTACCTCCCCTGTAACTGTATCCGTACAGAGAAAGTTTACCAAGAGTGCATCATTTTCTAACACATAGCATGGATGCCAACGGCTAAGCGCGCACATGTTTTGATCATTTGTTTCTTATATATATACGCTTGCAAAGTTAACATAAGCTTTGACAAACTATACACTCGCTAAAAATGCGTCTACAGTTTGTCCTTCATCGTTTGTTAGTACAAATGCTACATTTGTTTTTAACTTCAGCCTGATTAAACGATGTATTTGTACAGCTTTTGTAATAAGTCTGTTTACCAACACCATGTGCATGCATGCATTATTGAAAGTTCAAATAGGGTCAGTAAACGCTAATTAAACGCTGTACTTGTTTCTATACTGTTGTAGCGTTTAGCAAACGATAAAAAACGACACACAACGTTTAAAAAAATTTGGTTAGAAAGAAATGCACTCCAAGTTCGTATACGTGAGGTGCACGCATGATGAACGCTTCACAATCGTTAGACGCGCATTGCATAAGTTTGAAGCATGTCGAAATATAAAAGTATACGCTTGGAAGAATCTATAACTCCAGAAAAATTTTATGCAGCAAACACATTTTCATCTAGCTCTAACGTTGGTCAAGAGTATATCTGTTCGCTACACACAAGTAATAAGTACGTTACAAGGGCGTTGGAAAACGCTATATATATATAAGTTTGAAACACGTTTAGGGAACGTTGTTTACGCGACAAGATCGTTTGACCTATACTTTGACTTTTACTTGGACGAATGCAGGGCCTGTTTGTAACATATATATACGCCTGTCGTAGTTTCAGCGCTCCATGAACAGAACGTACTATATAAAACGCACATGTGGCGTATTCAAAAAGTATTCTGACATTCATATTTAAAACGTACTCTAATATTCAACGAAACTTGCTCTGACATTTATAGGGCCATATGTCCGTGAATTTACAAGACCATATGGATACAGAAGTAGTACAAAAACCCATATATAATTACATGTCCGAGACACGCCGGCGGCACGGTACGACTGAGACACATCTCATACACATTCAAATGACTTTTTTGCTATATGTATAGTTGCATCTACGTTAGAGACACGACAGACATAAACTATCATACGTTACTGGAACGCCCAAACGCTTATGTACGCTTCTAGTACGTCCTAAATACGAATAAAGCTCGTTGTGCACACGAAACAAATGTGATTGAAAAGTTGAATGTGTCCAACATTTTTAGCGTATGGTCAGTGTACATGTTATTTTTACCACGCCCAGCGTATGTCGTTGCTATACGCTGATGTGTGACGCCACTATAACTTCATTTATTAAAGTTGTGAACATACCAAATTTGGAAACTTTACATCTTAAAGATATTTTACCAGTGCAACATTGAAAAGTTGCATATACAAGTTTCCGTGTTTGTTTTGTTATGCAGTGTACAGTTAAGCTGTCTCGTTCAGATCAAAATAGTTTTTATGGTCTCACCCCGACGGAGGGGGCATTAAGTTTTACATGTACGTTTGTCCGTACGTCCCAAAATATGTTTCCATTCTCTTACTTTAGTTTGCCCTCAACACAATGCTTATTACCTGAAAACATAGACTAAGTTTGAATTTTGAAACATTAAAACACAGAAAGTAATTGGGGCCCCGCCGAATGTCGAACCCCATATAGTGTTCAATCTGTCCGTCCGTCTGTCCATTTGTCCGTCCGTCCGCCAGTAACAAATTGTGACCACTCTATATCTAAAGAACCTTTATGATTTCAAACTTTAAACTTGACATGTATATAAACCAACAACAGAGAGTGTGTCATAATTTATGTACAACTTCCTACATGTACGTCAAGGGTCAATGTCATGGCTCCCATCTCAATGATATCTTGTTTTGTAAGTATTTATGATACACAACAGTGCTTTGATTTCATTTTAGCTCATTTTTAAAGTTGACCCATAACTGCTTCAATTCACCTTATATATGTTCAAATGGTATAGTTGTTCCATAGTCAATCATATCAGTATTTTATATCATAAAGTTGCTTATATATATAGGCATATGCGGATCAATGGATGGAGGCCCTTCTGAGGAATACATTGTGTTGGCTATATAGGGAATCACTAATGCAAGACAATCTGCAGCGATAGACTTTAAATCTACAGTGTTTGACTTTAAACCTACAGCCTAAGACTTTAAATCTACAGCAGTTGACCTCACATCTCCAGCGCTTGCATTATATACAGCGTGACACATTATAGTGAGATGACCAGTTTCTCTGAAGCACAGAAGATACAGTGACAGATAATTTTCTTATTTCTAGATATCGTTTTGACTAAACAAACTTGATTGATATGGAGAAGAGAGAATATTATATTTTGGTTACAATGACATTACTGATATGCCTAACAGTAGCGGACCCAGAACTTTTTTTAAGGAGTGGGTCAATTGACTGACCTAAGAATGGCCGCTCCAGTCATTGTCTATCGCTATAGATCTAAAGTCTTACGCTGAACATTTAATATCATGCGTTGACTTTACATCTCCGGCGCTTGAATTTACATCTCCATCACTTGACTTTAAATCTCTGATTCATTGCATTACACAAGGTTCTATTTTTCTTTGACTGTTAACGACGTTTGTACCGTAACTCCATTGGATGTTGGATGTGTACTGAATGATAATTTAGTCCAAGGTGCCTAATTTTACATTATTTACTATCTGCTTTGAAGAAGCTGTCAGTAAATGCGAGTACTTTTAGATCTGTACTTACGTTTCTTTTAGTTGTTGGAATGTACAAGTATAAACCAAGCCACGTCGGACGTTTTGTTTTTGAAAAACGACATATTGTTAGAATCCTCAGTAAACACATGCCGGACCTTTATATTGTGAATATAAGAGAATACTGATATACTTTTTGGAATATGACACTTAATGTAAAATAAATTCATGATATATTAGCCATAATTATTTGTCTTTTGTTGAAGACGGTGTTTTCTAAATCTGTATTACTTTATGTTGCAGTCAATATAGCAAAGTATATTCCTTAAATCTTTTTGTATATCTATTTGCAAACTGAAAAGTTTTCAGGTACAAAAAAATGTAGCTCATTTTTTTTAAATGAAATATGAGAAATGTGAAGGGAACTAAGTACTTTAGCAAGACATAGGTCACCGTACGACCTTCAACAATGAGCAAAGCCCATATTGAATAGTCAGCTATAAAAGGCCTCGAAATGAAAATGTTAAACAATTCAAACGAGACAACTAACGACCTAATTTATATATAAAAACAATGAAATGACTAGATTGTTTACACACAAATTAAAGAAATTGAGTGAACTCTTTCACAATTCATTGTTAAAACAAGGCGCGAGATAGATCCAACTGGTTTGAAAGAGTTGAGTAATTTCAGAACTTAACCGGATGGAATAAATTACTATAGATATACAATTTCTATTGGAAGTTAATCTTCTATGGTTCTTGTGATATGCAATAACTTGTGTTTATTAGAAATATAAATTGATCTCATTTTATCGTTTAACACATCTACAGGAAATAAATAAATAAATAAATAAATAATCTTTATTTCAAGAGGATGATCCCATTAGTTAAAACTAATCTTCCTGAGAGTCCTCAAAATAATAATAACATATTTATAAGTACATAGAGTATTATAAAGTTATATTATACACAATATACAATTGTATTTAAATAATAATGAAAAAGCATATTAATTTGCACAATTGATGAAAAATTTGTAACATTTTGTTTTAAAAGATACAAGTGTATTACTCATTTTTATTTCATTTGGTAAACTGTTCCATATTTGAGAACCTGAATATGTAAATGTTTTCTTTAAAAAATTAGTTTTTGGTTTTGGAAGATTTAATACTTTTTCATCAGCTGAACGTAAGTTATAATTTTGATTATCAGTAAAATGAAAATTTTCTTGTAAATAGTTAGGAACCATACCATTTAATGATTTAAATACAAGTATTGCCTTTTGGTATTGAATGCGTTTTTCCACATTTAACCAGCGTAAACTATTAAACAATAAACTGGATGATGTCAGTATGTCAGCTTCTACTATAACCCTAGCAGATTTCTTTAATAACTTATTAAGTTTATTTATTCCACTTTCACAACAGCTTAAAGCATCTGTTTTTATTGACATGCTGACATCCGTGATTTTGTCTGTAGTTCAGCGTTGAACCCTGCAATTGATTATATATACTAATAATTAAATGATTATGTTGTTAGATATATTAGAACTTCACGTCTGGACGACTACTGATAAAATCACCTAAATACACAAATTAAGATATGTATGTTCCAAATCAATAATACAAGCATATTAGCGTTTATCATAATCTAACTAAATAATAATACAATAAATTACAAAATCATATTTTTATATTTGAGAAGAAAAATAAAACTACATGTAATGCATTCAAATTGAATCCCTTCAAATTTAAAACTATTGAAATTTGAATATTTTTTTTCAATGCTTTAGTGATCATGGTGATGAATAAAACCTTTTGAAAAACATTATTCACTGTATTTTTCCAAAGTAGGAAATTTAACCTTATACCTTGTAAAATAAAATAATCACACTTTAATTACTTGGATGGATATACAAATTAGTCAGTAATTGAATTTTGAAAAGGAATGACACTAGCGGAAGTTGATATTTATACGAGGGACTGTCACGGTCGAAAATAAACCGATAACGCCATGGCTAAAAAAGAAAACCACAAACAGACAGATAATATACTGATTTAAATGGAAAAAATGTAGTAGGTCTGTTAAGTGAGTTTCAACAAAAGAAAGATGTCTTATAATTTAAACATTTATAAATAATAGCTGCACCACCTATCAATTAAACATTGAAGTCCCCCCCCCCCCAAAAAAATAATAAATAAATAGCCCAAGTCATAAAATGTCTGAAATTTTAATCTTAGATTCAGATATTGTCTTCATCATAACTTACGATCATATTAAACTAAGAATAGAAATATGGTCACTTTGGTTTTCTTTCGACCGACAGTAAAACTCTTGTTAAGTGGTTTGTCTATTTGACTGTGCCGGATGTATAAGTACACAACCACGTCCGATCAGAATCTGTATTTAAGGACCGACATATAGTGGTTGTATTGTAATTTTTTGTCGTCCTGATTATGCCTGCTCTCTTGTCGGATTATTGTCTGTTTGGCACATTCCCGAATTCCATTCTCAATTTTAATATTTGCCACTGAACTTTATGAAACCAACAATCAATCAGTCCGTATAAATCATAAACATGCTTCTATACCAAGGCGTCATTAAAGTTTATGGAAGTCTTAAAACGTTAATCTCAAAATGTATCTTAATGTTAATTAAAACATATTAAGTCTCTTTAGAAGTATAACTAGTTTATGAAAAAAAAGAAATATTTCCAAACATGTTCTCTGAATATTGTCTTTTGATCATAAAATGACGGTTTGACAAATTTATCGATGTCCAACTTTTTTACAATAGACTGCACTTAAATATTACCGACATCTACGACGGAATGAATGAATGTCAAATCTCTGTTCCGCCACGAAATGACGCAGGTTCTACATAATTGTACAAAAATGTTTTTACAGTTGTATACATTGTACCTATATTTCCAATGTGTTTGATATACCAGTAGCATAAACATTTTATATACTATTTTAAGTGACATGGGGCCTCAGCCACTCCGTAAAAGGATACCGTATATGAAGCAACCAATTTTAAGTGGCATGGGGCCTCGGCCACTCCGTAACAGGATACCGTATATGAAGCAACCAATGTTCATCAATTTGAACAAAGCTTAAAAAATAAATCTGTCTTTTATGTTCCATTTATCTTGTTGACAATGGTTGATATTGACCTGAATTTTGGTTTCAAGAGTATATTATTTAATATATTAAGTGGCACGATTGACCGTGAATGTGGTGTTTAACCGTACCAATGAAAGGAGATAGATCCGATGTTAACGTCATTGAGACAAAAACCCAACGACACAACAAGACATTTGAAGGATTATCAGTACGTCTGTGAAAAACTAAGTGGATAAAGATTCATCGGCATTTTTCATGTGTTTATTTATGGATATATAAACTTGAATATTTCATTTGAAAAACTCACGTCTCTATACCTGAAAGTGATGTAAATGTTCAGATATAAAAAAATATGAGACAAGTTCGTGCATGGATGATAAATAAATGACAGGGAATTCAACCTCACCGTAATGACTACTATATTGTAGTGATACAAATCAGTATACTCTTAGACTGGTTTATTGTTATATTAATAATTGTACATTACAGTTACATGTATATATTATTTTCATGCTTTTGTATAACATTCTATTCTACTTTATCAATAATAGTGCAACTACCTGTGCAAGTGCATGGTGGACACTGTTCTGTAATAATTCCGATTTTTCTTATAGAATGGATTTGAGTAGGGCCGAGAAAAAAAGAATTTGAGTTTCCTGTAACCCGATCGACCCTGGTTTTTTTTAAGCCCCGACCCTAATTTTTTTATTGGATCTTCAAAAAAAAAAAAAAAATATCAACCGACCCTGTTTTTTGACAAAGGCTTCTGTTAATCGACATAATAATTTATCTAACTTGCTTCTACTAACACAGAAATTCAGTAAAACATTTTATTAATGTGAAAAGGTATTTTAATAGGTTAAAATCCAAGAAAATTGCACAGCAGGTGCTTCAAAAACATTGCAAATGACCGACTTCCGGTTTTTGAAACTAATTACGGACTCGGACTTGGGAAAACCATGATAGTTTTCCGGATTTCGTTTACAATGTCGTATTTTACCCGCAAACACTGTTTAATTATCCATGCAGTTATCGTTCCTTGAGTTGCAAACGTTCTTGATATATTTTTCCGCAAGCGTGTGCATAGATATTTATGATTTTTTTTACAACAAAACATTTTAATATTATTAATTTATCTTCTTAAAAGTATTTGGTGAGTATTCATTGAAGAAATGAATTTCAACAAGCGAGGAATGTTTACGTACTTATCATGTTTATAGATCGGTTAAAACTTAAACCAAAACGAATATTACGTAATGGAAATCAAGGCGATAGCAATACACCGGAGTGCCCTTAAGGTCATCCGCTGTAAACATAATACGTGATACAGTTATTTCAAATAAAAATTCAAGATATGCAATGTTACTTAATGGCAAGGTGCCTGATTATAGACGTAATAGTCGAATGACTTAAAATATTTATGACTGAAATCGATTTGATGAGTTGCGGAAATGATTATATAGAATATAATACTAGATAAAATTGAGAATGAAAATGGGAAAGTAGTCAAAAAGACAACAACTCGACAAAGAACAGGTCTGGACTGCCAAAGGCCATGCACTAATGAGTCTTCATCACATCGAGAAAATTCAAAACACATAGGCGACATCACGGTTTAGAGACTTATTAAAGTTCCTAAGCCCAATTTGTAGTCTGAATTCTTAGTTTTCGTATTTTCATTTGATATAGTCGTGCTGATCATATATTAAAGGTGTACAGTATTCTCTGCTTTCAAAATCTTTCTTTTTGGATCCTTGTTTTCTCACTGCAGCATTTTAGGAAGATTGTGTTGAATATTTTGACATATATATAGTACTAGTATTTGATACATTAACCCACTTGAAATTCTATGATTTTGTTTATATATTTAGGATATGGATGATTATAATAAATTTAAAAAATCAGCTCTAAGAAATGAAATTATTATTCGATTTTATCTCTTAGTCTGTATGTCACCCGTATCTGTATAGTATGACCTGATGGAGTTTTTTGGAAATCATGCTAATAATAATAATAATATAAAACATTTAGTCTAAACTACACACGAAAAGGAGAAGCTGATTTTTTTTTTTTCAACTTGAAATCATCCAGGAAAACCAACGGTCTAATACATATAAATATTGAGTAACGAGAAACAATATACATGTATGATTCAGAACAACAAACGACAACCACTGAACAATATGCTTCCGACTTCTTACATTTGGTCTCTGGTGAAGAGTTGACTTATTGCCAATCATGCAACATCTTCTGTTGTTTCTATTTTACAGATTCTTGAAGACTAATTGTTGAATCTTTATGTCTTTTTTTGTTTGTCCATCGATTGCTGAATCATATTCTCTTTTTTTTTGTGCATTTCTATATCAACAGTGTCTTTATCCAGATAACAAGTCGCAATTCTGAATCTTTTATCATATGCAACAATATTTTACGTTTTCACACCTGGCAAAGGCTGTTATAAATAGCTAGATTTATTACAAACCACTAGTAACAACGAAATTATGCATATTAATATAAAACATTGCTCTCGTTCTTTCGGGGATGGTGAAAGGGACCATTCATTGGCACCAAGATCACCAGATGCGACGTAAATGCATCAGATATTTGATAAAAAAAAAAATTATATCTCCCTGATAAAGCCTGAAAAGTAAATTATGTTATGCTTGTCCAAAGTGTGTACAATTGGCTTTTTTTTTTAAATACGAATCATGCTTATCAATTAATTTATTTTTATTTCGAATGTATGTGTAGCTGTGTGAATTTCCTGATGCATATAAACAAACTATTAATTAAAGAAGGTTTTCTAGAGAAAACCTCGGGGGGGGGGGGGGGCACTTCAATTTTGTTTTTGGTAGGGGTGAGCAGCTGGGACATCGAGTACCCCACCCTTTTCATATTTTTTGTTTATCAAAAATATATACCTACCTTGTTATATATCAATTAACAAAAATAAGACCTATAGATATATTTGAATATTTTTCATCTTCTGGTACATTAGTATAAATTTGTTTGTCCCGCTCATCATCACGTTCATTGTTATTAAGCAACGTAGTAGCGCAATAATATAACCTTCCTTTTCAATAAATTCGTCTAATTTTAAACACTGTCTTCTTATTGCCCCCTTTAATATAAAAGACATTCAATTCCAAAATACAATACATGTAAAAGACGTTTGGTCAGATCATAGATGGTATAACATCTATGATCAGATAAATTTAATATCACCCTAGAGAGTAATACTTTCACTGATTTTAACATGTTCAATAATAATTAAAAACTAATTAAAAGTTACATTGCCGTTCTCTCTTCAAGGACACTGTCATAATGGAATTTCTCTAAATTATTGTTATTATGTTTTAGTATACAAACCCTTTAATGTTAAATAGGTGCAAATGTCAAAATGGTTGGATTTATTGCATCTATCACTGGCATCAGTGGAAAAACCACATCAGAATAAAAAGAGTTTAATTGGTTTGACAAATAACTGATGCATTTACGACTGTGGTTTAACCGCATCAAAAATAAATACGGACATCTGATTAACTTCAGATACTTATGATAGAATCAAGCAAGTGATAATATCAACTTATTGATATATTGAATCTGAATTTCTCACCCTTTTCATATATCATAGAGCATGTAAAAGTGACCTATTACAGCGGCTCATCCCTACCACTAATTATATAGTAAGTGTCTGCCTCCTCCCTCTCGAGGAGATAACAGCACACAGCCTCAGTAGCAAAAGAATAGTACAATATATAATGATGTTTTTTGCATAGGGAAATTTTATACAGTCTTGTTAAAAATTGTTTGTTATTTTTAACATCGCATTTGAAAAAAAATAATTTCATGTGTTTTTTAATCGGCATATATAACATTCTTTGTGTGACCAAAATTTTATTTTTCTGTTAATTTTGAATGAAACATGTGGCATGCTTAAATCCGAAAGAACTTCAAAACCTAACAGACAAGAAATAACGTAACATTTACAGATCTGAAAGTAAATACGCTGTTATGTAAATATTCTTATCAGATATTAATGTCCAGGATCTCTGCATGGTTAAAGTCTAATTAGATGAAATTCCAACGGTAAAGATAATTTGTTAAATGTAACACGATATCCTTTCAAGTCTGTGCGAATTCTTTTGAACTGTGAAGTAAATCAATGTGAAAAATCGCACACCCTAGTAGGAAACTTGGAGCCGGAAAACGCGCGCTTTCTTTCTTTAAATGAGAGTTGTGTTCAATCAAAAGTGTTATTTTGAAATTTTTCATTTCAAATTATTCTTAATTACGATGGTTTGCATAAAACTATCAACAGCACCAAGCTTAGACAATCAATTCCAACAAAATGACAATATGGATGGAGAAGAGGTAAGCATGTTTAACTTTAATTTGATCTTTCAAAGTTTATAAGTAGTCGGGAATGACTTTTCCAATTAAAAAAAAAAAGTGGTTCATATTCTAATTCGTGGTCAGTTAAAAAAAAAGAATATTGATAATTTTTATTATCGAAAACGATATCTATTTTATGAATTAAGAGTTAATCAAAATGTGTTTCCTACATGCAGATTCTAATTTGATGTTTAAACTATCCAATGTGTTAAAAGATCTTAAAAGGACGTTGTGAGGTAAACTTGACTGACCGCATTATAGACTGAAGCTTAATGTCATGTGTCTCATGATTGTTTACTTATATAAATACTGTTTATTAACTTTTTATTTATTGAATATATATTCATGCCCCACCTACGATAGTAGAGGGGCATTATCTTTTCTGGTCTGTGGCTCCGTCCATTCGTTCGTTCGTCCATTCGTTCGTTCGTTCGTTCGTTCGTCCACAGGTTAAAGTTTTTGATCAAGGTAGTTTTTGATGAAGCTGAAGTCCAATCAACTTGAAACTTAAAATTGAGAATGTGACAAAGAGACAACAACCCGACCGTAGAAAAAAACAACAGCAGAAGGTCACCAACAGGTCTTCAATGTAGCGAGAAATTCCCGCACATTAGTTCACTTGTTGCTTATGATATGATCTTTTTAATTTTAAAGCCAAATTAGACTTTTGACCCCAATTTTACGGTCCACTGAACATAGAAAATGAAAGTGTGAGTTTCAGGTTAAAGTTTTTGGTCAAGGTTGTTTTTGATGAAGATGTAGTCTAATCAACTTGAAACTTAGTACACTTGATGCTTATGATTATGACCTTTTTAATTCTAAAGCCAAATTAAATTTTTGACCCAATTTCACGGTCCATGGAACATGGAAAATAATAGTGCCAGTGGGGCATCCGTGTACTTTGGACACATTCTTGTTTTTTTTATGTTTGAACTAACCGATAAGAACAACAGAAACATTGGAAATTCTAAAATAGTTTCTGGTGTGTTATAGAACTCACAATTAATATATATCTTTAGGAAAATATGTTTAAAATTAGCTCAAATTGCCGCAATGAGCTATATGATTATAATTCTTGATTATTGCTAATCGAATATGCATGTTTGGGTGTGTCACGTTTGTACGGAATTAGAAATTAACGGACATTACATTTTCGCGAGAAAAAAAATAGAGTTGCGTGAGTTTTACAGATACATTTAAAAAGAATGTAAATGCAACTCGTATTAGACCTTTTACTGAGCCGATTCTGATTAAAACCACAAAGATATTTTACCTTACAGTGTGTAAATGTCAAATATATACTATACATGCTATATAGATATAGAAAAATGTGGTATGAGTGCCAATGAGACAACTCTCCATCCAAACAACAATTTAAAAATAAAAAAAGGTAAACCATTATAGGTCAATGTACGGTCTTCAACACGGAGCCTCTGCTCACACAGAACAACAAGCTATAAGGGGCCCCAAAATGGTCTTTTGTGGATAGTTGTCTCATTGCCAATCATACCACATCTTCTTTTTTATATAGTGTAAAACCATTCAAACGGGAAAACCTACGTTGTCTATATAAAAAAAACGAGAAACGAGAAACACGTATAAATTACATAAACGAACGAGAACTACTGTACATCAGATTCCTGACTTACACAGCTACTATTGCATAGGTACTTTTTCTTTACTTTAAATCTGTAGTACTGGAAATTTACTTTTAATATTTAGTACTATTTCTTTACTTTAGAATTATTGTAATATTTAGGTACTTTTATTTTTCAGTACTTGAGTAGAATACAATGACATACAGACTTAGAGCGATAAAGAGTTACTCTCAGGTCCGTTCTTAGTGTCTTTATGTTGTCGGAATGTACAAGTACTCAGCCACGTTAACTCTGTGTTTTTGTTTAATGTTTTTCTACTTGTATTCATCTGAAAAGTTAAGCCTCATTCAACTGATTGTTATTATAGTTCATTCCCTATGTTGTACTGTTACACTACTGTCCACTGTCCCAAGTTAGGGAGCGGATCCCGCTAACATATTTAATTCAGTGTTTGTCGTTTGTTGATATATTTGTTATTCTCGACTCCTAGTTCTCGATTTCTAAGTCGAGATTAAGAATTGAACGATGGACAGTTAGGGCGTGAATTTGTCATGCTACCTGATTGGAAGATATTACGAGACGTGAATAATCAAAGTTTATTGATTGGTTAGGACAATCCAAACTAAGTAAATGTCCTTCAATCTCGTAGAGTATCGGATTTGTCCTCTCTATTTTAGCAATTAGATTTTACACAGGTAACCTTTATTTATAAAAAGTCGAATCTTCTTGATTAAAAAACAACGTTAAACGATACTACTTCATAGCGTGTGACCTCACGTGTGTTGTAAAATTTGTTGATTGATGCACGTGGCTATTCTAGTAAAGGAATTAATCTACAAAGCGAGAGTGCTTTCCATTTTTATCAGCTAAGAGTCGAATAGCCTTTTCAAAAGGCTAACGCTTGTTCATTTTGTTGTTCATTTATTCTTTTTCCTGGAGAAGTGTAAACCCTAGTTTCGTCATAATTTTTAAATTTAGTAATAAAACATTCAGAAATATACACTTCAAGTCAAATATTAATGGTTAATTAATATTAATAAAAAAAATGATTTCTCGTATGCAATAATACCTTTGCCATTGATCTGTTTACACCTTATATACTAGTAGAACATTAGTATTTTTCTATCATAGATACAGATTACACAGAAAAGAAAAAGGAAACAAAGTGGACAGGACAAAACCAGACCTGAATTAAAAAAGCAGAAGAAAGGCAAAAAAGGTACGCTATTGTACAGTTGTTGTTACAGTGTCATTTGGAGGAGCAATGACGATTTTGTTCAATGTCGTTACCGGTGGCAATCATTACCACTGTTTGTTATTACAAAAAAAAACCGGACATATTTTAGTTTGTTTGAATATTCAAAATATTCATAGGGGGAGGGGGTTGGCATATGGTATATTGTTTATAGAATTGTTTTAGTTCAACTGATTTAAAAGTATTTTTAATAAGTAAGTCAAACGCGTTGTCTTTGCTTGCTCATATTACTGTGAAAACTAAACATTTTTCTTCATTTCAAATCAAATATTTTTCATTTGAGCAAAACATCTGGACGTTTTATTAGCAAACTCAACATGGAATTGGTAATTGACTACTTTTAGTCTTTATAATATTTATTTGTTTTTCTTTGATCATCAACCAACAACATTTAAAGTCGAAATCAATCGTTTTTTTTGTATTTTTAGGAAATACGAAGAACATGACAACTAGACGCACCATATATAGCTCATATGTATATGGCTATATATGTCAAAAGAAACAGATATTTTATTTTATAATACAGGAATTAAAAGAAATCATTTTCTTTTATGAGTTGATTTGTTATTTACATGAGTTATCATATTTGTTGTGGCTATTTTACCTAGCAGTTGAACAACTGTTACATATGGTTTCAACAGCAACAGTACAATTATGTTTTATTCAAAATAATGTGCATGCTTTAATATGTAATTTTCAAGAATTTAAATTTTCTACCTGTGCTGTACTGACATTAAACAGTTTGTAGTTATGTTTTCTCTTGAAAAAATAATTGATTTCTATCTCGTTTACTTTCCTTTAATTTGATGGATTCACGAATACGTGATAGCGTGATCATCCCGAGTGCGAGAGGTCCTAGGTTGAAACCAGGCTGGATGAAAACAGAGATTTTATAATTTGTATTTGTTGCTTCTCCGCTTAGCACGCAGCATGAAGGAGTTTGATTAAAGGATTGATTGGCTCGAAGTGATAATGCTATGTCCGTTTCGATGGACTGTTATCTTATGAACAACATGACGGTTGTCACAGGTGAAACAGTATTCTCTTCCCTTTCGGAGTTGCCGAGATCACCCCCAGCTTTTGGTGGCATTCGTGTTGCTTGTAGGTTTTAATTTCTTTGACGTTTTTTCTTCACTATTGTTTGTCTTTTCTTTTGTAGCCATGGCGTTAGTTTACTTTCGATTTATGAGTTTGAATGTCCCTCTGGTATCTTTTACTCCTCCTTTATGAATTAGCTTGTTAAATGTTCTTGTCCTGAATATGCATATTTATTTACCGCTGGACAGTGCGGAGCAAACATAATCACCAAGATTCCTCTTTTATTTCGTATTTGAATGTTTCAAAGTCATTTAAAGACTTGTATATGTACATTAGTTAGTGTTAAGTATGACCTTCAAATCTAAGGCCCGCTATCTAACTTTGCAAAATAATTTAAAGCAGTATTTTCACTAGCTTTACTTGTTTGCAATAAAAAAAAACTCAGTCAAAAAGTGCATTAAGAATCACACTGCTTTTCCATGCTTCACCTGATAAATGTTCGTCATTTTTATATTCAAGATTGGCGTTTTTAGACGGAAGGTAAATCTTTGCAAAATGCTGTAGAAATGGATAAATACACATAATGGGGACATTTCCCCATTCTGTGTATATTGTTTATTTCTTCGACATAGAAAATGACCAATTACACAGCCTGTTTTAAAGATTATTTTCATGTGGGGAAATTTCCACACTATTGTTTAGTGTTCACGTATGTGTTGTCTTCCTGTATGGATGTTTCCCACTACTTGTAATTTAATGGGGAAATTTCCCCATTTCGTATTCTTTTATCACCATATTGAAAGTCATATTTAATGTAGGGATATTTCCCCACTTTATGGATGATGTTAATTACAATTACTTACACACACTTCTTAAACTTAAAATTATATTTGAAGAAAAGTGGGGATATTTCCCCAGTCTGAAGGTCTTTTTTTATGGGGATATTTCCCCAGTCTAAAGGTCTTTTTATTCCGGGGATATTTTCCCATTTTCAATAATTCATTATGAGCATAGATGAGGAATAATTTCAATGTTTACATTTAATGTATGTTATAGCAAGGAGTTTCATCATTCTTTGTTCCTGCATGAATATAAAGTTAACATGAGGTGTTATTCTGGATAAATGTTCACTAATTTTTAGCAACTGAATCGCCTTGCCTTCTTCAAACAAAGATGTTTTTTACAATAAACGTTGACAATCTTTTTGTTTACCGAATTTGAAACCACACTAAAAAGAGAATAAAATAGATATTCTCTTTTTCAAATAGAACGCGTTACACGTGGTTTATCAAAATGTTAAGTTATGCATATATAAGTACATGTAACATGAGTCATTTTTTTATATGCAGCCTAATATACCATACACATGTTTGAGATTAACCAGACATTCACACGATTTCCATATACAAAATTATTTGAAATAGAATAAAAAGATTCGTTTAGACGTAAATACATTCACAGATCCATGTAGTACTCCGATGCAAAGTCCATATTCAAAGCATAAATCAAAAACTCAAATGACTTGGTTTTCTTATGTAGAAAATATTGGTTCATAAAATACAATCATATTGACAACGATATGCGAAAAAAAAGACAAAATAGGTGAAAATGACAAAGTAGGGGTACAACAGTAAATATCGTGTTATAGTCTTATTTACTAATAAAACGAACATCTTCGTCAACATAAAAACTCAAAACGCATAAAGACAAGTCACCAGCAAAAATGAAAGACAAGTATACAAAACTTTACCATAGCATAATAACACAAGGACAGGGTGCATTGGACCACGTTAAATTGTTATAACCACAAAAAAAAGGCTTAACAGTAAAAATAATATACACAAATACAAATAAAAGAATACTATAACACGTTATTGAGGTGATAAACTACGTCAGTACTTATATTCTTTACTTCAAAACCATCGTGTACTATTTAAAAGTAGTAAATAATCACCTGGAAACATTCCTGAATTTGATAGAAACTAACAATACAATTGCAAAACAGGAAAATCGGCACTTAGTTTATCCCTTTAATGAATGAGACATAATGAATTAGACTATTTACCGGATTTATTATCACATAAGCAACACGACGGGTGCCACACGTGGAGCAGCATCTGCTTACCCTTCCGGAGCACCTGAGATAAACCCTATTTTTGGTGGGGTTCGTGTTGCTTATTCTTTAGTTTTCTATGTTGTGTCATGTGTACTATTGTTTGTCTTTTTGTCCTTTTCATTTTTAGCCATGGCGTTGTAAGTTTATTTTCGATTTATGAGATTGACTGTCCCTCTGGTATCTTTCGTCCTTTTTTATCTCAGGGAAATCAGAAACTGATACACATGTGCCAGTTTTTATGTTGATATTTGTTAGTACAAGTTCGGTGATAAGTCTAATTTGAGGTTTCTTAACATATTAAGCACGGACGAAACTTTACGAACGTATCGTTAAGGAGCAGTAATTTTGTTATAATAAAATCCACGATAAATTTCTAACGATATTGCAGTGTGTTAAAAGAGAACAGTTAACAATTTCATAGTGTTTTTGCAACCTTGCATTTAATTTTGGTGGTTAGACATATGTGTTCCAATTTATTTTCTGTTATGTGAATATAACGTATTATTACGTTGAGTTTTGTTTGTTTACATGTCGTATATATGCGTTCGATTTATCTCCCTTACCAATCTAAAAAGAACGTCTGTTTTCCATTTGATTGATTGGTTATTGGATGATTATTTTTTTCAGTGGAAAGTGTTCAAAGTATTTCACGACGAAATTAGCGTTTGATAAATGATTTTACAGTGAATGAGATGAGACAAGTTTAGTATTAAAATACAGGATGTGTGGATATACTAAATGTTTTTTAAATCTATTATATCCACACATCCTTCATCAATATAAAACGAATAAAGGATGGTTTAGGTCAATGTTGCAATATAAAGGTGCATTCGATCAATCAAGTTTTGTGTGTTCGTGTTGAAAGTATGACTGCTACAGCACAAACAAAACTAATAGTAAAAATACATATTTAAGATTCAATTCCCAAAATAGAAATAAAAATGAAAACAGAAGAGTATATACACGGCATGCCATAAAAAATCCACGAAAACCAGAAAACAAAATTAATCATCTGTATACTAAAACTTGTGTACAATAATAAAACATACACAAACAGAATAAGAACGGCCATAAAAAAAGCAAAACAAAAAATCTTGTCAGAACATCTTTTTAAAGTTTTAACTTGTTCTTTTTCTGCAAATATAATTTCAATGTTTTCTTTTAGTTATCTTCGTAAGCTTACCAGTTTAGCTAGAATATAAATCAGTAATAATCACTTAAGGTGATGAAATGATCATTTGGATTTTAAATTTGGGCAACGAAGAAAACCAGTAGAACTTAAAAATAAAATGAAATTACTTTTTGTATGAAATGAAATTAGAAAGTTTACCTGTCATCCTGTTATTCTGTTATAGTTGGGTCTGAAACAGGAACTTTCGTAAAATTTGCTTTGTGTTGCCAATTAAAATAACATGTACATAAAACACGTACGCAATATTTTACATTCAAAAACTGTAACTATTAAACACCGTTGAAATGATAACTTAGATATAATACGAAATTGTGTACACAAGTAGCAAACTAGATAGTAAATTGATCAAGGGTATGTTTGTATTTTTTTATATCAAACTTTGATACTATTTAGATACGTGTGTATACATAGACAGCAGTATGTAACAATTTTTATCACATTATGAATAAGGTTTACTCTTAAAATGAAGAACTCAGGTACATTTAACATGGTGACAGTAAAAACTAGCATATCATAAGGAAATGTGTACACACGGTGTAGATAAGGTTAATCTGGTGAATGTTTCTTTTCATATTTTCATCTGATACTACTCAATATTTTATAACATAGACAGCAGTTCATATCTATTCTTAGTATATTAAGGATTAAAATGAATTAAACCTACAAAGAATGTGGATAAAACATTAACAGTTACTTTTGAACATTTGCACGAATTTGATGCTAGCTTGGTTCCTTATAAGTAATAAGTTTAGAGAAAGACGTCGGTAAATTCGAACAGAGATTACGAATTGTTAGGATAGTTTTTTAGATAGGTGGCAGTTGATTTATATTCGTAGTATACTAATAATTGAAATGCCTTAATACCTACCTAAGAATGTGAATAAGACATTTTATAGTTGGATTTAAAAAATTGCTTTAAATTGATATTTTCTAGCGTTCTTTTAATTACAGTTCAGAGAAGGAAGTCGGTGAATTAGAAAAGATCAGTAATTGTTAACTTTGATGATGAAGTTAATTTTTTGATCAAACCCATTGATTACTTGACAAGTACTTTAAGTGATAATGTCAAACGTAGGTACACATATATTGCCTTGGGAAGAAATAATTTGAACATTTTTTAAAAATGTCACTTCGTTTATCATGTTTATAGTCTCTCAAATAAGATAAACGATAACAATTTGAATGATGAACATTTCAAAATTTAATGTCTCGTCACAGAGTTCAAAATATCTGAATATCACTAAGTTTGCAAAGATTTAAGATTTAAAAGTGCCCAACTAATCATATCACTACAATGTTGAAGAAAAAAAATCTAATAAAAGCACAGCCCGGATTAGGAGTCCGTGCAGTTTATTGTTTTTATAGATTAATATACGTCAAAAAACATGTTTTATGTCGATTGTGACAGATGTTTTCAGTTTCTCACTTCTTTGATGTTTGACTTCCTTTATGTTGTGTTAAACATGTTTTTTTTTGGGGTGTAAATTAATCTATAAAAATGATATTTGCTTTTGTTCGGCTTGTATGAATTGTAAATTGAGTTCATTCATAGGTTTTGGAGTTTGTTATGACATACATACATTTACAATGAAATCGTACACCTTTTTATTTCAGAGGCCAGCTGATTTTGCTCATTTTTCAAAAGGTTCCGGAATTCGTGTCTTATTTACTCGTGTTTGCATTTTGTTAGATTTTGCATTTAAAGGAAATCGGGACAGACCAGTGTCAGGACCAAGTCAGTAATGTGACAGTTGTTCTTTCATTTGATGTGTTTTAGCTTTTAATTTTGCCATTGGATTAAGGACTTTTCGTTATAAATTTTCCTCGGAATTCAATATTTTTGTTAATTTACTTTCTACTGACCTCCATGGATATTTGTGATCTCTTATTCTTTTGGTAAATATGAAAACATATATTTAATTTTAGGTGGCACGCGCTGGAGATCGTTTGGTTGTGACGCCACTAAGGTGATACACTAAATTGCTTTGGATAGGAGGACGTCGTCAATACCAGACTTATGTATAAAGATAATGCTCACGGTTTTTTTTTTATTTACATGTTATTGATGTCGGATCATGCATGTTTTTTCGTGCACATTTTTGCGGGAGCACAGAGCTGTACTTTAATACAATTGAAAATGGAAATGGGGAATGTGCCAAAGAGACAACAACCCGACCATAGAAAAAAACAACAGCAGAAGGTCACCAACAGGTCTTCAATGTAGCGAGAAATTCCCGCACCCGGAGGCGTCCTTCAACTGGCCCCTAAACAAATATATACTAGTTCAGTGATAATGAACGCCATACTAATTTCCAAATTGTACACAAGAAACTAAAATTAAAATAATACAAGACTAACAAAGGCCAGAGGCTATATAGAAATTTGATTGCAAGACTTCACATATATTTACGAACTTTAGATCGATTTCTACGTCATTGATTTTAATTCCTAAATCCAGATCAGAACATTAGAACATTAAGCGGACTACAGGTAAACTATAGTGCTAACGAGAATAAATTTTAGTTCTTTATTTTATTCATTGCATGCACACAAAACGTATGCTGTTATAATAGTACTTAAACAAATCGTTTATGTATTAGTTTTTTAAAATACGAAAATTGGATCAGATTTTGTCATCGATAAATTTTCAAACAGGACGAATGTTGAAAATAAAAAGGATAAGCAAGTACTATGTTCGACAGAACTGATTTTCCTAACCAATACTTGTAGGTATTTCTACGGAAAAATACAAATTACAGATACAACACACATTAGCATTAAACATAACTATAGTTGAAAAGTTATTTGTGTTGTTTGTATATCATATTATATGTAATTCATTACCTTCATGTTTGAGAACTTTAATTATTTATTCTCATCGTAATATGCCTCTTTTTCTCCTCTAATTTTATGATTGGGTGAGTATTTAGATACGAATGTCTGTCAACGCAGATTGTTCCACGTGCCGATACCGATTAATTCGTTTTCGTAATGCAATTTATGGAATTTGCGGAAGACACATTGAACCCGAACTCTTGTCCGTCCGCTAGAGACCTTTCGAAATCTTAATATCTATTTGATATGAATATATTGTACTCTAGCTGATGAAATTCATTATGGGCGCTTTCTTGCATTGAGTTAGTTGTGGCCGTACATCATTAGGGCGAGGCATTTTACCAGATTCCTCCTATCTCTGGTCAGCAACAACATCTAGTTGCCGTTTGTTCAGAAGAAAATAGTCGAAATTTAAATCGCATTGTCGCTGTATATCGATTTGAAGTTGAACATCAAATTGGTCAATTAAACAGAAATAAAGTAATAAGTAGTACTACTGAGTCATCCGAAGTTAAAATTAACAGAAATTGTAGAAAAATGTACGTCATCATGGTCATGTAGAATATTTGTCTCATTGGCTACCAAAATAATCAATGCTATTTTTTCAGTTCTAAAACGACCCCTCATATCTCATCTGTCGCAGTCGATATGAACTGTAGATTTAATTATTTGAAAAGGTAAAAAGAAGTCATTTTCGTTTTGTTATCAAGGCTCGTATGGACAGGAAGTATTTCATCTATTTTTTGTAGTCAGATGCTATGTGAATTGTAAAAAAGTAGTAATTGTTATCTTTACGAAATTTCTTTTTTAAAGTGTTTATATGTTGTACTACAATTGTTTTATTGTTTACTTCCTTTATAAGAAACTTGAGATATATGTTTTATAATAATTCACATGACTCGTTTGTATTTGAATACAACTTTAAACATTTGGTATATCCTTATTAATTTAATAAGTTGACAGTGATCATCCAAGATTTTTTCGAAATGATTTTCTGTCAGTTGTTATTGTTTCTTTGGATTATATTTGTCAGTTCTGATGTGTGACCGAAACATTGTGATATAAAATTCAATAAATAGGAAGTAAGATGTAACTGCAGCTCAATGAATTTAACACTTATACCAACACATTGTCCATCAAACATAACAAATTTATATTTGTCTAATAATAATCTGGACATTATATCAAGGAAAAATGCAGAGCTTAGATATCTGGATATAAGTGATTGTCATGTGACAGTAATCGACCAATCAGCGTTTGATAATTTATCACATTTAAAAGAACTGAATTTATTCGCTAATCCAATGAACACTTTCATAGGAAGTATATTTACACCACTAGATGACCTACAAGTACTTCAGATATCACATGACTTGCTGTCAACGTATATAAAAGAGTCGTGGTCGGATTTTCATAATATAACAATAGTGTTTAGTTATGGTGGACCGTCAAATGGGTCGTTTGCAGAGATATTTTCTGTGATGAAAAATCTGAAGTATTTACATAGTCATATTCAAATTTATGTTCTACGTAGCTGTACGTTTCATGCCTTTGCAGAAACGCCATTAAAATATCTAGAGATAAACGGCAAATTAATGACGATAGCATTTCTGTCCAGTCTTGTAATTTCAAATGCACGTTTCCTAAAACTATCAAATACTTTGCCAGCTGTGCACGTGTTTAAAAATCGACAAATGGATGAACTAAATTTAAACAATAATTTTGGTAACATTTGTGTAAAGAAATTATCTTTGACCTTCAATGGCATAAAAATTATCAATACAGACGCTGTTCAGAAGATGGAAAACAAACATTGTCTGGAGAGTTTAAACTTAAGTAACAATAACTTTGATTTTCACCAGCTTTACACCATATGGTATATCAATTTGTTTACACATATAAGGCGATTATACATGTCGGATAACAACAATCAATTTAATCAAAATAAAGTTAATATAGATGTAATAAAACATACACGTAATAATGCTGATCTATCTGATAACAAATCCATTTTATCCTTCTGATATTGTATTATGGTTTCCTTCGACACTTAAAATCCTGAATATATCTTGTATCAACGTAGTAGGTAATCCTGAATATATCTTGTATCAACGTAATAGATAATCCTGAATATATCTTGTATCAACCTAGTAGGTAATCTTGAATATATCTTGTATCAACGTAGTAGGGAATCTGAATATATCTTGTATCAAAGTAGTAGGTAATCCTGAATATATCTTGTATCAACGTAGTAGGAACTCCTGAATATATCTTGTATCAAAGAAGTAGGTAATCCTGAATATATCTTGTATCAACGTAGTAGGAACTCCTGAATATATCTTGTATCAACGTAGTAGGTAATCCTGAATATATCTTGTATCAACGTAGTAGGGAATCCTGAATATATCTTGTATCAACGTAGTAGGTAATCCTGAATATATCTTGTATCAACGTATTAGGTAATCCTGAATATATCTTGTATCAACGTAGTAGGTTATCCTGAATATATCTTGTATCAACGTAGTAGGTAATCCTGAATATATCTTGTATCAACGTAGTAGGTAATCCTGAATATATCTTGTATCAACGTAGTAGGTAATCCTGAATATATCTTGTATCAACGTAGTAGGTAATCCTGAATATATCTTGCATCAACGTAGTAGGTAATCCTGAATATATCTTGTATCAACGTAGTAGGTAATCCTGAATACATCTTGTATCAACGTAGTAGGGAATCCTGAATATATCTTGTATCAACGTAGTAGGGAACCCAATCAACAGCCTGACATTGAAAAGAACCGCGGACTTGCAAATACTTGATTTAGCATACTCTGCATTGTTTGACTGCAGTTACACAATAAATGGTCTTCAGAACGTGGTAATACTTAATATTTCACATTTCAAATGTGGAATTCTAAATAACAACCTTCTTCAATCTGCCGTCAATTTGGAACAGTTGTTAATTTAAAGCTCTTTACTTAGTATCGGTCTATATGATGATCCACCGCAGTAAATTCCTCTCAAGACTCAAACGTCTGCAGTATATAGACTTTTCAAGAAATGCATTTGAAGACTGATTCAGAATTTCAACATTTAAAAGTCAACTTGATAGTTTGAAATCTTTGATACTTGAAGGAAATTTATTCACAAGTATTCCATTAAACCTAAAAGACTTTAATCGACTTAGTCTCCTTAACCTGAGAAACAACAAGATGGCTTATTTAACTATACAGTAGATTGACGCCATCGACGTGCTTTTTGTAAAATCAAATAGAAGAATGACAGTCTGATAAAAGAAAAATTCTCCTGTGTGTTCTTGTGCTTCATTGGACTTTGTAAAATGGTTACTTACTACTAAAGTGAAACTTGACAGCAATGGTAGTTATTCGTGTGTTGAAAACAATGCAAATATAACAACAACTAATGCAGATTGCAATCACTTGCGAATTATGATGTATCACGACAGTATGGGTTATTTTTTCTGCAACATTATTTGGTGTGTTTCTTTTATTCATTCATTCTAGTTGGATATCGTTACAAGTTGCACTTACAATACTTTTGTTTGTTTATCGGAATGGCGAATCCACTTTTCCGAAAGTCAAAGGAAGAAGCAGTTGCATATGATGCATATGTAGCTTATTGCGATGGCGACTATAAATGGGTATATGAACCTTTGCGTATATTTCTCGAAGGGAGACGGAATTATAAACTTCTTTTGTTAGATAGAGGAGATGTCCTTGCTGGAGAACATACAGTTTTTTGCTTCAAACAATTCAATTCCAAAATGCAAAAATATAATCTTAGTGATTTTAAAAGAGTTTGTAAACAATGATTGGGCATACTATGAAGCTAATGTTGAAATTGAACATTTCCTGGGATTGCAAGCAAGAATAAATGTTATAAACCTACAAAATAAAACCAAAACAAAAATACCCCAATTTGTTCTGCAAATGATATCATTGGACGCCAACGAACACATTTGCAAAACAGACACATTAAATGAAGATAACATTTTCTGGAAATGTCTTGATCAAGCAATGAAACGTTAATGAAGGACAGTGTTGTTATGGCTCTTTTTAATTGATACTATTCGACAATTTCAAAATAAAATTTTTACCTCGCACAATTGCTTTGTCAGTCAGAAGCATATGCAGTTATAGTAAAACTATAAAACCTGCACGGTCGAACTGTAAATATGATGCCCACTATATTCACCAAAGGAATAAACGAAACTGATAATATTCGATCAGACTAGATATGCTCGCAAGTATGTGCAAAAAAAATGTATCACAAAAAGTACTTTTACAAAGTATAATAGTATGTGTGAAATATCGTTGTCGATAAAGTGCATATATACAATTTAACTAAAAAATATTAATGGAATGGCATTGACGGTCAAATACGTGAATTTCGGTACTTATAAAGTGACATCACCACGATTACAGATTACTTTCTGTTCAAAGATGTCGAGATTATATTAACCAGTTCAATAAAATTATCATAATTTTGAAAACCTTGAGTGAACTTAATATTAATATCAAATTGTTTTGCTCTTTTCTTTTCCCTTCCTTTTGAAAATTGGTGTTTCCGATTAATGTATTTTCAGAGAAATACTTCTGACGCAACCTATTTTAAAACTTTTACTTTCATTAATAAAACTTTTCATTAACAAAATGTTACTGTTTATTTTTTGGAAAAATGTATTAGATAATTTTGTCAAACAGATATGCTTGATTTGGTTTGATCATGTATTTCTATTATATAGTCATTTTATAAAGAAAATACTGTTTGCAAAAGTATTTCTTTATTTGAACATCACGTATGAAGCTTGATCTACAGAGCATCTGAGATCATCCCCGGGTTTTGGTTTGGCTCATTCTGCTGTCTATTCTATTAGGCCATTGGTTATTTTTCTATGTCCTGGCATTATTAGTTTGTTTCCCACTTATACGTCTAAAAAAACTTGGTGTTCACCTGTCTTGTTAGTTGAAGTTTAAAGTATTCCTTAATTGATGTTTGGTTTATTCCGATATTACAAAATTCAATCGTGAAAGGTTTATAAACAAATTAAAAATGTTTTCATTTTAAATCGCAATATTAATGCAATAGTACGAGTGAAATACGTTTGGCAAAGGACTATGGCTTTTGACAAACAAAACCTTGAGAGACAGCTGTATCGTTAATGATATTTGGTTGCATTAGAATATTTGTTTAAATAATTTCATTATGTTTTCTATCTTTTTTCATCTTTTTTTTCTAAAAAAAAAGGAAGTAAAACCTGATGTTGATCTTTTAATATTTTGTAATAGCCTACATCTTGAAAGAGTTATCATCGTTGAATTCCTTTAATGACGAACACCATCACTTGAAAAAGAAAAACAAATATCTGCCATGTAGTTTAGATAACAAAAATAAAGAAACTGAAGAAGGCAAAGACCGAAGCGTCATAAAAATTGGTTTAATACTACAATAATGAAATGTAAGATGTTAATTGATTAAAAAATGTTGCATACAAATCAGCAATGTGTCTGCTAATCGGATTATGTGCATCAATTTTTGCTTTATACATGCATTTTCTTAAAATCAAATTCAAACATTTCATTAACAGGGCCACATCGTTGATTGTATGTTTTAATTCCCCGACTTCATCATTGACTAGACTCGTAATCATGCACCCCTCAATTTACTGAAGAAGAGGTTCCGTTTGCGCCAGAGAATAGCAATTATCAGACTTTACAAATGATATAGAAATGTTCTAATATTTTGATACATTTTATATCGAGATCTATATACAAAACTGATTCATTTGCATGTAATACAATTGAACGGACTGTTGAAGTCCTTCGATAAGTACGATTTGTTTTAATTTTGTTTTGTCTAGAAAAAGATATCTATAAAACTAAAATATGAAATATGAAATAAGAGAGAATGATAGATAGAAATGTCGATTTTTTTTTCATTTCATATTACATGTATTAAAATTACTGAGACAGAATTAATTTTACAATTAAAACTATGTAAACAAAATGTGCTTTTATTTTCATTTTGCAACAGCTATTTCATGTTCCATAAGATAAAGGAAGGAGCTGAGCATTTGAATAAATTTATCAGCAACATACATATCTTTAGCATATTCTAACTCATGTGGTATTGTTTAGTATATTGTAGGTACAAAACTACACAAACATCAGTTTGACAGATCAATAAATGCACAAATGAATTATTCAATTCAAAGACAAAAGTCTCCATGCGGCAAAAGTGTGTGATTTATCGAAGCATAATTCGACAGATTGTAAAAATGCTTGTCGTGCGGATTCTTTGTCGCCATGTAATTCTAAAGCAATCCCTAATAAAGTGTAGGCTTCTGATGCATTCCAATTTGGTATCAAATAACTTTCTCCTATAACAAGTTCTAGACCTTCTAAGGAATCCTGACACTGTCTAACATTATTGAGGTGATGATGACAAAGAAAACTAAGGAAGTATGCATACGCTGTAGATGGAAAAAACTGCATAATATTCCTTCCCTTCATTGAAAGTTCATCTGGTGTTACAATTGAATCATCCGTTAATCGAATATCACCTACGAACATAATTTTCAGCAGATAAGCAACATTTTTCTTGGCAAATGTTTGCAGTTTAAGTGATTGGTAGTTGATATCTGACATTGTTATTCCTCTGTATAGTTTATCGGGAGTACATTTCGATATAGAATACCTAATGATGTGTAAAGCTTTTCTGTATTGCTTTGTTTTGTAAAACACTGAAGCAACCATAAGCCATCCAGAAACAGCGTCATGATAGACATTTGTTAGAAGAGTACTTAAACAGGATTTGTACTGTTTGTATTGGTATTTATTATTGATAATGGCACCATCAAGTGGTAAATGCTGAGCTAGTTGACTGCACCTCTGTGATATGTAGTATGCATACAAGTGTTTTACTGAAAATTGATGACACCATAATTCTGCGTTGAATATATCAAACGTTTCTAAAAAATTATTTGCAGCAAACAAAATATTAGATTTCACTATTTTCTTAACGTCATTTATATATAATGAAAATGGTTCAATTGGAAAATTCCACATCGATACAGCAAAGTTAAATATTTGATCTGAAAATAAAATGCATCGCCAACCATAGCAGTGTAACGTATTTAATTTTCTTAAAAGTACATCACGAGCACGGCCCTCTATTTTGTTCTCGAACATGTTGTTTTCTGGAATGAAGTAATGTGAACAAACTGAATGCTCGACACAATAGACTAACCTGCTGAAACATCGCATAAAACAATGTATAAGATTATCAGGCTTCCATACAGATGATGGTAGTTCTTCAGATATCCAGAAAATAATTGTTTTAAGATAATATGAACAGAGTAAATCTTTACAATCAGAATCATTTGCTATAACATCTTTCAAAATTATTTTTAAGAGAGCATAGCACATTAATTGGGTGTGAGTAAATGTATTAATTAGAAGTTTTTCAGCCACTGAAAAAGATACTCGCCATTCTAGATCTTCCTTTGGTGATCCGTGAACTCCGATCGGTACAAAAAGTACTCCGTGATTTATAATACTCTGTGTGACGTTATGACTCGGCCATGAGCTACTTGATCTTGTTATCCAATTTACAGCAGAAGATATCCACGTTTTACCATGTAAAGAAAAGGCATAATCAAAAATTCCCATACTGTCAGATATACACGGTCCATGAATGTGGTTGCCTTGTTTCATTACCAATAACATGCTTCCCTTACATAATGCACTAGAAAAATAACGTTTACCATAATGTTCTCTACATAAATGAAAAAAACGAAACTGATCTCTGCTATAGTCTAGTCTTAATAAAGTAAAACCAGGCTTTACATCGTCGGTATCCATGGACAAATAAGTTCTACGTGTATCAAAGTCAGGTTGTACATTCTCAATAACCTCAAAGAATTTGCTCACAAACATAATATCCAAATCACTTCCTCGCATCTCAAGTCCTTCTCCAATGCTTCCACTTGTTATTACTGTTTTCACCTTGTTATTCGACACATTATCTCTCATCATGTTCATTAATCTGATTGTTTTAACATGCTTTTCCGTTCCTACGATATTTTGACATAAATAGCGGTAAAGAGCTTGTGATATGTTTGGTGTTATAATATCTGTAATTAGAAAATTAAAACAAACATGGTAAGAACATAATTTTGTTCAAGGTATATATCATCGAAAACTTTACAGTTATGATGCCTTCATTAGTTTTATTGACAGTTAAGTTCTCCACAGTATAAACAATTATTTTTTTTGAACGTTAAACTTAAATCAAACGAGATATTAATATGCAGATGATGTATTATACACTTATTAGTAAAGTAAAGTTCAAAATAATTGAAATTGATCAGGGAAAAACTCTTAAATACATAAGAGGACTAATACATTGACATGAATTAATTAGAGACATGAATAAAACGGAATGTTTGAAAATTTATTTATTCTTTCGTACAGTAAAAAACTTTTTTGATTCCTGCTTTTCTCTTATATTGATTTTACCATTCTTTTTTTCATAACTCCTATAAAAGTATTTATGACCCTTTTATTTTTATACTTAAAGTCGTGCAAAAATTGACCTACTTTGATTGAATTTTTTTATAAAATTTTGTTTTAAAGTAATCTCTCCCTGAATTGCTAAGTTGGAAGTATTTTTTTTTAAAACCAAATATCTGTAGTTTTTTTTTATATACTAGTACTATAAAAGAAACGACACACGATTTTTTTTTCAAATCAAAGATACAGTTTTCCTTTTATAGGACCAATATTGAAGGTAGAAATATTTAATGACCATGGTAATACAAATCTGTTTAAAGCAAATTTTGTTTTGCTTTCATGACGTCACTTGGCGAAATTTAAACTTTTTGACAAAATTTTCATAAAACGACAATTTGAAAAACAGAAGTTCCAACCAATGATGCCATTCTCATATTGAAAGTAAAGACAATGTGTGCCATCTATACTTTTTTTCAAATCATACATTTTTTTCGTTTATTTGTTTAGAAATCGTTAAAATGCATACATTATCAAATGATTTACCATGGACAGTATGTGTAAAGTGAAATTCAAAAAACGGTTTCAATCTTAAAACTAATCCGAATGGTTCCAAATTTATAGTGTGTTGTTTTCATATCTAAAGCATTGATTTGAGGCGATTTTTTTTTTTTTTTTTTCATTTTTTGAGATTTCAAAAAAACTCTTTTTTTACCAAAAATTAAAAAAAACAACATTATTTTAACTTTTTTTTTACAACATGAACATAACTTGAATAGCATATTGAACATTTTTAAACAAATTTGAAAATTCATTTAGTACTTAGAAAATTGTGTGTCGATTTTTAATCCAACTTTCCGCAAAAATAATTTGCACCCTATGATCATTTACACGGAATTTAGTTACTTTCCGACAGGTTACAATTGTCATTATCGTATGTGCATGAATAAAGGCAACAGTAGTATACCGATATTCAAAACTCATAAATCGATAGAAAAAACAAATATGGGTCATAAACCAAAACCGAGGGAAACGCATTAAATACAAGAAAATGACGACACAACATTAAAATGTAATACACACAGAAACGAACTAAGCATTAGACAAAATCCGATGCGAATAATAAATTTAAAATCAAAACTAAATACATGAATTTGGGATAGAAAATTACCGTGACACATTTTATGAAAATGTGAATTCACACTCAAATATAAGAGGAAACAAACGACACACAAGAAACACAACGTTAAAATGTAACACACACAGAAACGAACTATAAGATAACCATGACCATATTCCTGACTGGGTACAGGACATTTTTTAAAGAAAACAATGGTGGGTTGAACGTGGTTATGTGGCATGCCAAGCCTTGCAAATGAAAATACATTGCAAATGAAAGCTTTTTAAAATGGTGTATCTCAATTTGTTTCATATTTTATACTTTTTGATAAATTTATTCGTCTAACATTTCTTTTGTTAATTAGTATACTAGTTTAAATATTGCATAAAACACTTGTGTTTCATTGTTTAAAAAACTGTGTCAAACATTGTTTGCCAATCTGTCAAAATATTTACAGATTTAAGCAAAGAACTAAACCTTATTAATCAATGCTATCATACAATCAAACATCGTAATTAATAGTTAAATCATCTCAAAATAGCATAACCTGTTAATATTTTGTTTACAATATAAATAAGTCATTTGTAAGCTATGGTGATGAAATTTCCTTTAAATAATATTTTCTATGTGAACACAGAATAGTATAAAATAAAATGTTGCTCATACTCAGTTGAAAGTTTGAAAGAATAAACAAATTAAAGTTGTTGCTTAACTACAATTTCAAAAGCCCGTTTTTATCTAGGTGCGATATGTGTAGTTTTCTGTAAAATCTATGTTCGTTCCTATTTTAAACAGACGTACTGATAATTCAGAATACGCAATATACTTTGTAATTTGGTTATAAATGGCCAGAAACATTGCAAATGGAGTATTTTTCAAACTAACTGAAGATATAAATAATTGTGTTTAAATACATGGTAATTCATATGTAAACAGTAAAAGCACACAAATACTGAACTCTGAGGAAAATTCAAAATCAGAAGTCCAAACACATCAAACGAATGGATAACAACTGTCATATTCCTGACTTGGTACAGGCATTTTCTAATGTAGAAAATGGTGGATTGAACCTGGTTTTATAGCTAGCTAAACCTCTCATTTTTATGACAGTCGCGTCGAATTCCATAACATTGTCAACGATGCATTAACAAAACAAACATACTCAAAGAGTTAAAATGTCAAAAATAAGGGTACAGCAGTCAATATTGTGTTATCATCTTAATACTGTAAAGTTGTAGATATAAAATCGAGTTCTCTTTTATATGAAATATAAAGTACCATACATACTATCTTTCTGTATACAAAACCATTCGAAAGTGAATAAAAACATAGTTTAGATGTGCTTTAATGTTCATATAATACATTCACAGACCTATCTAGAACTCCGACGGAAATTCAAAACGGAAAGTCCATAATCAAAATGCAAAATCAAAACCTCAAACACATCGAACATATAGATATTAATTGTCATATTCCTGAATTGAACAGATATTTTCTTATGTAGAAAATGATGGATTAAAACTAGTTTTATAACTACCCAAACTTGTCACTTTTATGAAAGATGACAATATTGTGTCAACGATGTGTGAACAAACGAAGAGATATATAAGCTGAAAATGTCAGAAATAGGGGTATATCAGTCAACATTATGTTATAATCTGTATAACTGTAAGAACAAACAAACATGTCATCAAAGAAACACAAAAAGGCATATAAATAAAGCACACCAGCCACAACGAAAAACAAGAATACTAAAATTTACCATAGCACAACGACATCGAATAACACAATGACAGTTTACAAGTGTGAACAAATCTTATGTACAGGTAATTAAACAAGGTGTATAGATGTGAACAACTTTAATGTGAAACTAGTGTACATTACATTAAACTAATTGTAAACATGTTTACTGTACACGGTGTTTGGTGTGCACACGGCCTAAGTAGAACATAATACATGTGTACCAATCGTTATGTTTATATATTTTTTTAGTACAAGTTTGGGTATAAGCTTAGAAGGTATAGTCTAATTAGCTGATATCACAATTAAAGAAAGAGGACTGGTTGAAATAATGATGTATTCCAGATTGTTCATGTGCATGATGTGTTTATCATTTTCGTGGTTTTGTTCTCTGCGAGAACAGACAACTTAAAGATAAAATGAAATTATATTTGCATATGAAATTTTTTTTATGGTTTACCTGTCATTCTCTTTGTCTGTTTTAAAGTTTGGACTTTCTGTAATATTTGCTTTCGTTTTAATTAAAATAACATTTAACACGTTTGCAATGTTTTACATTTGAAAAACAGCAGTTGGTAACTATTCTATCACAATATTAATCATATTTTCTATGTAAATTAACATTAAATTGTTTACCTGCCATCCTCCTGTTATAGAATTTAATATGAAATGTGTATTTCCGTAAAATCAACTTTCGTTTTTATTTGAATTACTCGTAGTTATAACACCTACGCAATACTTTATTATTTGCATTTAAAAACCTTGGTAAATTAAACATGGTAAAAATTAAACATAAGGTCTAATAACAAAATGTGTACACACAGTGCCTATTAGATTATGTAAATAGTAAATCGATATAATGTGTGTTTCTACTAATATTACATCACAATATATTAAAGATTTAATATTTTAATCAATTAAAGGTCACCCTCTTTGCCTTTGATATGAAACTTGTATTCCGGAATAATAACTTTCTTTTTCAATTAAATTACACGTTCTTATATCATCTACACATTTTTTTTTATAATTTCCTTTAAAACCCCAAGGTACATAGTAAAATAGTACCATAAAAAAGTGTAGACACGTAATGATTTTGGTTGTAAATTGATTTTGTTTTTGTTTTTGTTTCTTTTCATATTTTTATTTTATTTGTAACATAAGCAGCACTTTTTATAACTATTCGTAGTATATTATTCAACTGAACAAAAAACGACGTAGAATGTGGATAAAAACATTAAAAATATGCTTTGAGCATTTTCTTTTATTTGGTACTAGCTATTTTTCGTATATTCAATTTGTTTCGAGTGTGAAGTAGGTAAATTAAAACAAATCATCAATAATTAAAAGTTTTTCGTAGTGTACTTATGATTGATAGGCATAAAAACTACATAAAAAGAAGAATAAATACATTAAGAGTTGGCTGTAAACATTTGCTGCAAATTGAAACTAGCTAAGCTTTTTATCAGTACAATGTAGAGAAGGCAGTAAGTGGGTTTAAACAGATAAATAATTGTTAATTTTGATGATAACACTTTTTCTTTCGAACTAATGATTACATATAAGTTATCAAACTGATTAAATCAAATGTAGGTACAAATATTTTGTCTTAGAAAGGGATAAACTGAACTTCCTTTATCTATTCTGGAATATAAGAAAAACAATACCGATTTGGAAGATGCACCTTTCGAAAATTATTGTCTCGTCAGTGATGCTGAGTTCCAAATATCTGAATATCACTAAGTTTGCAAATATTTTAAAAAAGACTAAAAAGTGCTTACCTCATCAGATCATTACAGAGAAAAAGAAATATATAACAAAAACAAACACCGAGTGTGGAGTCCGGACAGAATTTTTTTCTTCGAGTTTATGTAAAAAAAAACATGTTGAACAAAACAAAAAGAATATGTCATATAAAAGAAGGGAGCAACTGAAAACCCCATGTAACATTTAACACAAAACATGTAAAAGATGAAAGATGAAATACAAATACTGTCTAGAGAGTTGGCAGCTAATTAACAATGACTATGATTTTCACCAGTTGTTAACAATATGGTTTTTCGATATGTTTAAACATCTGAGGAGATTAGACATGTCGGATAACAACAATCAATTTAATCAAAATAAAGTTAAGATAGATGGGATTAAACATACACGTGGAAATAATGATCTATCTGATAACAATAATAAAAATTAAGTAAAGATAAATGGGATTAAACATACACGTGGTAATAATGATCTATCTGATATCAATAATAAAAATAAAGTAAAGATAGATGGGATTAAACATACACGTGGTAATTATGATATATCTGATAACAATAATAAAAATAAGGTAAAGATAGATGGGATTAAACATACAAGTGGTAATAATGATCTATCTGATAACAATAATAAAAATAAAGTAAAGATAGATGGGATTAAACATACACGTGGTAATATTGATCTATCTGATAACAATAATACAAATAAAGTAAAGATAGATGGGATTAAACATCTTGAAATTCTGAATATATCTTGTATCAAAGTAGTAGGGAACAATTTTACCATAGCAAAACATGTATCACAAAATGTAGTTTTACAAGGTATGCTAGTATGTAAGACATATCGCTGTCGATAAAGTACTTATATACAATTTAAGCAGAAAATATTCATGAAATAGTATTGACAGTCAAAAAGATTAATTTCGATATTTATAAGGTGACATCACCAAGATAACAGATTATTTTCTGTTCAAAGATGTCGATATCATATTAACCAGTACAATGTAATTATCATAATTTTGAAAACCTCGAAAAAACTTACTATTGATGCAAGATATATTTTTTTGCTCTTATCTTATATACTTCGTCTTGAAAATTAGGTCTTTCTAATTAAGGTATCTCTATAAAAATACTTAGACCACAACCTATTTGAAAAGATATACTTTTATTTATAAATCTCTTAATACATTAGTTGTTAAAGTTTATATTATGGAAACATGTATCAGATCATTTTACACGACAGACATGCTTTATTGTAAAATACAAAACATATGCTTCTGTTTATATAAAGGATTATATATAGATTAAACATTTTAAAAGGACGTTATTACATTGCATACAATATAAGCTCAATAGAATAGGTGAAGTTAAACGCGTTTCTTTGTATTTATCCCATTTAAATACTACTTACATATATCCATATCTAACTTGTAAATCATTACTTTATATATCAGGTTATAAAATACTAACAACAGGTTAAAATGAATGCCACCATTTTTAAACACGCATACATGGAATTCTTTCCATTTTAAGATATTTTCTGTATTTAAAACATGTATCTACATAATTTCGCATTATATCTCAATTGTTTATAAAAAAAACACCGACATAGCTAATTACTTCAGAACTACAATTATATATTAAATAGAATTGTAATTTTCACTAATTATAGTCAGATAAGTCATACAAATCTAATCTTGAATTTAATCCAAATTCTTTTTTAATTTTGGGAACTCGTTTTAGAATTCAAATGTGACCTCACTGTGTACTTTGTGCGTAGCACTGGCTTTGGTCAACACGGCTCTGTATTTTTGACATGTATCCGTCTACTCTATTGTTTAAAATATGTTCAAACTGTATGTCTAAACAGTTATGGCAGACAGAAGTTTATCAGAAATCTCCATGTTCCAATAGCTAACAGAAAAAAAACTAAGTCGAACGACAAAGATCAACATAAACAGAATTGGGACGACTAGTAGTTACTTAAATGTCATATTAAGACCTCAATTAAACGTATATAAAGAAAACATATCATACATAGAATTCGCTAGGAAAAAGTTCGATATTACAGACATGCTCAAATGTTAAATAATATTCAAACATTTAATTATATTGCCATAAATATGCTATAACAATAAGCAAAAACAAAAGGGTTGACATTGTTTTAATATAACAACGTATCTTTTTGTTTTACTTTTATAATCAATACAAGATCTATAACATTATTTGTAAATATAAATTAACATGCAAACATCTTATTCGTTCATGTACTTAATAACCTTTCTTCTATTGTTAGATTCTATATCAACCACAGAATTTGAAGACTTAATATGTATTCCTTCATATGGTTTTTGCATCGAATATAAAAAACCCAAAATTTTTTTTGCATGTGCTTCTCAAATGATGTCTGATGGCATTATACACGACCTGTATGGGGAAGGATTACGGTTGATTTTGAAAATAATGATATAATTATTCAGATGAAATGATGTCGTCTGAAGCTGACATTTCAGTAACTTCTAGTAATTCAATGATAATGTTGACACTAAAACCTCTATTTGAGTAGCACCTGATATTAACTCAAGTATTTTCTAAAGGGGAGCATGTCATTTTTTGCTTAAGATTTTCGTGTTTTTGTTGCTACTTTTTGATTTCTCATGTCAGTACTGTTTACAGATTTAACAATATTAATCAAGACAGACGTGGTTCATATTGAACTGCCAAAATACAAACGTATTCTATCGGAGCAAAACAAAGGTTGGCAGATATAGTGCAGGATCGGCTCACCTATCAAAAACTCATGACATCATTCTCGATTTTTGTGTAAGTTTTCTCGCTCGGTCGATAGTTTTCTATGTGGGCTTTGTGCTTTTAATTTGATTTTAATTTGTTCCATTGGCATTTAACTATAAATTCGTTTTTCAAATTACATGACTTATGAGTTGAGGATCCCTTTGGTACAATTCGTTACATTTTGCTCCTCTTCTGTAAGATTCTACCATCACATTGCGAATTCTTCCATAGAGATTATAATAAAAGCTTGTGATTAAATATATCTCTGACAACCTGTTCTTAATCCAAAAAAAAAACGAAACTTCCGGACTTATTATTAGTAGAGATGCGTAATTAACAAATAAATTCAACTGTCCGTGTATTTGATTACGTTATATATTCTACTGATTAAATATCCTTTCACCGATTTTAATTTGTTACCACAATTGAATTAAAACCTTGATAAAAACTTTCATTGATCAAAATTGTGGTTTGGAAGTTTGCCTTTTCCTTTAGAAGACTTATTACGAACAAGATATACACCTTAGGCTTTATCGAGATGTTCCAAGCTATCGATACTTTTAATAATTTTGTTTTGCAACTCTGTAGGTGGAATTTTGAAATTGTTTTATTTTGGTAAAAAGATAGAAATTGTTATTCATGGATTCAAAAATAATAAAATTTCGATGTACAGCTATGAGCATTTAAATGATTCTACATTTGTTTTGTCCTAATATACAGTGATATACTTGAAATTGCATAAAATTTTTTTTTTTCAGACGTAACAATAAAAAGACTTTAACTTTATTTATTACTTATGGGCTGATTGGTATTTTGGCCTAGGATGCATTGTTTATTATTAGATGTTTGACTTTAAACCACCTTTAAGTAATTGGAGTTTCTTAAAGATCTATACTTTGTGTTGGTGTTATTGTATTTGCACTGCTTTTAAAACTTGAGGTTCTAAGATATACGTTATTTGTCAAATTGTTTCAAAGAATATTCTCGATTCTTCTAGACTAATTTGCAATTCCAAACAATTTCAATTCAATTTTATGTTTATATGGTTTACTAAAAACAAGAAAGTTGAAACACCAGGTCTACTTATCTCATACCTTAACTGCTCGAAGATGTTGATTCAGTTTGTAGTTGTAACATTTCTTTTTGTAGGGCTTTAGAAATTGATGTACGAGGATTTAATTATTTTACAATAATTTGGTTTTATTTATGATTAATTCAATAACAAAAAGATTTCCCGTTTTCAATTCTAAATTTTATTAGATATTCAAAGATATTCAATCAGTTGATAATCAATAAGCACATAAAAGAAATGACATTCTACTGTAAGGTAACGCTACGAATTTTACTTTTTATGTGGTATCTTTCGTCCATCTTATACACTTTGTCTGAATTGTAACAATCATAACAGGCAAAATCAGTGTCAACATAATGATTTTGGTTTTTTTTTTATTATCACATAGTTGTTCAGTTTCCTGTGCTCGTGTGGATGGAACAAATAAGCGCTCGTTATTTATTTCAAAATACTTAAGTTGAGTTCAGTGAAGGGGGCTTGCATAAACATGATATAGTATGTCAAAAGGTTGTTACACTGATTGGTCAAGTTTTCTCCATAACAATATTTTTTTAAATCTTTTTTTGTGTTATCTTCTATTCGATTACTTTTATATTTGAATTGGTTAAGTATTGATACCTTTTAGTAACTAGCTACATAATAATATCATGACGTATGATAGTCTGAAAGAATTGTTCGCTGCATTGCAGACCTGTTGGTGTTCTTCTGCTGCTGTCTGTTCCAAGGTCGTGTTGTTGTTGTTGAAACATTCCCCATTTCCATTCTTAATTTGTTTATAATATAATGCCATGTTTCATATGTTTTAAGAATTTTTGCATGCGAGTTAATAATTTTATTCTCCTCAAAAACATTTTTGTAAAAAAAAATCAATGGTGTGCATTTTAACCAAAAACTGAATAATTCGCGTCTGAAACAGAAATTAAAACAAAGCTATCAAATCAAATTGGTATTATGGGTAATATGAGAACACAACGCGTGCCACATGTGGAACAGGATATGCTTTCCCTTCCGGAACACTTGAGATCACCCAAGTTTTTGGTGGGGTTTGTGTTGCTCAGTCCTTGTTTCCTATGTTGTGTTCTGTGAACTATTTTTTGTCTGTTTATCTATTTCTTTATTATCCATGGCTATGTCAGTTTATTTTCGATTTATGAGTTTGAATGTCCCTCTGATATCTGCCATCTTTTGCCCCTCTTTTTAAGCGCAATATATCCACGATGATGTACTGGTGTGTTGTTGTTTTTTGTTTGTTCTTTTTTTCGGGGGGGGGGGGGGGGGTACATGTATATATCTTATATGCAGTATCGTGATTACTAAAAAGCTGTATGTTTAGTAAAACGGCGAAGACGAAATCATGTACTTTTTAAGTAAGTTACTCACGTGCATGCGATAACTTAACAAAGGTTAAGGCACTTTTATTCTAAAAATGATCCTTGTAAGATCAGTTTCACATTTGAGAGGCGCATATCTAATCTAAAAATCCGAGCTATTAAATCACGCGATAATTCCTGAAAGTTCACTAAATTGTTGAGGATTACGATTGATAAGCAGTGACCACGCAGACATAGACACACACTCTCCCGATTAAGTGTTTAAGTTCACATGAACAAGCAATATGAGAATCATTAAAATAAAAGAAATAAAAATTATATTGACAAGACAACGTTATTTACAATGACACATTAAACGATTTTAAAACGGACTACGACTGTGTTTTAGGTTGCAGTAATTTATTTACGATCTCAAATGCTCCTGGCTTTAATTGTACCATTACAGCTAATTTCCTAATGCTTGTAGAGTAAAACTTCAGTTGGCTTGCTTGCTTTGTTTGTATTAACGTTAGTTCGTGCACTATTATAAAGATCGACTTCTGCAAACAATATAGACAGGCATTATTTAAACAAGTATATGTTAAATTAAAATTTGATTGAAAGTTATCCCCATTCCAATTGTCAATATACAAACAAAGCAATCAAACTTACCAAAGTCTTACCCTGCATGAATAAAGAAATTAGCTGTAATTGTCACGAAGAAGTACTTGTATTCACGCTAAGGTTGTCCACTTTACGGGAAGAATAAATCAGATTCTCAATTCGTTTACATAATATAATACTATTAAGTCATAAATTAAGAAGTCAATTAACACCTAAGGCATGTGGAATACTCAGTGTTTTACTTTTTACTTGTACAATCTGACGGCCACAGACCACAATTAATTCCTCTATCAGTTCTTTATAACCTTTTGCATCATTAAAAAAATTGCACCATGCACTTTTGTCCAATTTTTTGTGTGTGTAATGTATAGTCCTAGTCCAAATATATATCCAAAATTCAGAAAGATTGTAGCAATCACTTTTACAAGTTTAGCCAATACACATCCATACCCCTATTGACAAGTCAAGAGATGTTCCGAAAACTGTAAATATAACCTTTTTGCACTTGGCCTAATCACTCATTCCAAATCAAAATAAGTTAAAATACAACATCCAAAAATTTATTTAACCTCTCTTCTTTCATTTCCACCAAAAAAAATCTAAGAAATGAGTGAGGAAGGGAAAGAAAAAAAAATAAGGAAAAACACACTCTAATTGAAAGGAACTAACGAAAAGCGGGGTCATTAATTGTGGTCTTGGGCCTGACTATCCATGCAGATGTAAATTTATACCCTTTTCTACTTAGAGTTACTGTAACTAGGCGACCATTTGATTAGTTAATAGATAATGAACTATGAATAATGGATGTACTTCAGCGTGGTTCAATTCTTGTACACAACTATTTCCTGCATTTTGTGTTGTCGATAAATCCCTTTCATCATATATAAGAAAAAAATATTTAAGAAAAACTGCGAATTGATACAGGAACAGAACTAAAATTAAATGTATCTCTGATGTTTAGGTTGTTTTTTCTTTTTAACAAAATATTTCTGTTTTCGCGAAAAATGAAATTGACACTCATCAATGTAGCGCAGTAAACAAAAGAAAGCAATCGACAGATTGATGCTTTCTTTAACCATTTCATTCATAAACACAACTGTTATAAAGTCTTTACAGCAACAGGATTACTTATTTCCTGGTTTTAATTGTTTTGTTTTGGAACCTTCTTAGAGCTTACTATTCGGTATGGATTTTCTATAGGTTACTTATGGTTGCTTTCATCTGTCATCTACTCTGGTTAATAGTTGTCTAGTTTGCAATCATACCAAATAATTTTTTATTTTAAATTTATGTTATTCTCTGTATAAACGATCAAGCTATTCATTCTGAGTATATAAAATTAACGAATATTAATTATATGTCACTTTGATGTACCCTTGTAATTATCGCGGGATTGAAACTCAAACGTGCATAGGATTTTGAGACGATGACCTTTAATAATTCACATCTATACAAACTGGACCCCTGTTGTGTTCACCTCGAAGTGCAAAGCTACATGTATAGATGGAACGGCGGACCAGTTTAACATCTATAAGTCATTTTGTCTCTGGTGGATATTTGTGTCTTGCGAAACATAGCTGTTTATTCGTTTTCTCGTCCTTAATACGCTATAACTATTTGTTATCATAAGTTCCGAACACTGACCAGTCGATAAAATGCAACTATACTATTTGTCTAAGGTTTTACACGAATTTGCGACGAAGCATATTCATTGAATATTCTTTTCTTAGTATAATTGAGATTTTTTTTTTATCCCGGTTTAATGTTAATATTTCTTATAAAATGTGATATATATGAATTAACGAAAATTCATAACTCTAACTACATTTTTTGGACTTTGCACTTTACACTAAATATGACTTTTTGTCCTTACCTACACTAAAGTACAATTTTGTAGATGATTTATTGTAAAATTTCACGTTACTTTAAGTCATGAGTACAATTGATTAGGAAAGGAAAATTCTATGTCGTGCATAAACGGAATAGAACACGGAAAATATATTCTTTATACAACATGTATATATCTGGACAAATGTCTTTGTTACAAAAGAGTTTTGATTCAATATTTGAAGGTACTTTTTTTATTGCAAATTTTAAGACAAAGCTGAAATATCTACACTATATTATTTATGGTTTTCTAAAATGCTCTCATCGGCAACGTTTAGGGCTGAATATTAATTTCTAGTTAATGGAAATTTGTAAAAAGATCACAAGATTTTAGAAATATCATCATAATCTATAATTTTACCCCCCCCCCCCCAAAAAAAAGCCATTGATGATGATGATGGAAGTTTTCAAAGACTTTGACTGGCTATACAGCCCTTAGATATATATAGGAAGATGTGGTGTGAGTGCCAATGAGACAACTCTCTTAACAATTTGAAAAAAGTAAACCATTATAGGTCAAAGTACGGCCTTCAACACGAAGCCTTGGTTCACACCGAACAACAAGCTATAAAGGGCCTACAAAGTATGCTATGCTTATTCAAATTAATTTTAAACGTCAAAGTACGTGACTGTTTTTATTAACGGTTTCACTAACTGAAAAAGCAACTGTCAATGAATAAATCGACAACTTGTAATGGTTTTGTGTTTTTTTTTGCACAACACATATATAAAAAAAGAAGATGTGGTATGATTGCAATGCGATAACTCTCCACAAGAGATCAAATGACACAGAAATTTTAACAAATTTATATATAAAGGTCACCGCACGGCCTTCCATACCGCATTGTCAGCTCCCTGTGATTATTTTCTTGTGATTTTTATTCTTGTGGCTTTTTTTCCGGTGACTTTATTTTCTAGGGACTTTGTGATCTTTTTCCCGTGACTTTTTTTTTCGTTTATCATTCTCTTAATAGGTATCACGTTATAACTACACTGTTATTGTCAGATTAGCTGAAAGCGTAAACATTTCAAATAAAGGAAATAAAAATACTGAATTATATTTCTGAACAAATTTTAAACACCAAAAAAAATCAAGATCAATGTAAATATATAAATATCTTTATTAGTCTCATTTGCTAAAAATAACAAAAATAAAAGTTCCATTTGATGATTGGCAGTAGAATAATTATCTGTTAAACAACTAAGCTAAGTGTGAAATGTCTGGCAAGTTTTCAAAAGATGTCCTGCAGAGTACGCCCGCTGGTTATTTGGATTGATTAAACAATGTATGAAATCCTCGAAAACGTTGTCACCACTTTAATTAATACACATCTGTTGCAATAAAATGTCTTTTTAGCTTTACAGAAATATGTTATTGTCAATAGTCCACTAATCTAAAACACAAGGCTGCATATACATGTTTCATATGCATGATATTTCATTGTATTTATGATATGCAAATAAAAAAAATATTTTCCTATAATACTAAGATTACAGTAGCTGTATTAAAAAAATATAAATCTACAAAGCTTGTTAAATCAAATTAAATGAAACACAGACTTACTGAAATATTGTCCCTATGTTTTAAGCAATCGTAGATACATTTTATTCAGCATTTACTTTTAATCATTTAAAATAGAAAGAAGACTACATGTATTTACAAACTACCGTACTACAATTTTCTACATTCGTTTTATTGTAAATTAGTTACATGTAGATATTTGCAACTCGGTATATCCAGTAAGCCATGTGTAGAGTACACTTTAATATAGGGATATTCTTAAACATCCTTTTTACAAAAAATAAATAATGAACCTGTGAATACATTTAATCTCAGCATGAAAGTAAAATATAATATTTCCATGTCTCAACAAGTTTTTAATGACTATATATACTGCGAACAAAAAAGTTTTAACAAAATTTCACATCATTTAATTAAAATTCAGACCTGAGCCAGTGACCATCATGTGATGATTATCGTTTTTTTTTAATAAAAAAAAATACATGTGATGATGTGATTATAAAATACGAAATTTATCTGTGAAACGAACCCAATTACCTTTCGTTTTAGAATGATATAATCGTTCACACACGCTGTAAACGTTCTAAAACGAAATGATTAGCTTCACAATTTACCGAACAACACGCTAGTTATCATGCTATGTCGTGTATAAACGGAATGGAACACGGAATGGAACACGCAATGGAATGAACGAAATGAATGGAATGAATGACACGTAAACGGAATGTACGAAACACGCAAACGGAACGAATGAAACATGGAGCAAAAACGGAAAAACGGGAAACTTGAGTGGTTCAGTAGCTGTATATGGACCTTTGCGCATATTTCTCGAAGAGAGACGAAATTATAAACTTCTGTTGTTAGACAGAGGGGATGTCCTTGCTGGAGAACATAGACTTTTTGCCTTAAACAATTCAATTCCAAAATGCAAAAAGATAATCTTAGTGATTTCAAAAGAGTTTGTGAACAATGATTGGGCTTACTATGAAGCGACTGTTGGAATTGAACATTTCATGGGATTACAAGCAAGAATAATTGTTATAAACCTGGAAAATATAACCAAAACAGAAATACCGCAATGTGTTCTTCAAATGATGTCATTGGACGCCAACGACCACATTCGTAAAACAGACATATTAAATGAAAATAACATTTTCTGGAAATGTTTGGATCACGCCATGAAACGATAATGAAGGACAGTGTCGTTATAGCTTTTTTTCAATTGATACTATTCATTTTTTTGCATTGCACAGATTTCTGTTTTTATCATCGAAAAAGCTCTAAAGGATCTCCCTTTGGTGCAAAAATGTATTTTTTTTTACATTAAAATTCAAATATCTTTTTAACTCATCGGTGACCTATATTTTTTTTATTTTTTTTTTATCAAATAAGCTGTACATGCTGTACTTAAACTAATCAAATGTAAAACTTTAACGATTTCTGTAATTGAGTTCTTTTTTTATTTCGATAATACCTCTATTTTGCCTATAAGCTCAATAGCAAAAGAATACCTGCACAAAAATGCAAGCTATTTCGAAGGCAGATCATGGGCTTAAATGAACGGTGACTCCACTACTTTATTTTATTTTTCTACTAAGCATATGATAAAGTTCATTTATATAAAATATAGTAAAATCCTATATTTAAAAAAATATGAATGTATACACGCGAGCGCCGTTAAGGCTGTGAAAGACCAAATACAAGTGAGGAACTGAAGATGCATGTATACTCATTGGCAAAAAGCAAATCAATACAAAATTGAGAATGGAACAAAATGATTACTCAGTACAGATCTAACAGAAGTCGCAGTTATTGACAGCTAGTTCATAGACATTAACAGGAAGTAAAAAGCTTCTAAGACTAAAAGTAGCATCTTTTTGTTAAGACAAAAAAATACAATAAAACTTTAAACATCATCAGCTTTTTTAAATCAATATGTGCTCCCGTGAAAGTTCACCGATACAAGTTTATGTCATTAATATCCATTTACAACCACTTAAATTGCATCATTCCAAGAGAAGAGTGTTGTTAATCTGCTAAATAATTGTGGGTAGATCTCATAAGAGTAATACCAGACGAACTTTGGAGGGGGAGGGATAGAATATATCAGGGTTTTTTCATCCAACTTGCATGTTTATTTATTTCTTTGTATTTCTCATTATCATGTCAATAATGTAAGACAATATCAGGATTCTCATGAGGGTCTACAACTGGTTACAGAAGAAGGTTTTTAGTAAACTTTATTGGGAAGTGCTTACTTCGTTTCTCTGTGTGGAACATTTTATTGTTGTGTCGTTGTTCTCCTCCTTCTCCAATATTTCATGCGTTTCTCTCTTTTTTAGTTTGTAACCCGGATTTGATTTTTTTTTCTATCGACTTATGAGTTTTAAACAGCGGTATACTACTGTTGCCTTTATTTAGAAATATTGGGCGGCAAGGACTCCTTACCCGAAGTATTCTAACAGTCTGTATAATTAATCCTGTATGAAACGTACAACTCTGCCACGAGGAGAATGTTGTTACTGGATTGAATACGAGATCTGTCAATTCAGTTGAACTGCCGAAATAATGATGTACCTACTAGATAAAATCAAATTGATTTAAATATATGTATTTGACTAATAAAAGATGTGATATAACAGCAAACGAAATGCATATTGAGTTGCATAGCTATCCGTTTGTATTGTTCAATATTCTTTTATAATTTACCGGTTGTAGATACTAGAACGAAAATAGAAGAGCAGATTCCTTTATATAGATTGATTGTCAATGTGGTAATTTGTTGTTAGTTTCGATGTGATTATAATAGTTTCAAGCTCTCTGTCTGTGTAGAACGTTGTTAAAGACGGAAAATTCAAATAATTTTTTCGAAACAAAGGTTATAAAGTAAATGTACAATATGTCTTATTTTGGCGACAGGAGGTTAAAACAAAACGTATCCTTCGAGACAGTGCCATTGACCATTCATCTGTATTGACCAGGATACACGAAAAAGTTAAAAAGGTCAAATTAAGTACGAAGTTGAAGAACGTTGAGTACCAAAATTGCTAAAAGTTTTGCGAAATACAGCTTAGGTACTGTGCAGTATATTACTGAGGTCAAAAAGTCTTAGTATTTCAAAATCTCAAAAGTTTTGTAAACAGTTTTAAAGTTAACCGTTCGATTTCAAAGTACGGTCTTCTACACGGAGGTTTGGCTCACAACGAACCGCAAGCTAAAAAAGACCCAAAAAAATACTTAATAAAGTAAAACCATTCAGACGGGAAACACTACGGTACAATCTCTATAAAAAACAAGAATCGAGAAACACTTATGAACCACATCAACAAACGACATGGCAGGAACATGTAAACCAATTTAGCAAAAAGCTCGATATGCGACAATGAATGTAAAAAATGACATCTTCTCTATAAATTAGGGAAATGGAAATATATGATAAACTATGTGGAGATCTCAACTCCAAGTTATGATTTGATTTTGATTTACTATATGTGTCAAGTGATATCCAAATCAATTATGTCCTTACCAAGGAACAAATAGCATTGCTTGTGTATTCAACGAATCTTTTGATAAACATATCCAAATTTTTTATGCAGAGGTGTTTGCACATTAAAACTGCAATTTTTCAATACGATAGAGACTTAAAAATGGAGCCCGAGATATTTTGAACTTAAACTAACAAGAGAGGCGAAAGACACCAAAATCAAATATATAGACTAATAAGTCGAAAACATACTGTTGTGTAATATAGTATAATGGACGTGACATTACTATGTAGACAGAACGGTAGTTAGATATACCGCGTAGTCCGGTTCCCGGGATGATCCATTGATAACTACCCAACTCAGGATAAGATCTCGGATAGTTACCAGGTAACGAGAGTTGGCGTATTGGCGGGAGTATAGTACAAGTACTAAGACTTAACCAGCGATATAGTAGAAGAGTTAGTACAATTAGGAGCATTGCATTGTATTACTGATATTAGTATTAAGTGATAATACTCGGAAATCACATCACTGGCGCTTGGTGAGCAGGGTTTCCTGCGGAAAAACATTTTGAACGAGTCACAGAAGTGAGTACGTCACATGTAATTGCGGAGTTCGTATTGCTATATTTGGTATATTATGAAGTGTTTGAACACGGATATACAATCAGCATAAAAACTTGCGTTAATTACAGTGTTTACAAATTGTTGTTGCATATTTGTTACACGTTGGATAAAATTGTCAACTTTGCCCGGAAAATGGCGAAATTAACCGGCAACAGATAAATTTAGCAATTTTCCGAAAAAGTAGCCGTTTTTTTGTGTGGATAGCCACATAGCACATACACATTGATTTTTTTTCTGGTTCAGCAACCAGTAATTAAATTAAACTGTATTTGTGTTAATATAACATTATGACAACATTAGCTTTTCAGCAGCAATGCATTAAAATTAATTAAGGTTGTTGCCTTGTGTGGGAAATACCATAGCTGACAAGATTGTGTCTATGAGAGAGACACTTGGTAATATTCAGCCTGAGCATCTTATGGAAATACCAAGACTAAAAATTACTGAAGCATTGATGGATTTGATTGATTTTTCACCGGTTACCCAGCTACCAGAATACAATACGCAGCCACAATTCTGTTATGAGTTACATGATTATGTTGACATTGGTGAGGTGATAACAACTGCATTACATTCAGGATATTCTAAACAAAATGCAGAAACTCATGACTTTTCAGATTCAGACACACCTTCTGATGAATATTTGCTTAAACCTGAGCGTGAGGAAGTCAAGCGTGATTTATCACGTCCCAGTTCAGCAATGAGCAAAATTTTAGATTATACAATGCATCATGGAGACCATCGGTACTCATCAAAAATCTCCAGACCAGATGAAAAGAAGTCGTTATTTCAAACTGAGTGTGACGATCAAGATAAAGTTCAAGATTTTGCTAGTGATCGACAATCTAAGCCAGAAAACATTCATAGAACAGATGAATTAGGGTACACGAAACAAAGTATCAGATTAAATGTTGAGGAGAATATTGACAATCGTGGTTATTCACGTCACCAAGCTACCCAGCATCAGAACACACAGTTGTGATGGCAGCAAGGTCCCAATGAAAATATTGAAAATCGTGATTATTCACGTAACCATAATCCACATCAGCAGACATCACAGTTGGGATGGCAGCAAGATCCCAATGAAAACATTGAAAAACGTGATTATTCACGAGACCATAATCCACATCAGTAGACATCACCTGTGGGATGGCAGCAAGGACCCAATGAACACAAACCTAGAACAGAAAGACCTGTTCCAGTCCCAAGACGTCATCAACGGTTAGAAACGCATACACCTTCAACTATAATCAGACGTAGAATACATTCACCTGAAATTCAACGCAGAATACGTATACCTTCACTAGAAATTAGACGGAGAATACCTTCACCTGAAATTCAACGCAGAATACCTTCACCACAGATATTCAGGGAACCAGAATATTCCTTGAGAACATCAAACCCAGCATATACTTCTACAATGAACAGAAATATGTATACACCTAGACAAGTTTCAAGGTATCATGAGTCACCGCAATTAATGCCTTCAGCTAAACCAAAATCAAAGAACCTAGAAATACCAAAAGGACTGAAGTATGATGGTTCATCAAGTTGGAAAACTTTTAACAACAAGTTTCAGAGGTATGCTGATCGTTTATCGTGGACAACCACGGAACGAAAAGACCAACTGTGTTGGTGTTTACATGGTAAAGCAGGTGATTACTATGCAAATTTAATCGGCAGGGACCAGGGCGTGGCTTATTTTGATGTAATTCACAAACTTGAGAAAAGGTTTAACTTTCAAGACTTGCCTGAGACGTTGCAAGTGCAGTTCATGAGTGCACGTCAAAATGTAAATGAAAAATTGGAAGATTGGGCAGATCGAGTTCTCTCGGTAGCCTGTAAAGCATTTAGAGATCTTCCCGACAATTATATGTACACACAAGCTATCTGAAAAATATACCAGGGATGCTCAAATAAAGAAGCTGGTCAACATGGAGCCACAGCCAGACACCAACATCTATTGAAGCAGCAATCGATCAGATAAAATGGTTCCAAAATAACCACACCGCTATATTTGGTAAACCAACAGGTAGACGTGACCCAACACCAAGTCAAGATGAACCTAGTTATGATTATGAAAGTGACTTAGCTGTTCATGCTATTGGTAAGACGGACACAAAGTCCGAATTGTCTAAACAAATGGAAACATTGCTAGAAAAGATGACTGCTATGGAAGCATTTCATGAACAGGAAATAGGAGACCTTAAACAGCAGTTTCAAAAACAACAACAGGCAAAACAGTTTCCTGCTCAAAAGGAAGTCCAACCAGCAGCACAACCATTTAACCAGCAAACCAACAAGCAATGTAATCGTCAACAATGGCGTAACAGGGATAATAGGCAAGATAATCTGCGTCAATCACCATTTAGAAGGCGCTAGGGACCCAACCACCTGAGAAATTAGCAAATATGGCTTGCTATTTCTGTCATCAGTTTGGACACATACAACGGGACTGTCCTGAATTACGTTCACCGACAAGAAATAGTTGTACAGATTCTTTAAACCAGAAAGAGTCGGGCTAAAGAGCGGAACCCTGACTCAGTCCAAACCTAACCGCCCAACATAGAACACTATTTCAAATGATATAAACAAGACACCTGTTTCGGGGATTACCCCGTTAAAAACATGTGACAATTCAACATCTACAGATACTTTGTCTAATTCACCATTGCACAAAACGCAGCCTGATAATGATTTAGAGCAAGTAATTGACCTTCAGATGCAAGATCCTGTACATTTAGGAGGAACTATTTGCCAATTAGGTTCAGCATCTATGCTTCGTTTCACTTTAAAAGTACATGGAAAGTCAGTAATTTCGGTAGTAGATACCGCAGCGGAAGTAACAATAATTTCAGACAAAGTTTTTGAATCTTTCATTAAGAAACCACCCATTAAAAGAAAAACAACAATGCAGGCAGCAGGGCGTGGTATGCACATGGATGCATTGGTAGTTGGACCAGTCGAATTGAAAATTGGTGAAAGAACATATAGGACAGATATTTATGTTGCGCCAATTGATAATGACATGCTATTAGGACTTGATTTTCTAGTTAGAGCAAAAGTAATACTAGATTGCAGAAAATTGGTATTTTTCCTCAATGGAGAAGCATTACATATGGATCATGGAGATGTTGGACTGGTACCGCCTGTAAACAAAATAGCAAGAGTTGCTAAAATCACCGTTCCACATAGGACAGTCATACCTCCTAATTCAGTTGTACAATTAGAGTCAGATTTGTCGGCTGACTTAACAGATTTTATAATTGAACCTAATAAAGAGATAGATTTGTTAATCCCACGTGGTTATTACAACACTAGTGTTTTGCCATGTGTCAGTTTACTGAATGTAACAAATAACAAGATAGTTTTGCAAAAGGGAACTCTTTTAGGCGAAGCAATTGAAGCTGATGTTGTTGAAACGGGGCCAGCCCCGTCAGTAGCAACAACTGGAATAGCTAGAGATAACAATACACTACCGGAACAGTTACAGAACATATTGGATAAATCAAGTACACTCACTAAAGACCAACAGTCCAAAGTTGTGAATTTACTTCATGAATTTGTTGAAGTTTTCGCACTAGATGATTTTGACTTGGGAACATTTAGCCACATTGAACATGAGATTGATACAGGTGATGCGCGCCCTATCAAACAACGAATAAGACGAACACCCATGTGCTTTGCACACGAAGAAGAAAGCCATTTAGAGAAAATGTTAGATGCAGGTATAATATAACCATCTATATCAGAATGGGCATCTGCGCCGGTACTTGTGCGCAAGCGTGATGGCAACGTGCGCTGGTGTTTAGATTACCGGAAATTGAATTCCGGGACGAAAAAAAGATGTCTATCCGCTTCCTCTGATAGGCGAATGTTTGGACACTTTGGCGGAAAATGAATGGTTTTCAAAATTGGACGCAAATAGTGCGTATTATCAGGTAGAAGTGAAGGACTCAGACAAAGAAAAGACCGCCTTCATCACTAAATATGGATTATTCCACTTTGTCCGAATGAGTTTTGGCCTTTGCAATGCCCCAGGGACATATTCAAGAGTAATGAATCTCGTTCTCCGAGGTTTAACATGGAATGTTGTACTTGCCTTCCTAGACAATATTCTAGTAATGGGAAAGACATTTGAAGACCATTTACAGAATTTAACATCTGTTTTTGAACGTTTCAGAGAGTATGGGCTGAAATTGAAACCCAGCAAATGTGATTTCTTCAAAAAAGAAATAGACTTTTTAGGCAGAACAATCAATAGAGATGGCATTGCCATTGGTAGTGAATATGTAGAAGTTGTTAAGAAATGGAAAGTACCTACGACAACCAGAGAGGTTGAACAATTTCTAGGCTTTGCCAATTATCATAGAACTTTCATAAAGAATTTTGCGGATCTGTCCTACCCTTTGTATCAATTGACCGGTAAGAAACCGTACAAATGGGGAGATTCAGAGCAAGAGGCTTTTGACAGACTTGTAGAGGCATTGACAACTACTCCTTTATTGGCATTCCCAACAATAAAGATCCGTGTATTTTGAACACAGATGCTACCAATTTCGCAATTGGAGCAGAGTTGATACAAGTCAAAGATGGCGTAGAGCGTCCAGTTGCATACGGAAGTTTTTCATTGACCCATGAGCAAAAGCGGTATTGCACGACAAGAAAAAAATTGCTTGCAGTAGTGAAATTCACCAGACATTACAGACATTACCTTTTAGGACGACAGTTTATATTCCGTACAAACCATAGCAGTTTAACATGGTTGTTGCACTTTAAAGAACCACAAGGACAACTAGCTCGATGGTTAGAGGAACTAAGCCAGTATCACATGACAGTTAAACACAGACCAGGTAAAAGACACCAAAATGCGGACGCATTATCACGACTGCCAGATTTAGCCTGTCCACAGAATAGATTAGCAGCTGGAAACGTGCTAAAACGCAATCTACCCTGTGGAGCATGCGATTACTGTACTCGTGCTCACCAAATTTGGCTTGATTTTCAAGAAGACTTAGATAATGTTATTCCTTTAGCTTCACATCAGGACTGTAAAATTTTTGAAACTATAGGACCACACACAGTACTACCGAGTCTTTGATTTCTGATGACAATTTACTGAAACAGGACAATACCCAACATATACATGTAATTACAGAGGACAATACTAGACCAGACAGTTCAATAACACAAGATGAGGACCAGAACGTGACTAGTCACGTGAAGGAGAATTTAAGTACATTTCAGGTCCAGCAACAAGTATTTGAGAGTACAAATCAAGATATAGTAAACCAAAACCAAAATGTTTGTCATAGTTCAGTTGAAATAGTCACTACACCACTAGGTATGTCAGTTTACGCGACATATTTGGACCTCCCAAATGTAAATGCCATTACTGAGACAGGTATAGAAGCTAGTACTTATTCACCAGAACAATTACGAGATTATCAGTCTAAAGACCCAGATTTGGAGTTAATACTGGTATGACTCAGGGACAAAACAGCACCATGAGAAGCGACAATATTCAGATGCAGTCCAATAGCAAAGAAATATTGGATACACAAAGATATGTTCTATTTAGATGATAATAGAATATTGAGACATTTGGACAAGAAAGACAGAACACCAAGACTTGTTGCACCAAGAGATCTTGTTGAACAAGTGATATTATTATGTCATGATATTCCTGCTGCAGGTCATCAAGGTATGAATAGGACCACATTGAGAATTAAGGCAAAATATCAGTGGTATGGTATGAAACAAAAAAAAAGAGACTTTGTCAAAACATGCAGTACATGCAATTTACACAAGAAGCCAAACATAAAGGCTAAATGTTCGCTTACCCAGTTTCATGCAGGTGCACCAATGGAGCGAGTCCACTTAGATTTTCTAGGACCACTGCCAGAAACGAAATTTGGAAATGTCCATGTACTAGTTATGGTTGACCAGTTTTCCAAATGGATGGAATGCATTCCGTTACCAGCACAAACTGCAGAGCATACGGCAAGAGCTGCAGTGAACGAGTTTTTCTCTCGTTTTGGATTCCCATTTCAGATTTTTACAGACCAAGGACGCAAATTTGAAAGCAAGCTTTTCAAATCCATCTGTGAAATCTTGCAAATGCACAAAGCGAGAACTACTCCGTACAGACCATCATCAAACGGACAAGCAGAACGTTGCAACACAACCTTAATGGACGCCGTCCGTTGCTTCGTGTCTAAACAACAAGACAATTGGGATGGACATTTGGCACAGTTGGCAGGAGCTGTTCGATCGTCAGTTAACAGAGGTACTGGTTTTACGCCAAACATGCTGATGCTTGGGAGAGAGGTTGAGCAGCCTGTTGATTTATTGTACAGCGTACCTGGTGCTAAAACAGATGAATCACAAGATGAGTATGTCAGTGTATGTGATAAGACTCCGAGATGTCATAACATCTGCACACGAAATAGCGTGCAACACGCTAAAAACTACTCAGAATACCATGAAACGTGATTATGATGTACGTTTTATAGAAAGATAATACAAAATAGGAGATTTAGTTTATGTTTTAGACACAGCTAAAATTAAAGGTAGAGAGAAAAAATTGGACCCACCTTGGAAAGGTCCAGGACTTGTATATGCAAAATTATCCTCGTATAAAATTACAAAAAACTGTACTAACAATAAATCATGACCGTTTAAAGCCATGTTAAGACAGCGAAGTACCACCCTGGTTAAAAAAGTGCCAGCACCGGTTACAGGACGGTTAGGATGTGACTAGGGCGACTAAACCAGACTTACACTGTTTGTGCAGAAAACCAGATGATAGACTGTTTATGATACAGTGTGATTTCTGTGATGAGTGGTACCATGGAGCATGTATAGATTTGACATCACAGCTTGCGGACACTATGGTAAAGTTCCGATGTCCACGGTACCAGGACTCCAGTACCGCTAGGTAATTTAAACTAAAAGACAGGTTTAGTCAGAAGTGTATATAGATCAGATTCATGTGGACATAGAAAATCAGCTGTAAATGTTAATTGGAAATTAGACCATCAGTGAAATGTTTACAATATATATATCAAGGAATGATATGCTAGTTTTAACATGTTTAAAGTAAATCCGCAAAGCGACAACGGAGCAATTGTGAATTTTGAATATATATATATATATATAGGTGTGTTGTTAATATGTCGATCAACATTGGAAAATATATATTCATGATAGTTAGAGATTATTTTTTTTTTATCCCCGTGGTGCGACCAGACGGGGTGGACTTAAGGAATATAGTGAATATTCAAAGAGGAAGTACACTCCCTCTTTTCAAAGTTGGGGGGAGTGTTGTGTAATATAGTATAATGGACGTGACATTACTATGTAGACAGCATGGTAGTTAGATATACCGCGTAGTCCGGTTCCCGGGATGATCTATTGATAACTACCCAACTCAGGATAAGATCTCGGATAGTTACCAGGTAACGAGAGTTGGCGTATTGGCGGGAGTATAGTACAAGTACTAAGACTTAACCAGCGATATAGTAGAAGATATTCGTGAGTAAGTACAATTAGGAGCATTGCATTGTAATACTGATATTAGTATTAAGTGATAATACTCAGAAATCACATCAATACTGATAATCCAATGGCATAGAAAAACGATAAATTACCTAAAACAAAGAACTGTGCAGCAAACCCAACGACCCTGCTACACACGTGACATCAATTAAAGTGAGAAATTTGTCTTCACTTATAACCAATAATGTTAAAACAGTAGGACAACAAAACTACATTCAAGTATTTCACAAATGTATTCATGTTTATGTAGGACTCTTAAGTGCGATGGGGACGCTAAAGTACGATGGCCACGCTAAAGTGCGATGGTATACGCTCAAGTGCGATGGTATACGCTCAAGTGCGATTCGTCCATACGATAAAGTCCGATGGTCTGCGAAAGTATAAGAAGGTGTAAGAAAATTAGTTGGATTATGACGTTCACAGTGTTTATACAAACTAAAAATTAACTAACCGGAAGACAAATCACAAATTATTCATTAAGAACTTTTAAACCAGATATAAAAGACTAAATTACATTAACCATAACCGTGCTTCGATGGCTAAAACAAAGGGGATTCATTTTGGTACACGTGGTAGTTGGAAGAAGAACTTGGATCCTGCAGTCGACTTTTTTTCTAAAGGCTCTAAAGATACAAGTAGTCTTCACATTAATATCTTGTATCTTGATTTTATTGGAAACAAACGGATATATTTGAATTATTGTTAATTCTTCAGTTTTCTTTGAGGCCCCCGTTAGAATATTTTCAATTTTATGGAAAAGTAACGTCGTCAAAACAAATAAAGCTACATGTGTTCATGTCTAAATTATCAATTGTCGGCTTAAACTAATGTAAATATAACATGGATGTGAAGTTGCTACAATAAAAAGAGAAAATGAGGCTCAGCGAAAATCGCTTTCTCTATTATTTGAATTAAATTATGCATCAAATAAATGTTATATATTCCGACAATAATCGAATTTTGTCTTTGTAATTTAAAAGGACGGTAGTAAGGGAAGGTGTTCCAATAAGTACTAGACTAAAACGTGTGAACGGCAAGCTACGCCAGTTATCACAATATTTAACACGCCTGAATTGTTTTTCATTTACAAGAAATATCGTAATTTGTAACACCTCAACTACCTTTTTAGCAATAATAACTTTGTTGGTCTTTAACTCTTTATGTATCATTCACTTAAGACTACTGTTAGATTATTATGCCTATCACATATGGTATACCGTATAATACCAGATTTTAAAAAAGGAATAATTTTACTTTGAATGTTCGTTAACTTTTTTCCAATCCCTCGAACCTTACCCTATTGGTCCATCGCACTTCAGCGTGATTTACCATCGTACTTAAGCGTGAGACAACATCTTATTTTAGCGTAGACCATAATTGTACTTTAGCGTGGTCATCGCACTTTATAGTGCCATCGCACTTTAGAGGCCTACATATATAATATGTGTTAATGTAATGCCATCTGTGGATTGTTAGGGTAGCTTAATTTTGGAAGATTAAAAACAATCTTAAAATGCCACTAAACAAATAGTCATTATATCAGAAAAAACTAAAAAATTATGTGTATTTCATTTCTTATTGAAAATTGTCGCATTGATGTATACTCCTTAAACTACAATTACTCAATCTTGTCTAAATATAAAGCAAACTGATCTAGAAAAAATCTACATAAACATGTTACAGTAAAAATATAGAAAAGCGGGTTGGCCTTTTATGGTTTACTTTTTACAAAAACAAAAAATGAAAACAACACGTTTAATAATTTAATGCTTCAGAAGCGCTTTTCTTGATTTACCTTTATCAAGAACGCTCAGAGCCAAATATTTACATCGCCATCCCTTTAAACAGAACAATACATTATATCTTTATAAATATAACATGTATAAGTATAAAAACAGTAATGGCTATTTAAAAATTTTGTTTTTTTTAAATAATGATATTTGGGTGGTAATGTAAAGTATGTTTGCTTGAATCTAATAAGAACCCACAGCAGTTTCATTTTTAAATAGAAGAAGTTTTATTTATTGATGCATTTAATTTGTGTCACTCATTTCAACATTTATTTCGTTTTGTTCAAATGCTTTTACCTGTTAAAATAGGTAATTTTATACGAAATAGATTTGGGTATAAGGAAGTTGTATTTAAAATGAAAGAAAACCGTTATCGTTTAAATTCACATAAACTTTACTATTGCATGCAACGTTGTCACATCCTGTTAGACTAGTTAATTTATATTCAACAAAATACACATGATTTACATGCGTCACGGTACAAGGAACTTATATCAAACGCATGTTTTACAAAATAGTTTCACATTTTTCAATGACAGTCACGTGATGTTTGGTTTTTTTTATGTCGTTGGGTACTTCAATATTGGTAATTGAGGTGCTGAATTTTGGTACTTCCTATTTTCCTTTTTCGTTGGGTACTTGGATGTTGGTTATTGATGCGTTGAATTTTGGTACTTCCTCTTTTCCTTTTTTGTTTGGTACTTGGATGTTGGTGATTGATGCGTTGAATTTCGGTACTTCCTCTTTTCCTTTTTTGTAGGGTACTTGGATGTTGGTGGTTGATGCGTTGAATTTTGGTACTTCCTCTTTCCTTTTTCGTGTGAAGACTTATGCGGTATGGGCTTTGCTCATTGTTGAAGGCCGTACGGTGACATATAGTTGTTAATGTTTGTGTTATTTTGGGCGTTTGTGGATAGTTGTCTCATTGGCAATCATACCACATCTTCTTTTTTATATTGATAAATAATAGTTATACTTCCAAATAAATGTAAAATTTAAACTCTACATGATTTAAAAAATATTCGACATTTATTTTTCTTAGGGGTTGGTGTTTCTCATTAAGGTTCATGTGGACCCTAAGGCTAAAATGGCCGTATTTTCACCTCAAAATTTTCTCTAAGTACAGGCAAACCTGTGCATCTGGAAAAGTTTTAAGGTATAGCATGCCCTAGATAAATAGAATTCAAATGCATTGTATAATTAAGAAAATTCATAACTTAACTGGATTTTGCCGTACACTTTTTTTCGTCTCTGCAGAAGATGATAAAATTAACAAACAGTTGAGTTTACCTTGACATGGTCCACTCAGGTAAACAGTTTAAATAACCAATTATTGTCAGGTATCTATTGTCCATCTAATGTCCATGTCAATTAAAAATGCTCACTTTAACTTTTACCCGTGGGGAAGTTCTCAAACCTGTTTCTCAACTTAGTTTATTTTGGCACCTTCTGGAGATATGAAAAAAAGTGTACGGCAAAATCCTGGTAAGTTTTTTTTTCTAAAACATAAAACATACTTAAAATTCATTTATCTAGGCCATGCTATGCCTGAATTTGTTTACAGATCCACAGGTTAGTCTGTACTCAGAGTAAATTGTGAGCTGAAAATACGGCCATTTTAGCCATAGGGTCCACATGAACCTTAAACAAAAAAGTGTGATAAATGTAATATATTAATGTCTTTCTCTTATTCTTTTCTAATACAAAGCTCACTCTTTTAGATATCCCACAATATTCAATGGAACAAGTTTAAATGTGAAAATTGTTTTATATTATATTTTATCATTTATCATTTATAAATGACAAAGTTGTTATCACTACCGTTCCATGGCTTTATCCAAACATTCCCAGAAAATGTTATTTTCATTAAACGTGTCTGTTTTACGAATGTGGTCATTGGCATTCAATACCATCATTTGAAGAACACATTGCGGTATTTCTGTTTTGGTTATAATTTAACCAGGTTTATAACAATTATTCTTGCTTGTAATCCCAGGAAATGTTCAATTCCAACAGTAGCTTCATAGTATGCCCAATCATTGTTCACAAACTCTTTTGAAACCACTAAGATTATCTTTTTGCATTTTGGAATTGAATGGTTTAAAGCAAAAAGTCTATGTTCTCCAGCAAGGACATCTCCTCTTTCTAACAAAAGAAGTTTATAATTCCGTCTCTCTTCGAGAAATATGCGCAAAGGTCCACATGGTCCATATACCCATTTATAGTCGCCATCGCAATAAGCTACATATGCATCATATTCAAGTGATTCTTCTTTTGACTTCCGGAAAAGTGGATTGGCCATTCCGATAAATAAACAAAAGTATTGTAGGTGCAATTTGTAACGATATCCAATTAGAATAACTAATAGAAGCACACCGAATAAAGTTGCAGAAATGATAACCCATACTGTCGTAATACATCTTATTCTCATAATTCGCAATTGATTGTAGACAACATTTGTTGTTGTAATATTTCCATCGTTTTCGACACACGAATAGCTACCATTGCTGTCAAGTTTCACTTTAGTAGTAAATAACCATTCTACAAAATCTAATGAAGCACAAGTACAAACAAGAGGGTTGCCCTCTAAGAAGACAGTCATTGTTCGATTTGATTTTTTGAAGAGCACTTCAATTGCGTCAGTTTCGTTAGTTGTCAAGTAGGCTATCTTGTTATTTCTGATGTTTAGGAAACTAAGAAGGTTCAAGTCTGCTAGATTTAATGGAATACTTGTGAAAAAATATCCTTCAAGCATCAAACACTGTAAACCGTCTAATTGACTTTTAAATGTTGCAGTTCTGAATTGGTCTTCAAATGCATTTCTTGAAAAGTCTATATACTGCAAACGTTTGAGTCCAGAGAGGAATTTACCTTGGTGATCCTCTATAAGACCAACACTTAGTGAAGAACTTTGCATTATTAACTGTTCCAAATTGACGGCAGATTTCAGAAGGTTGTGATTTAAAAGTCCGCATTTGAAATGTGAAACATTAAGTATTACCACGTTCTGAAGTCCATTAAATGTGTAGTTGCAGTCCGCAAGTGATGTGTATGTAAAATCAATGATTTTCAATCGTGTGATACCCTTGAATGTTATACTGTTGATCATGCCAAAATCATGGCCAATTATAAAGGAGGCGTTTAAGAATTCGAGAGAAGAAGGAAGTCTTATTGAGTAATCTTTTTGCTTATCAGTTTTAAGACCATGGTCTCTCGTTCGTATAGAACTCTCACTCTTTTGTTTTTGAACATTTTGTATAAAGTTACCACTAATTAAAGATATGTCTATTCTCTTGATATTGATAAAGAAATTGAAATATAAAAAGATATATTCCTGGTGAAAATCAAATCTATTCTTACTTAAGTCTAAAGTCTCAAGACAGTTTCTGTATTTCATTTTCTGGAAGGCGTATGCATCTATAAGCCTGATATCGTTGTCTCTTAAAGAAAATCTTTTTACGCATATGTTACCGATATATGCAAATAGATCAGCAGAAATGACGTATTCGCCGTAACTTTTGAAATTATCGCTCAAATCCAATTCATCCATCTGTCGATTTTCAAACACACGTAAAGCTTGAATTTGTAAAGTATTTGATAATTTCGAGAATCTTTGACCTAGCGTACTAAGACTAGAAAGTACTTCTAACGGTGCAAAAGTATCGATTTCTATTTCTCGTATACCGCCATTGATACATAAATCCTTTAATGGCGTCATTTTAAATGAATCAAATGTATAGTTATGTATAACATAACCTTCATAATCGGAATGGAAATAATGAAGATTTTTCATGACAGAAAATATCTCCGCGAATGATCCATTTGACGGTCCACCATAAGTAAACACCTTTGTTAAATTTAAAACATCCGACCACGCCTCTCTCGGATACGTTGACAGCAAGTCATGTGATATATAAAGTACTTGTAAGTCATCTAGTGGTTCAAATATATTCCCTCGAAAAAATACAGTTAACGCAAAGAAATAGTAAACGTTGTAGTATCACCATTTTTCAAACCAATTGTAAATCTTTTACTTTTAATATCCTTATTTTGGAGTACATAACCACAAAATTTAGTAATATTCTCCTTTCATTAAACATTTAAATTTTTAAATATATATATAGATTTCAAAAACGGAGCCACTCAAGCAATAATCAAAATATTTAAATATATATATAACGGAAAATTTCATATCTAAAGTTTATTATTGATATGTTACCAAGGTGATACTTGTTTGATGGAAGGTAAACATGAAGTGCAGGCGATTACATGAAATAGAAACCGACTGCCTGATTCATCCTCATTTTATCGTCGGTCCATTTAACATGTTTAAAAGAAATTATTATATCATAAAACGAATTATAATCAAATCACGTGACACGATTTTTAAAGATTCACTAAAACGTCTGTTCATTTAACATGTTTTAAATTAATTTTACAGACCAAGAAACGTGCATATGATTGGATACTCAATCCACTCAGAATATTTGTTATTTTGGGTAATATTTCACTTAAATAGCAAGAAATTTTAACACATGAGATTACTTACAAGTTCAAAGGTGCATGTACAGCTTCCCATATTAGGTGCAATACCACAATTGATTTTCCCCTATTAGTCTTTGTTAAATTTGCACTTTTCAAAAAAAATGTGCAGAATTTATCTTTGTTTCAAATAAAGAAATACTTGGCATGAGTAAAGTTTTATCCTGTCCAGTACTAAGGAAAAAAATCACAGAACATTTCATTGCATATCAGAAAATAACCATCAATGTTTAGTTACCATGTAACCTCAAGATTTAAAAATATTCTAGAGAAATCCTAAATAAAATATAATGGTGTTTTGAAATACCCAACACATATGTTTATGACACAGAAATGTCTTCTTCAGTAATAGCACGATTTGAAATAAATCATGTCAATATATGCCAATTAAAACACTATCAAAATCTTTAAGTTTATCCAATTTAAGCGAACATCACAGACGCTGGTACAATTTTTTAAATTTTCAAATACGACGCAAAGACTACAAAGATATGCCAAAATCCCATTTCAAGAAGATAGTCGCGGGGCAGAATATGTGATCTTTTAAATGTCAGAAACAACTAAAAAATCATAAAGAGGATCAAACAGACGATGAAATAAATCCATGTATGTATGCAACAGGAAATGACAATTGTTATATTAGAGCATTTCAGAAATACATGAGTCAAAGGTATACAACAAGTACTCATTATTTCCGGCAACCGCGGGCAAAAGTAAACAAGGATATAATATTACTTGGTGTACATCACGGCCTGTTGGAGAAAAAATGCTTAATGACATGATGAAACAAATATCTACAGAAGCCAAACTCAGTAACATTTAAACTAACCATTGTGTTCGCGCTACCACAGTTACTGTCTTGTCCCATGCTGGAGTTTCCAACAGGGAAATCATGAAAATTAAATTACAGGACATAAGTGTGAGAGCAGCCTCGACTAGTACAATGCCGACTCTTCTGAAGCCCAAAAGAGAAAATACTCGGGAATCCTGCAAAGAAAACCGCCAAGTAATTAAACTGCCACATCTATCAAAACCCTGTCAATGTCTTACCTGTACCTCTTTAAGCGCCACATTGTCGTCCGTCTGTACCGTATAACATGAACATGTTGCAGAACATCAACACCAGAATGTCGGTTCCTACTTACAGCAAACAGTTCGAAATAAACCATTCTTCCGTTCAGATCTACCATGTACCACAGCAATGATCATTGTAGACTCAATATGGTTGACTTCTTCAAGGATATAGACGGAGTTGAGAAGAGCTGCACTTCCAAAACATTAGTGGTTGCCGCCATCTCACTTCTTGATAAAAATTTGTTTAAGCTTGAATCGTGAGCTTTATTTACTTAAGGAATGACTGTGATAATTTTCTGTCTATAAAGAAATAACATAAACAATTTGGTGCACACTGAATAACGCGCGTAGCGGGTTTTTAACAGTGTGCATCACATTTTTAATGTTATTTCAAATAGACAGAAACATTTTACAGTCATTTCCTATAATTTAATTCTAAATTCCATTTTAAACCATAGAAAACCATAAAAAAACGTTGATGACGTCACGGTCACATGACTAAATTATGTCTATGGGCTCATAACAAAATAACGTAAACCAAACACGTTACATCCAAAATTAAATTATTATTCTATAACCGATATTTCATTGCCAAAAAACAAAATATTTGATATATCTTTACCAGTTAGTTGTTTATTTAAAAAAATATTTTAAAAAATTTCTTCTTGGGACTATATTTTGTCGGAGGGTTGTCATAATCACGCTTCAAAACATATTGAAGTTATATGACTTCTATAAATAATTCTGATATTAACTATATTTAAAGACGATTGCACCTACACTAGAATGAAGATACTGTGGATTCATCTATTTGCGTGGGTATCAACTTTCGTGGATAGAGAAAAAAGACGTTTCGTGGTAAATGTAAATTCGTAGATTGTAAATTAAAAAAAAATGAAACATTTTTTTTTTCGAACTTTAAATATTTTATTTCACTACTGGTTGTGAACAATGTCCCTTAGCTCTACAACAATGACGCTGAAGTTCTTCCCTGTGTTGTTAATTGCTAATAAAACCAGGGGATTTGATTAGCAAAATATATCTGATATTTATCTTTTACTCCTATCGGTATAAAAACTACCCCGTGGTATATAATACTTTGCTTGACATTTTGCCTTGCCATGAGCTACCTGATCGTGTTATCCAATGTACTGCAGGAGATACTCACGTTTTACAATGTAGCAAGCCAGCAAAATCATAAGTTCTTTTTTCATCAGTTATACACGGTCCATGAATTTTCATGCGCATATCATTTCAAAACAACAATTTTTTTTTTAATAATTCACTCGCAAAATGGTGGTGACTTTTATCAATTTAATAGCATTACAAAAGTCTCCTTGTGGCAGAATTGTACGATTCATCGGGGAAGATTTCTAAAGACTGTAAAAAAGCTTGTCGCGCGGATTCCTTGTCGTCAAATAATTGTAAAGCAATTCCCAATAAAGTGTAGGCCTCCGCTGTACTCCTCACATCTGACATCAAATATCTTTCTGCTATAACAAGTTTTAAATCTTGAATAGAATCCTGACAATATCTAAGATTATTGAGGTGATAATGACAAAGAACACTAAGGAAATAAGCATACGCTGTGGATGGAATTACATATGGTTTTTCCCGTCCCTCCATTAAAAGTTCTTCTGGTGTTAACGTTGAATTCTCTTTTAAATATATAAGATCTACTAATAGTATTTTCAGAAGATAAGTCACACTCGTCTTGTTGAATGACAGCAGTTTGAGTGACTGGTAATGGATTTCTGATAGAGTCATTCCAAAGAACAGTTCGTCGATAGTACATTTCGATATAGAATACCTAATGATGTATAAAGCTTTCCTGTATTGCTTTGTTTTGTAAAAAAGTGAAGCTACCATAAGCCATCCAGAAACAGCGTCATGATATATATTTGTTAGCAGAGTACTTAAACATGATTTGTACTGTTTGTATTGGTATTTATTGTTGATAATTGCACCATCAAGTGGTAAACGCTGAGCTAGAAATTTACACCTCTGTGATATGTAGTATGCATATAATTGCTTTTGTGAAAAATGGTGACACCATATGTTGTGTAATAATCCTGTGTTGAATAAATCTAACTCAAAAAAAAGGTCTACGAAACCATTTGCAGAATGAAAAATTCTGGATTGCACTATTTTCTTAACGTCATTTACATATAATGTAAAGGGTTCAATTGGAAAATTCCACATCGATACAGCAAAGTTGGATATTTGATCTGAAAAAAATATGCATCGCCAACCATAGCTGTGTAACGTGTTTAATTTGTTTAAAAGTACATCACGAGCACGGCCCTCTATTTTGTTCTCGAACATGTTGTTGTCTGGAATGAAGTAATGTGAACAAACCGAATGCTCGACACAATAGACTAACCTGCTGAAACATCGCATAAAACAAGTTATAATATTATCAGGCTTCCATACAGATGATGGTAGTTCTTCAGATATCCAGAAAATAACTGTTTTAAGGAAATATGAACAGAGTAAATCTTTACATTCAGAATCATTTGCTATTACATCTTTCAAAATTATTTTTAAGAGAGCATAACACATTAATTGGGTGTGAGTAAATGTATTAATTAGAAGTTTTTCAGCCACTGAAAAAGATACTCGCCATTCTAGATCTTCTTTTGGTGATCCGTGAACTCCGATCGGTACAAAAAGTACCCCGTGATTTAAAATACTTTGTTTGACATTATGACTTGGCCATGAGCTACTTGATCTTGTTATCCAATTAACAGCAGAAGATATCCACGTTTTACAATGCAAAGAGAAGGCATAATCAAAAAATTCTTTTTTGTCAGTTATACACGGTCCATGAATTTGTCTGCCTTTTTCCCCAATCAATAAAATATTTCCCTTCCATAATGCACTCGAAAAATAATGTTTACCATTATGTTCTTCACAACATTTCAAATTAAACTGATTTCTGCTATATTCTAGCCTTAATTGAGTAAAACCAGGTTTTACATTGTCTGTATCCATGGACAGATAAGTTATATTTTGATCAAAGTCGGGTTGTTTATCTGCATTCACCTTAATAGATTTTATTACTTCCATTATATCTAAATCACTTCCTCGCATTTCAAGTCCTTCTCCATAGCTTCCACTTGTTATAATTGTTTTCGACTTGTCACTTGACAAATTATCTCTCACCGTGTTCATTAATATGATTGTGTTAACATGATCTTCTGTTCCTACGATGTTATGACACAAATAGTTATACAGAGCTAGTGATATGTTTGGTATAATAGTGTCTGTAATTAGAAAAATAAAACAAACATGGTAAAAACATTGTTCAAGGGTATGTATCCAAAACTGTATATTTATAATGCCTTCACTAATCTTATTGACAGTTACGTTCTCCACAGTACATTTGTTTTGAACCTTAAACTTAAATCAAACGAGATTTGAATATGCAGATGATGTGATATAATAAAAATATTAGTAAAGTAAAGTCCAAAATAAATGAATTTGCGTCAGGAAAAACTCTTAAATACATAAGTGTACTTACAAATCAAAACAAAGAAATTAGAGACACAAATTAAACATAACGTTGGGGAAAACGTATTTCCTTCAAACTCTTCCATAATATACATTTTCTTTTTCTTCAAAACGCCTATTAAAGTATGAGTGACCGTACTATTTTTCATACTCAAACTGTAAAAGTCGCGCAAAATTTTCCTATTTTGTTTGAATTAATTTAAATATATTTTCTATTAGAGTAATCTCTCCCTGAATATATTGGTTTGATAGTTTTTTTATTGCTAAATAAAATCCCAGGGATCTGGTATTTTTTTTAAAACAGTCTTAACAAGGCATCGATTACTTGTAGTGCCTCCCCGTGCTTCAGGTTTATGCTCTTATAATATACTAGATTATGGAGTGTGTGTCAGAGCGAGAACTTCTCTAGTTCGTTACTTTAGGGATATTTTTGTAAAAGTAGTACTTCAATATTCAGCCCCATTCTACTATTTAGTCAGACGTCAGTCGCTACCCTGATATACCCTATCTTTTTTGGGTAATTAATACGGATAGCGTTTGACATTTTTAGCCGAACCATCTTTAGCCGAACAGATTTATCATTTTTACATAATTTAATTCATTGTATGCTGGTTCATATTCTGGACGCCAGTCTTTGCTCCTTTCTAATATAATTCACAAACAAAAACCAAATATGAAGCTTAGAAATGGAAAACTATTAAATACTAAACTCGTTCAACATTGTTCAAAAGGTATCTACACGTCTCAATCTTCAAAATCGCTTATCTAAAAGCACCATCGCTAACATGTTTAACAATAAAAATCGTGGTTACCCTTCTATCGACAAGTGTCACGCCACAAAATGACTTACATGTCCCCGTCTTTCCATCAACAATACGCTAAAGTCCGCGTTTAATGGTCGCACATTTTCTTTAAAATTTGAAACTGATATAACTTGAAAAACAAACAGTATGATGTATTTACTCACATGAAACAAACCGGGATGCGGTATTCGGTACGTAGGTGAAACATGTGAAACTAGACGATATTTATTTAAACGCACTCAAGAACATCTGTAACGTTTAAAAAGACCCAAACAATTCAAAAGTATAATTTATTAACACCTTAAGAAGCACAATCATCCTATTAAATATCTATTAGTTCAACCTTTGGAAGTAGTAAATAAGCAGCCTGGTGAATCTCATTCAAAAATAATTGAATTAAATTGGATTAAAAGATTACCGACAGTCTACCCTCTCGGTCTTAATGATAATATCATCGAAATTGGCAATATATCAGGAACCGATTCTGTTAACATTTTGGATATAGTTTCTAAAACTGTTCGAAAAAACTGTTCTCGTGGTCGTAGACAGCTACTTTTGCATAGGTACTATTTCTGTACTAAAAATATAGTACTGGAAATTTACTTTTAATATTTAGTACTATTTCTTTGTAACATTTAGGTAATTGTATTTTATAGCACTTAATTTGTACTAAATATTTTGGCACAGGAATAATACAATCTTCCATGTTTGAAAATCATAATTTTAAGAGATTTGAAATAGAAAAACTTTCAAAATACTGAGAATGTAACGGTGTTAACCAAAAATTTATAGTACATACATTTCAAGTACAAATTAAGTACTGTAAAATGCAGGTACCTAAATATTACAATAATTTTAAAGTAACAAAATAGTACTGAATATTAAAAGTAAATTTTCAGTACTGCATATTTTTAGTACAGAAATATTACCTATGCCAAAGTAGCTGTGTAGACTAAATTGCAATTAAAAAAAATTCGGACTAATCATACCAATATTTCGGACCTAATTTCTATTTCACAAAACAACGACACACATTGTCTGTTAACACAGGTCTGTTCATTACCGATTAACAGGTTAAATAAAATTTTAGAGGATTGCAACACGATTTCATATAGCAGTCCTAAGTATGAAATCGTTAAAATTATAATGGCATATTGTTACTCTGTTTCCCAAAATTGATCGCCCTGAAGATCATAAAAACATTTGATTAAAATAAAGTAAGTTAATAAAGGTTTTAATTTTGTAAATATAGCCTGTATTTTAAACGATCATTATATTAAAGAACAAATTCCTGAATATTTTGATAATACTGAGCTCCCTCTCATTTGTTATATATTTACAAGAAATCTATTCGGAAATTTGTGTTTCATAATAACCAATTTTTTAAAGATGTTAATATACATTCAAGACCGAGAGTTAAAATCATTCCTCAGTAAAGGACCTAAATACCGTCCCCCGTCAATTATTAATTGGAATGGGTGTCGTAATATCATCCACGACTCACTCAGAACTTACTGTTTGAAATGGATAAAACGGAAAAAAGCTGACAAAAAATCTTTGGATTTTTTTTATTTAGTAATGAACATAGTTGATATACGTATTCAACATTTTAAAGAACATTTTACTCTTAACAATAACCACAATAAACTTATTTCGCGTATCAAACATAAACTTAAAGAACTAGCCAAGGAATTTGTTTTTGTCCTGGCCGATAAAGCTGCTAATAATATTATAATTGTTTGACGTAAATTTTACATTGAGGTTCTACAAAAAGAAATCACCAATTCACCAACATTCCAACTGACTTCATTTTCAGAAAACAACATCTAAAACAAACATTTCTCTTTTTTTATATAGATTAGACCGTTGGTTTTCCCGTTTAAATAGTTTTACACTAGTAATAGCTTGTTGTTAGATGTGAGCCAACGTGTTGAAGGCCGTACATTGACCTATAATGGTTTACCTTTTTTTAAATTGCTATTTGGATGGAGAGTTGTCTCATTGGCACTCACACCACATCTTCCTATATCTATAAACTTTTAGCTACCGCTGTACAAGTAGAACCAAAAACAATGAAAGTCCCAACTATGTAATGGCTTCCGAAGCTACATAAAACACCTTACAAATATAGATTTATTTCGTCTGCAAGCCATTGTTCCACTACTAAATTATCTATTCTTCTTACCAGTACACTTGGTACAATCAAAAACCTGATAATGAATTGGGCAAATAAGGCCTTCGAAAAAAGTTAAATTAATTACTTTTTGAGTGTCTAAAACTCGTTGGAAGTACTTGATAAATTGCATGCTTATATTGTTGATTTTGAATCTGTTCAAAGTTTTAATTTTTCTACCCTATATACCACATTGCCTCATATTCTCATTAAGAAAAAATTCACACACCTAATTAAATGGGCATTTAAAAAGTCAGAATGTGAATATATATATTCAAACTCTATTAGGTCTTTTTTTAGTAGTAATAAACCAAAAAACTATGTCAATTGGACATGCTTTGATATTATATCTGCACTTGAATTTTTACTAGATAACATGTTTGTTCGCTTTGGAGATTCCGTATATCGCCTGGTTATCGGAGTTCCAATGGGGACTAACTGTGCACCACTGATTGCGGATCTGTTTTTGTATTGCTATGAGTTACAATTCATGACAAAAATCAGCAAAGACCCATCGAACAACATCTGATACACAAATTTAATAGTACTTTTAGATATTTGGATGATATTTTGGCTCTCAATAATGACGACTTCAGTATGTATACTAAAGAAATTTATTCTGTTGAACTTACTTCAAATAAAGCTAATACTAACAATGACCACTGCCCTTTCCTCGATCTTGATATCTATATCATTAACGGAAAGCTTAATACTAAAATTTATGATAAAAAAGATGATTTCTCATTTCCTATCGTTAATTACCCATTTTTAGATGGTGACGTTCCCTTGTCACCATCTTACGGTGTTTATATATCTCAACTTGTACGACTCGCTCGTGTATTTAACAATGTTTTAGATTTAATGAGAGAAATTTATGTACAGTACTTGCAACCTTAGGCGTTACTGTTTGACGTGAACTTGACTGATCGGTGAATGATCGGTGACGGATGTTTGACTGATCGATGACTGATCGGTGATCGGTGACCCATAGGATCCGTCAGATAAGTCAAATAACCTATGTGAGAGTTACCGTGACAACGGTCATCGATCGATCAGTAAATTAAATTTATGCACGGATCGGACGGATACGTATATATTTCAAATTCTTATGTAAACCGAACTCAACATTGTTTACGATCCATGAACGCGGACCTCGACGAAGACACCATAATTTACACGTTAATTTGGTTGCAATAAAAAAAAAGTAAAAATAGTATAACAGTTCAGAGAAATATAAATTTAGTATACATGTCTCTGAACAGTTATATTAGATTTTAAATTAAAGCGTTAAATTGTTTGTGTTGATTAATAGTTTTGCATTAAAAATTGTAAACATTAGAAACATTTATAATACATAATAGTATTATATGTCTCAGTTAACATGATCTACCTACGAAAATGCCCATAATCCGCCATTGGAGTTTTGAACTTTTTATAGTTTAGAAAAGGTAGTTTTTCATAAAATTAAAAGAATTAAAAGAAAGGCATATTTAAATTGAATGTGCATTGTTCAAAATTACCAAAAAATTCTCTTTTATTTAAAAAAATGACACTGTTTTCTTTGAAATCAGTTTTTTCAAACAACTGGAGATAAATAATTTCATTAGAATTGAGATAATAAGAATTAAAATACTTTTTTTGTGGAATAAGAATGCAGTGATTGATTTATTTTGATACACATTATTAACCGTCATATCATTTCAGTACTTTTTGTACATCAAGATTAGCTGTTCTTCATAAAATATGCCTACTTTAAGGAAAAAGATATTAAATTTTTGTACGCGTTGCCTAAAATGCAAATATTTCTTATTTATTCTAAGAATTATTGACCGCCATTTGATTTTTGTACTTTTTAAAGTTTAAAATTATTTTTTTTTATGAAATTAAAGGAGTGTCATAGAAATCATATTTAAATTTTATTTCCATTGTTTAAAATAACTAAAATTAGTATTCTTTTTATCAAAAATGATACTTTTTTATTTAAAATTAGTTATTTTTACAATTTTGAGACAAGTCTACTTTTTGTACAACAAGATTGGCTGTTCTTCATAAAATATGCTTACTTTAAGGAAAAAGATATCAAATTTTTGTAAGCATTGCTTAAACTGCAAATATTTCTTCACTTTACCAAAAATTATTCACCGTCATTGGAGTTTTGTACTTTTTAGAGTTTAGAATAGTTATTTATCATGAAATTAAAAGAGTGTCAGAGAAATCATACTAAAACTTTATGCGCGTTGTTAATAAAAACAAAAATTAGTCTTCTATTTATTAAAAATGAAGCTATTTTATTTGTAATTAGTCATTTTTACCATCTTGAGACAAATCATCTAATCAGAATTGAAATATACTGAGAATTTAAATACTTAAACCTTTACTTTGTTGAATAAGAATGCAGTTGTTGATTTATTTTGATAAAAATTATTAACCATCATATGATTTCAGTACTTTTTGTACACCAAGATTGGCTGTTCTCCATAAAATATGCTTACTTTAAGTAAAAAGATAATAAATTTTTGTACGCGTTGCCTAAAATGCAAATATTTCTTCACTTTACTAAAAATTATTGACCGCCATTGGATTTTTGTATTTTTTAGAGATTAGAATAGTTTTTTTTCATGAAATTAAAAGAGTGTCAGAGAAATCATACCAAAATGTTATTCGCATTGTTTAAAATAACCAAAATAAGTCTTCTTTTTATTAAAAATGAAGCTATTTTATTCAAATCAGTTACTTTTACCATTTTCAGACAAGTCTTCTGATCAGAATTGAGATATAATGAGAATCAGAATACTTAAACTTTTATTTTTTTTTAATAAGAATGCAGTTGTTGATTTATTTTGATACAAATTATGAATCGTCATATGATTTCAGTACTTTTTGTACATCAAGATTGGCTATTCTTCATAATATATGCTTACTTTCAGGAAAAAAAAATATTAAATGTTTTAGCGTTGCATAAAATACAAATATTTCTTTATTTTACTAAAAATTATTGACCGCCATTGGCATTTTTGCACTTATTATAGTTTAGAATAGTGTTTTTTTATGAAATTTAAAGAGTGTCAGAGGAATCATACTAAAATTTTATTCGCATTGTTGAAAATTATCAAATTAGTCTTCTTTTTATTAGAATTGATGCTATTTTATTTGAAATCAGTTATTTTTACCATCTTGAGAGAAGTGTTCAAATCAGAATTGAGATATAATGAGAATTAAAATACTTAAACTTTCATTTTTGTGGAATAAGAATGCAGTTATTGATTTATTTGATACAAATTATTAACCGTCATATCATTTGAGTACTTTTTGTACATCAGGATTGGCTGTTCTTCATAAAATATGCCTACTATAAGGAAAAAGATATTAAATTTTTGTACGCGTTGCCTAAAATGCAAATATTTCTTCATTTTACGAAAATATATTGACCGCCATTGGGTTTTTGTACTTTTTATAGATTAGAATAGGTTTTTTTCATGAAATTAAAAGGGTGTCAGAGAAATCATACTAAAATTTTATTCGCGTTGTTTAAAATAACCAAAATTAGTCTTCTCTTTATTGAAAATGAAGCTATTTTATTTTAAATTAGTCATTTTTACCATCTTGAGACAAGTCATCTAATCAGAATTGAGATATACTGAGAATTTAAATACTTAAACGTTTACTTTGTTGAATAAGAATGCAGTTGTTGATTTATTTTGATACAAATTATTAACCATCATATGATTTCAGTACTTTTTGTACAACAAGATTGGCTGTTCTTCATAAAATATGCTTACTTTAAGTAAAAAGATAATAAATTTTTGTACGCGTTGCCTAAAATGCAAATATTTCTTCACTTTACCAAAAATTATTCACCGCCATTGGAGTTTTGTACTTTTTAGAGTTTAGAATAGTTATTTATCATGAAATTAAAAGAGTGTCAGAGAAATCATACTAAAACTTTATGCGCGTTGTTAATAAAAACAAAAATTAGTCTTCTATTTATTAAAAATGAAGCTATTTTATTTGTAATTAGTCATTTTTACCATCTTGAGACAAATCATCTAGTAATCAGAATTGAAATATACTGAGAATTTAAATACTTAAACCTTTACTTTGTTGAATAAGAATGCAGTTGTTGATTTATTTTGATACAAATTAGTAACCATCATATGATTTCAGTACTTTTTGTACACCAAGATTGGCTGTTCTCCATAAAATATGCTTACTTTAAGTAAAAAGATAATAAATTTTTGTACGCGTTGCCTAAAATGCAAATATTTCTTCACTTTACTAAAAATTATTGACCGCCATTGGATTTTTGTATTTTTTAGAGATTAGAATAGTTTTTTTTCATGAAATTAAAAGAGTGTCAGAGAAATCATACCAAAATGTTATTCGCATTGTTTAAAATAACCAAAATAAGTCTTCTTTTTATTAAAAATGAAGCTATTTTATTCAAATCAGTTACTTTTACCATTTTCAGACAAGTCTTCTGATCAGAATTGAGATATAATGAGAATCAGAATACTTAAACTTTTATTTTTTTTAATAAGAATGCAGTTGTTGATTTATTTTGATACAAATTATGAATCGTCATATGATTTCAGTACTTTTTGTACATCAAGATTGGCTATTCTTCATAATATATGCTTACTTTCAGGAAAAAAAAAATATTAAATGTTTTAGCGTTGCATAAAATACAAATATTTCTTTATTTTACTAAAAATTATTGACCGCCATTGGCATTTTTGCACTTATTATAGTTTAGAATAGTGTTTTTTTATTTAAAGAGTGTCAGAGGAAACATACTAATATTTTATTCGCATTGTTGAAAATTATCAAATTAGTCTTCTTTTTATTAGAAATGATGCTATTTTATTTGAAATCAGTTATTTTTACCATCTTGAGAGAAGTGTTCAAATCAGAATTGAGATATAATGAGAATTAAGGTATCCGACCCATAATAAAGATTTACGGAAAATTTTCCGGTTTTTACCGAGGTGTACATTTTTTCAACACCTCGGTATTTTCCGCCTAGTAAGCGAAAGTATAGTTATTATTTTTAAAATGACGATTAAAATATCAGAAAGGCTTTATTGAAGTATATTTTCATTAACTATAGAGTAAACGCTCATTTTTTCTATAAATTGTCCAATTTTGACAATCCGGAAACAGAAGTTATGGTAAACAAATATGGACGACTCGGTCGGCTGCCAAGACAGACGAAGGCGTTTTACCCAAAATAGTACGCCGATTTAAGTCTCTTCGTCTTATCGTGATGCGGAAATAATGTGTGCAGTTTGGATGCAACTGGTTGTCAAATATGTTGTACCGGCATAGGAAGATTAGTTGATAGAAGAAATGTAAACACATCACGCACTTGTCCTTTTCATCTGGCGATCTGCTCTGGGAGACGATTTGAATGGATCGTTCATTTTTATGTTTTAAAGTTCTGTATTCATATGTTAAGTGTATATCTGGATGGAATCGAACCGACTTTCTTATGGTTCCTAACATGGAGAACCTAGTAAACCAAAGGCCAAGCTGAGTGATGCCAAGCTTCAGTGTAAAACTTTGAGCAGGTGCCAGGTAATTTGCATTTACAAATCCAAACATTTTAAAACTTGAGTTGGACAACATTGTCATGTTAATTATGCCCCACGACACCAGCTTGTCTGGCAAAAGATGTCATAGTAATCTAAACTAGATACATGTATGAAAAAAATTATTATTTAAAAAAATAATCCAGGTCGGTCAGTTTATACAGTATGTTTGTAATAATTTAGGAACAAACACCCAAGTCAAGGCAAAAAACAAATACAAACATATTGATAACAATTGCAAGAAAGCATTAAACAAAAGTGCAGTAGAACTAAAATAGGAAAACATGCATGCTATCAGACAATTGAGGGATTCAAGCCAAGGCTACCCTTCAACATGTTCAAAAGTTGAATTGCAATGTACATGTATGATCATCATGTAGCATGAACCATCAATGGCTGTTAAACTTGTCACATTGACACAGACACTGCCACAACACTAATTAATTGATACATGTATATACTAGCATGACTATAGTAATATATATTTGATAATATCCATCTAAAAATTATCTGATAATTTAATCAGTATTTGATTAAAAGTCAAATGCTCATGTACATGATGTAGGATACAACATGTACAATGAAACATAAATAAAGAGCAAACAAACAATTGACCGTTCGTACATGTATATATCTGGGAGTTTTTTCTGTTTAATTTCTATGAATGTAAGAAGAAGTTGATACTTTACATGTACAAAACAATGTACGTGTACTTCCCATTTTAATCTGATATCCATACTATAATTATTTTTTTTTATACAATAACTAGTCGAAAAATTTAAATACAGACAAATATTCAACGACTGAGCGAATAAGACACAAGTTCACCAAGGTGCATTTTCCCTGAGTAAATTTTCAGCGTTGTAAGGTCACAAATTGTAAATTAAAGCTTTTCAATATTTGAATTCTTTGATTATTTATTCTTTTTATTACATCATGTACATGTACATTGGCAAATAGCATTTTTACAACAAATATTATTCTATTATAAAATGTATGTGTTTTTTAATATATGTCTAGTTTTCACTTTATTATATTTGGTAAGAAAATTTGTACTATAAACGAACAAACATCATTTGTACATACATACATGTACAAATGATGTACATGTACATTGTACTGCTACATATATACATTCCTTTTCTATGTGCTATCAAAATGAAGAACATTTTTGTAACAGAAATTTATATTTCATTTTTTAGAGAAACCATCCTTGTTAAAGATGTGACATTAATCCCTCCAAACCTACAAAACACAATTGAGTAAAAAGATAATAAATTTTTGTACGCGTTGCCTAAAATGCAAATATTTCTTCACTTTACTAAAAATTATTGACCGCCATTGGATTTTTGTATTTTTTAGAGATTAGAATTATAGTTTTTTTTCATGAAATTAAAAGAGTGTCAGAGAAATCATACTAAAATGTTATTCGCATTGTTTAAAATAACCAAAATAAGTCTTCTTTTTATTAAAAATGAAGCTATTTTATTCAAATCAGTTACTTTTACCATTTTCAGACAAGTCTTCTGATCAGAATTGAGATATAATGAGAATCAGAATACTTAAACTTTTATTTTTTTTTTAATAAGAATGCAGTTGTTGATTTATTTTGATACAAATTGTCATATGATTTCAGTACTTTTTGTACATCAAGATTGGCTATTCTTCATAACATATGCTTACTTTCAGGAAAAAAAATTATTAAATTTTTGTACGCGTTGCATAAAATACAAATATTTCTTTATTTTACTAAAAATTATTTACCGCCATTGGCATTTTTGCACTTTTTATAGTTTAGAATAGTGTTTTTTTATGAAATTTAAAGAGTGTCAGAGGAATCATACTAAAATTTTATTCGCATTGTTGAAAATTATCAAATTAGTCTTCTTTTTATTAGAAATGATGCTATTTTATTTGAAATCAGTTATTTTTACCATCTTGAGAGAAGTGTTCAAATCAGAATTGAGATATAATGAGAATTAAAATACTTAAACTTTTATTTTTTGTGGAATAAGAATGCAGTTATTGATTTATTTGATACAAATTATTAACCGTCATATCATTTGAGTACTTTTTGTACATCAGGATTGACTGTTCTTCATAAAATATGCCTGCTATAAGGAAAAAGATATTAAATTTTTGTACGCATTGCCTAAAATGCAAATATTTCTTCATTTTACAAAAATATATTGACCGCCATTGGATTTTTGTACTTTTTATAGATTAGAATAGTTTTTTTTCATGAAATTAAAAGGGTGTCAGAGAAATCATGCTAAAATTCTATTCGTGTTGTTTAAAATAACCAAAATAAGTCTTCTTTAATTAAAAATGAAGCTATTTTATTTAAAATTAGTTATTTTTACCATCTTCAGACAAGTCTTCTGATCACAATTGAGATATAATGAGAATTAAAATACTTAAACTTTTATTTTTTTTGAATAAGAATGCAGTTGTTGATTAATTTTGATACCAATTATTATCCGTCATATGATTTCAGTCCTTTTTGTACATCAAGATTGGCTGTTTTTCATAAAATATGCTTACTTAAAGTAAAAAGATACTAAATTTTTGTATGCGTTGCCTTAAATGCAAATATTTCTTCATTTTAATAAAAATTATTGACCGCCATTGGATTTTTTAAAGTTTAGAATAGTTTTTTTTCATGAAATTAAGAGTGTCAGATAAATCTTACTTAAATTTTTTTCGCGTTGTTTAAAATTTTATAGGCTACGATTGTGACAGGAATATAAAAAGTCCTTGATTATGATAAGTTTTTTTTAAAGATTTTATCTTGATAAGGATACAAAAATTTTGAATATAGACTACATCTTTCAATAACTGATCCTTTCATTTTGCTTTTCCCGAGTATGTTTGGAAAATAATAAAAATCAAAATCGCGATGTAGACACCGTTTTAAAACCCGCCGGGTTTGAAAATATATTACCTAAATAAAACAAAAAGACCATTCTTTAATAATAATATATTTATGTTAGGTTTTATCTGTACATTTCTTTTCAATAAGACTTTGCTAAATTAGTATTATTAAAGCAAAATGTATCATTATGATCATTGAACGTTCGATTTTCACTAGTCGCCATTTTAATTAAACAAAACGAAATTAAGATTCCGTAATTTGTATTATTTTATCATGTGACGTATTACAGGTCAATCCGTCATCAAGGTCGATCGGTTCTATCCGTCCGATCAGTCCGATCAGTCAATTACTTTTACTATAAGTCTGACGGATTGCTGACGTGAGTTTGACGCGAACTTGACTGATCGGTGACTGATCGATGACCGCTGATTGATCGCTGAAATAGTAACGCCTAAGGTTGCAAGTACTGTATTACTGAAAAATTATTACACCAGGATTTTCGATATCACAAACTAGTCAAAACATTTACTAAATTTAATCATCGGTATAAGGACATCATTTGTAAATATAGCTCAACATGCAGACTGTTTTTACGTTCAGGTATTTCACATCCAATATTTTATGGAAATATTCTTTATCAAGCAAAAAATGTCAGTATTCTCCCCAGAAGCTTACAAAATCTTTAAATAGACTTATTAAGAAGGGATATAGTTACGATACTGTTGTCAGGTCATTAAAGATTGCATATTTTGGCGTTAATATTGATTCACTTATAGGGTCTTTGCATCGGAACTAAACACAGTTATTTAAAAACCAGTTGTTGGCATGACACGGGTGATGTTCTTCTCGTATATGTTATGATGGTATAATACTAAACCCATCATGGGAAGGATTGTGCCTGATATTCATATGATGAAGACATACTCTTTCAATCAGTTTAATTGAAGTCTGGAGCTGGTATGTCAGTTATCTTTCGTCCCCCTTTTTTAACTGCTAGTAATCTGATGTTATTTATGTATTATTGTCATTTTGTTTATTTTCTTTGGTTACATCTTCTGATATCAGACTCGGACTTCTCTTGAACTGAATTTAAAAGTGCGTATTGTTATGCGTTTACTTTTCTGAATTGGCTAGAGGTATAGGTGGAGGGTTGAGATCTCATAAACATGTTTAACCCCGCCGCATTTTTGCGCCTGTCCCTAGCCAGGAGCCTCTGGCCTTTGCTAGTCTTGTATTTTTTTAATTTTAGTTTCTTGCGTACAATTTGGAGTTTAGTATGGCGTTCATTATCTCTGAACTAGTATATGTATTTGTTTAGGGTCCAGCTGAAGGACTCCTCCAGGTGCGGGAGATTCTCGCTGCATTGAAGACCTGTTGGTGACTTTCTGTTGTTGTCTTCTTTATGGTCGGGTTGTTGTCTCTTTGATACATTCCCCATTTCCATTCTCAATTGTATTGTTTGTTAAAAAATTGACAGTTTTCAATATTGCAGATTTAGGCAAACCCCTAGACCTTATTGTATAATGTTACCTTTCAACCCAATAAAAAAAAATCGTAAGTAGCCCTTGCAAGAACTGTATAGACAGTCAAGGTCGTTGAAAATTTCCTTCATCGTTATCTATCTCAAAATAACCTGTTAATCTATGATTTTTTGTTTTCAATATAAATAAGTCATTTTTCAGCTATGTTGATGAAATTTCATTAAAATTGCATTTTCAATGTGAAAACAATAATTTAAGATGATCTTTGTTCATACTCATTTAACAAATTGAAGGATATACAAATCAAGGTTGTTGCTTACCTACAGTCTCGTAAGCCTAGTCTACAGTTTACTGACGTACTAAAATTACCCACTACGCAATATACTTTTAACATTGTAATTCGGTTATAAATCGCAAGAAACATTGCAATTGGGGTATTTTTCGAACTAACTCAAGATAAAAACAGAAAAATTGACACGAACCCTTCCAGAACTTGGTTTATCTCAGGGTAAGTAGAACATATTACACCAGTTGCAATCGGAATGTTGATAATTTTTAGTTCGGGGATAAGTCTTATTAGCTGATATTACAATCAAAGACAGATAAAATTGAGAATGAAAATGACGGGTTGTGATAATGATGTATTCGAGATTGTTTATGTGTATAGATTTATTCGTGGTTTTGTGAAAATATGAAGATAATATGACTTTTTTTTATATGAAATGAATTTAAATTGTTTACCTTTCATCCTCTTAGTCTGTTATATACATTTGGGGCTGAACCGTGAATTTTCGTAATATATACTTTCGTTTCCAATTTAAAAAAAACATGTTCATGTACATAAAACACGACAAGATTTACATTTAAAAAAAAGCAGTTGGTTACTATTCTATCACATTATAAATAAGATTGTCTATGCTTATTAAAATTAAATCGTTTACCTGCCATTCTCTAAGCTTGTTATAGGATTTGATATGAAATATGTTTTCCCGTAATATCAACTTTCGTTTTCATTTGAATTCCACGTAGATATAGCACCTACGCAATACTTTGTAATTTGAATTTAAAAACCCAGGTATATCAATATGGCGAAAAGGACAACTAAGATATAATAAACAAAAATTGTATACACACGTGACAAATTAGATATTAGTGTGTTTGTTTATCTTCATATTGAATTTTAATATATGTATGTTTTACATAGACATGTAGACAGCAGACCGTTACTTCATTTTCACTTTAATTTAAGTTTGTTGATATAAATTAAGTTAGATTGTTTACCTGCCATCCTTTCAGCCTGTTATACGATTTTATATGAAATGTGTATTTCCGTTATACCAACTTTCGTTTCCATTTAACTTAAACCAACTGATAACACCTGTATGTAGACAAAACCTTTTTGTAATTTGCATTTAAAAACTCAGGTACATTACACATTGTGACAAACTAACATATCAATAAAAAATGTGTACACACGGGGTGAATTAGGTTGTATTTAGATCTTGTTTACAGATCTGGTTGATAGATCGGGTTTGTGTCGTTGTTCTCCCCTTATAGTTGGTGTGTTTCCCTCAGTCCTAGTTTGTAACCCGGATTTGTTTTTCTCAATCGATTTATGAACTTCGGGCAGCGGTATACTACTGTTATTTATTTATGTTACTATTGATATTTAAGTTATGCAATATTTTGTAACATAGGCAGCAGTTCATAATTATTAATAGTATATTAAAGATTGAAATGCCTTAATAGTTATCAAAAGTACCAGGATTATAAATTAGTACGCCAGACGCGCGTTTCGTCTACATAAGACTCATCAATGACGCTCATATCAAAATAGTTATAAAGCTAAACAAGTACAAAATTGAAGAGCATTGAGGATCTAAAATTCCAAAAAGTTGTGCCAAATACGTCTACGGTAAAACCTACCTAAGAATGTGAATAAATACATTTAGAGTTGGATTTACACATCTGCCTTGTATTGATTCTAGATAGGTTCCTTATAAGTTATTACAGTTTAGAGAAGGAAGTGGGTTAATAAGAACATATCATTAATGTCTTTGTCAAACCATTGATATCACGACAATATATCTAAGTGATAATGTCAGACGATGGTACACACATATTGTCTTGGGGAGGGATAAATGGAACTTTTTAAAACATCGCTTCCTTAAAGGGGCACTAGCTACGAGATATATGAAAAACCAAATATATATTATTTTTGTTTGGCCCAAACAATAATGAAAAACAAATAATGAAATAAGAATTCCTTTTTAGTAGCCAATCAGGTGATAAAAAAACTTAAAGACAATATGATTTTTTTTAATATGAAATAAATTTAAATTGTTTACCTTTAATTCTCGTAGTCTATTTTATACATTAGGGGCTGAACCGTGAACACGGTGACTACTCGTAATATTTGCTTTCGTTTCCAATTTTAATAACATGTACATGTACATGTACAACACGTACACAAGAGTTTACATTAAAAAAAAAACAGCCGTTGGTAACTATTCTATCACATTATTGATGAGAGTGTCTATGCTGATTAAAATAAATCGTTTACCTGCCATTCTCTCAACTTGTTATAGGATTTGATATGAAAAGTGTGTTCCCGTAATATCAACTTTCGTTTTTAATTGAATAACACGTAGTTATAACACCTACACAATACTTTGTAATTTGAATTTAAAAACCCAGGTATATCAAACATGGTGAAAAGGAAAACTAAGATATAATAAAAAAAATGTGTACATACTTGACAAATGGGGTATTCGTTTATTTGTTTATCTTCATATTACACTTTAATACTATTCAAATATGTGTTTACATGGACAGTAGAACATTACTACTTTATCACTGTAGGTTTTAATTTGTTTATATAAATTAAAATTAAATTGTGAACCTGCCATCCTTTCAGCCTGTTATAGAATTTTATATGAAATGTGTATTTCCGTTATTACTATTGTTTCCATTTAACTTGAACAAACTTATAACACCTGTCTGTAGATGAACTGTTTTTCAATTTGGATTTAAAAACTCAGGTACATTAAACATGGTGACAAACTAACATATTCATAAAAATGTGTACCCACGGGGTAAAATAGGTTGGATATAGATCTGAGGTATAGATATAGTTTGTGTCGTTGATCTTTTCGTATATTTGATGTGTTTCTGTCAGTTTTAGCTTGTAACCCGGATTTGTATTTTCTCAATCGATTTATGAATTTCGGACAGCAGTAAACTACTGTTGCCTTTATTTATGGCTCTGTTGATATTTAAGCTATTCAATATTTTGTAACATAGGCAGCAGTTCATAAATATTTATAGTATTTTAAAGATTGAAAAGCCTTAAAACCTACCTAAGAATGTGAATAAAAACATTTACAGTTGGATTTACACATTTGCCTAATGTTGATTCTAGATAGGTTTCTTATAAAAGAGGGACGAAAGATACCAAAGGGACAGTCAAACTCATAAATCTAAACTAAACTGACAACGCCATGGCTAAAAATAAAAAAACAATCAATAGTCCACATGACACACATAGAAAACTAAAGAATAGACAACAAGAACCCCACCAATAACTAGGGGTGATATCAGGTGCTCCGGAAGGCTAAGCAGATCCTGCTCCACATGTGGCACCCGTCGTGTTGCTTATGTGATAACAAATCCGGTAAATAGTCTAATTCGGTAATTAAGTAATTACAGTTTAGAGAAGGAAGTAGTTAAATTAGAACAGATCATTTATTCTTTTGACAAACCATTGATAGCATGACAAGATATCTAAGTGATAATGTCAAACGTAGGTGCACACATATTGTTTTAGGGATGGATAACTAAAACTTTTTAAAACATCACTTCGTTAATATTTTCTAAAATAAGATAAACGATGACAGTATGTGCATTTTGATTATTAATGTCTCGTCTAGGGTTCTCAGTTCAAAATATCTGAATATTACTGAATTTGCAAAGATTTAAGATTTAATAGTGCCCAAATCATCAGGTCACTACAATGAAGAAACAAAAAAACATAAAAAAAAAAGCGCACATTGGTTGAGGAGTCCGGGCAGTTTATGATTTTTATAGATTAATGTACGCAAACATAAACATGTTGAACACAACATGAAGGGTGACACATATCAAAGAGTGGGGAAAATAACAAAAACCCATGTAACAATCGACAAAGCATCAAGTAAATAAAATTGCAAAATACACGAAGCAAAAACGACTTGATACTCGATTCTCAAATCTGACTGGATCATCAATGCTCTTCAACTTTGTACTTGTTTGGCTCTATAAATATTTTGACATGAGCGTCACTGATGTGTCTTATGTAGACGAAATGCGCGTCTTGCGTACTAAATTATAATCCCTGGTACTTTTAATAACTATGTACATGTCCAATCACTTCTGAAGACACATTGTTGATACTGACAAAAGTTAAGATTGATTGCGCAATAACGAAAATAATAATTGTTTAAATTGAAAACTTGAAATTTGCAGCTGGCATGTCACTAACTACAAGTAGCTTTTGTTGATTTATGTAACATTATCAATTTGCTAAGCTTCCTTTGTTACCTTTTCTGACATCTGACGCGATCTCCCTTTAAACTGGGTTATACTGTGCGTATTGATGTGTGTATGATTATTATAAATTGACTAGAAGAATAGGGAGTTTAGATCTTACAAAACATATTTAATACCGCCGCGTTATTGCACCTGTCCAAAGTCAGGATCCACTATCTCTTGTTAGTCTTGTTAGTTCTTTAATTATAGTTCATTTATTTTCATTTATGTTTGGAGTTTAGTATGACGTCCATTTTCAGTGAAGTAGAACACTTATTAATTTAGAAGCCAGCTGAATCCCGTCTCAAGTTGCAGAATTTTCTCGCTGTGTTGAAGACAAATTGGTGAACTTCGACTGTTTTCTGCTCTTTTGGTGGGTTGTTGTCTCTTTGACATATTTCCCATTTTCATTATCAACTATATTTTACTTAATCAAAAAGAATTAGGGTAAATGAGGCCTAATATTTGGTCCATAAAGTAAACAGTTTTATATCTTATGTTTCACATAAAAATGTGCAAAAAATTGAAAACAACACGTTTTATAATTTCTTGCGTCCGACGGCATTGCCGTTTATTCAACACAACAAATCTTCAAAAGTTCAATATACAACTATCTGTCATGGTCCTTTTCCTTCTTATAAAGATTGGCACCTCCCTTCTTTAAAAAATAAGTTTATAATTAAAAACAAATTGTATATGGGACAGATGTGCATCCTAACAAACAAAAACGGTGGTCCATGATCAAAAGCAGTTAAAAATAGCAACTGTTTAAGTCATAATTGTCAGCTATTTTTAAGTATTTGAAATATACAATCACGTGTTTTTGAGTTTATACCTCAATCCTTAAGGAAAACTACTATCGATTTTAAGGAAGTATTAATCCTATTTGAAAGGAGGGGCATAAGATACCAGAGGGTCATTAAAACTTATAGATATAAAAAAAAACCGACAACACCATACCTTAAACAAAAGACAAACAGACAAACAATAGTACACAGGACACAACATAGAAAACTTAAGACTAAGTAACACGAACCACATCAAAATTCAGGGTAATATCCGGTGCTCCGGAAGGGAAAGCAGATTCTGCTTAAAACGTAGCTACCGTTGTATTCAAATGCACACATCAAGTCTCATATTAATGTGTTATAGAGTAAAACGTAAATTATAATGCAATTTTTATGTTACAATTTTTTTCATTGGCTAAAATCCACAGTTGACCAGGCGTAACTAAGGAATGACCCGCCATTTTGAATTGATTGGATCAACAAATGTTCGATTACTACAATATTATCGAAAAGAAAACAACAACTACCTCGAATTCACCGTTTTAATGTGATTTAACGGAATTATAGATTATTTCAAGCTCTAAGATATTAATTCTTTTTGTAATGCATTACAATCGGAATAACAGTACTGTAGCGGAAGAGTTGTCACCGGGAAATCGACAATTGGTGGTGGCAACTCTTCAACTACAGTAATGTTCTTCCTTAAGTATAAGCCTTACGAATCTTAATGTTAGTGTTCCAAAACATTCACACCAATGAAAAACAATGCAGTTTCAAGTAAATTTTCAAATTAACACACTAAACAGTTACAAAATATACATGATCTACACGAACTAGAACATGTTAAACATTCCTTATCATACTTGTGGTATATAAATCATGCCAGGCACCACCACACAATGAGAGGTAACAGTACATGTAAAATGTCTGCTGGAATTCCATAACATGACCTGCGTGAAAAAGACATTTGGTTTATTTGTCCACTGATTTTGGATATTACTCTTACCAAAATCAAAAACCAATGTGTTAAATAAGATTACTATCAGCTTCCGATACCTTTACCTATGTTCTTTTCAATACAAGGAAAATCATAATGTGTATATACTGTTTATACGAGTTATTCTATCTTACGATTACCAAATATGTTTTAGCAATAAGGTTTATATTTCAATATGAGTGTTTAATTTAATTTAATCACTCCATCTGCATACTGTAATTCACATATTAATAACAATACTGTAACAGTCCTGTTTAGTGTGAAGCTGTTTGAAAAAGTCATAAGTGTTACCGAAGAAAAAAGAAGTATACTGCAAACTTAGTTCATGTGTGCCTTCTGTAATAAAAATAATAAACATCTACGATTTCGTGTTGTCTACGTATTTGGCTCATTGTGTGTTAAGGTGTCTTGATTCAAAGCGAGGTAAGTCCGTTGCCAAACCCGATAGGGGCGGAAAAGCCGAACAAAACATTATACCGTTACCATTCTATACAGTGTTGGAACTCATAATCCGAAAATAAACGCCATGGCAAAACAAAACAAAAAATCAAAAAGGCTGACAAACCGAGCATACCAAAATCAGGGATCTCGGGTGAAGCATAGCGGAAAGGAAAATCAAATACTGCTCTTCATGTGGCTTCCGTCGTATTGGTCATGTAAATAAGATAAATCCATGGCCACATTGAAACACAGTTATTATTCTTTTATGATGGTTTTTACATTCCTGACCAAACATTCATATATAACATATATAGGAAGCTGTTCACAATAAAAAAAAATATCAAGTATGTTGTCAGCTATCTCAAAATTAAAAAAATCATTCATGACTACTATGACAATTACACCTGTGATTATCGTTGTCTATTTTGACGAAAGAACATTTGTCAAACGAATTTGAATTAAATCTCTCTTTTTTGTATAACATTCGTGTAACATGTATTTATACGACATTTTACGTTGAATCTATTACTTCTCCAATAAAGAAAATAATTACTACAGTCATTTAACATAATCTGCATTTTCGTCTTCTTAAAGGAGAAGGTTCAGTAAGGGTTCAGTAAGACCCCTTTGTGGCCCCAAAATATAGCAGTTTTACATAATAGTTGAAATGTAAACTTTTAGCTATTTATTGGAAAGTAGAATCCTTCTGCTACATTAGAACAAGCTGAAAATACAATGTGCATATATCCGGTACTAGCATCATTAAGTGATGCTATATTACTGAAATCTTAACAGTTTTAGAATTTTGGTTATACTTAGACGGTTTACGTCTTAAATGAAAGAGGCCGCATTTGTGTTCATTCTTTATATTGACATGTAAGTTGTATTTGATAATAATAAATAACATATATAAAACTTGAGGATGAACACGAATGCGGCCACTTTCATATTTGACAAAAAAACATCTGAAAAGTGACGTTTTTTTTTGGCATATTTGATAGATTTTTCATATCTAAGCCTCAATCAGGGCGTTTTTAATGACTAAGTCAGTTCAAATTTTTCACGTAAACTCCTTGAAACAATTGAAATAGACACTTAGGTGTTTGAAAAGTGTCTTAAAGTGACCTACTCCTTTAAGATTGTGTGAATATTGAGATATAATTAAACTCATCATAGATACCAGGACTACATTTTTTATATACGCCAGACGCGCGTTTTGTCTACAAAAAGAACCACCAGTGACGCTCGAATCCAAAAAAGTTAAAAAGGCAAAATAAAGTACAAAGTTAAAGAGCATTAATGACCATAAGTCCACGACTGTCAATCGGTTCATCGAGAGAAAAGATCGTGAAAAAATACCTAACGCTGGCCAAGCATTGCGATACGATCTTGAAAGATCTGGTATTGGATCGTTAATGAAATTTCTTGAAGTTTTATTTTAAATCTGTGAGAATATGTTTTATTTTCAAAACCCAGAACAAATCAGGAAAAAAACCTTTCGTAATAACACTGTGCATTTATTTAAATAAAATATGCAGTTCTTTAAAAGAAAACACAAAAGGCGCAACACAAGTTTTTTATCAACAAATAACACGTTTATTACTTACAGTATAATGACTGCATTCTAATATGTAATTGATAATTTGAAACTGAATCTTTTGCGCGACCGATGAAACAATAAAAGTAAAGTTTTTTTCCCTTTAAACCGTTCACTTTATTTTTAAAAACACCGAATTTTGCTTATTGTTCATTAAAATTGATCGTGAAAGACAATGCGTGACCAGAGAGACGCAGGAAGTTTGTATGTGTTTAAATACTTGTAACACTGAATGACATTTGCACTTTTAACATTGATTAACCTGAACAACAACTGTCAAGACCTTTATCTTTTTTTTTATCTATAATAGTTGAACATGTATGTCTGTAATCTGAAGCCTTGCAAACTTACCAAAGTCATGGAAAGATGTTCGCATATTCTGTGAAGGTGTATCCGATCAACGAGAAATTCAGAAAAAAAAATCTGGTAAATCAGCCATATTATAAAAAATATAGTGTACGTTTCTTAGGGCGCATTAGATTTGAGCGCATTATGGGATATGTTTCTGTTTGCGCGCCGCCTTTGCTTATATTTTCTAATGTTTCAGAGTAAATATCACTGTGTTCCATTATTAGAAAAAAAATACAATGTAATGAATAACTGTATTCAGTTTGTAAAATTACACCAGGACAAACGCATAAACAAATCGGCCAGGGGAAGGGGTCATTTGTTGACGATTGAATTAATCCCCGTAAAGACAAAACAATAAGGTCAGGGGATATTTCAAAAAGATGCATAGTAAAAAACTGCAAAGGTATTAATTTTTCTTGAGTATTTGGGCATCCGGCAAAAATCAAGCTTACTACGTATATTTTTTAGCATGTTTTAACTTGTGAAATTAGTACTTTTAATTTAAAATAAGATTTACTATTTTCAGTGTTTTTATCTGTATATTGTTCCAGGACTCAGTGCGTGTGCGTTATACAACGGACCTCTCCTCTTCCAAAAAAAATAGTGAATAAACATATAAGTATTATCTATTTACAAGAGTTTACTTCACATATGTTATAAAGGTTAAAAAGAAGTCATTTGTCGTTTATATTAACAAATCTCGTATGGACAGGAAGTATTACGTGTTTGTTTTTCGTAATCTTAAAATTTTGTGAAATGTAAATAGAACAAATAGCTCAAATTGTAATTGTTATCTTTACCTTGTTTCTTTTAAGTGTATACATTTTTTGTACTACAGTTGTTTTATTGTTTTCTTCGTCAATAAGAAACTTGAGTACTACGGATATGTTAAAGGAATCTATTTGTTTTGTAATGTTTTGTATGACTCGTTATATTTATGTTCGCATATATATGTTGTGTACAAGTTATAATTTTGTACAAATTATAATTTGTACAAAAAAATTGTCCAAATTATAATTTGTATTTTGACTTTGTACAAATTGTAATTTGTACAAAAAGTGCCTTTACACATTATAATTTGTACAAAATGAGGCATAATTTAACTTGTAACTTGTACAATATTCTACATAGAATAAGTTTTCAAATCAAATAAAAAACAAATCTTTTAATTGTAATTACAAATCAATATGGAACAAACACACTGGTAACTATTTTTGTTTAAACTAATACGAACTATACAATAATATACAATGTTCTTATATGATGGAGAAGTTAGCGAACCATTATACCCCAAATTACACAATACAATCACTTTTGAAAACCAATTTACAACTTCTCCTAGGGAGAGTTGTAAATCAGGAACTCGTGAAATAGAAAAAGTTTCTATTTTTTTTTTTGTGAGGACATAGGCTTGAACTTGTTGGCCAGAAAATGCACGTTTTCTTGCACAAATGATAAGGTTCTCGACACCCTCTGATAAAACTTAAATAGTTGTAATAGTTGATCCAGTTTAACTATCATTTACATGTTCTCTTTCTGATTCTATCGATTCAGTACCTGTGTTTTCATCTGAGTCATCAATTTCACTGTTCTCCCCTGAAACCTCTTTAAACACCTTATAAACCTTCCCCAGTTTAAAGATTTGTTAAAATTGTCTTAGGCAACGAAGATGAAGACAAACCTATGTTTGGGTCAGACCTCTTTCTGTATTTATAAAATACAACCAAAAACGTATCATTTCCCCCTTTTTATGAACTCTTCCATATCAGCAACTCCAATAACATCATATTTCTTAAGCAAATGTCTGTCTTTTTCTTCAATGACTCTTTTGCCTTTTTAACTGTAGAAATGAACCCATCAAATTTGTCTTTTGTATAAAGATGGTTGTGCTTTGATGAATTTGATATATTGTTAAACTTCTTGATATAATTTATCCTGTTGTTCAAATATACCCATGATACTAGCCATTTTATTGAACGCCTTAACTTCTTTTACTTTTGCAAATGACCATTTGAAAAACCAGATAACAGGCTTTGAATATACAATATACAGCATAAATGAATCTTAAATGACCTTAAAAATTGCATTGAAAAAAATTACATGAATACGTTAGGTTGTCCTAAATGTATTTTGTAAATAAAGGTTTATCATGTTTATTGTATGGTCTTTGAAAAACAAATCTATAGAGTGAATTAATACTTTTTAAATGTTTTATATTACAAAATCCATACTATAAATTATTGTACAAGTTATAAGTGAATTTTAGTCAAATTTTGTACAAATTATAATTTGTACAAGCAATTTTTGTACAAATTATAATTTGTACAAATATTTTGTACAAATTATAATTTGTACAAATATTTTGTACAAATTATAATTTGTACAAAATGATAACTTGTACACAACATATACAACTTTAAACTTTTGAAAAAACATTATAATTTGTATAATCTAACAGTGATATTCAGCATTTTCCATCAAAGATTTTTGCGAAATGAATTTCTATCAATTTTCAGTGTTTTATGGTTGTAAGTGCTTACGTGTTATCGAATCATTATGATATTACATTAACAAAAGAGGACGTAAGATGTGACTGCAGCTCAAAGAACTTAACACATATACCAACAGATTGTCCATCAAACACAATAGAGTTATATGTGGAAGGATTGTGCCTGATGTTCATATGATGAAATCATAATCTTTCAGTCAGTTTAATTGAAGTCTGGAGCTGGCATGTCAGTTAACTGGTAGTAGTCTGTTGTTATTCATGTATTATTGTCATTTTGTTTATTTTCTTTGGTTACATCTTCTGACATCAGACTCGGACTTCTCTTGAACTGAATTGTTATGCGTTTACTTTTCTACATTGGCTAGAGGTATAGGGGGAGGGTTGAGATCTCACAAACATGTTTAACCCCGCCGCATTTTTGCGCCTGTCCCAAGTCAGGAGCCTCTGGCCTTTGTTAGTCTTGTATTATTTTAATTTTAGTTTCTTGTGTACAATTTGGAAATTAGTATGGCGTTTATTATCTTTGAACTAGTATATATTTGTTTAGGGGGCAGTTGAAGGACGCCTCCGGGTGCGGGAATTTCTCGCTACATTAAAGACCTGTTGGTGACCTTCTGCTGTTGTTTTTTCTATGGTCGGGTTGTTATCTCTTTGGCACATTCCCCATTGCCATTCTCAATTTTATAATAATGATATAGAAATTATATCTAAGAAAGCTTTCATTAAATATACACAGCTTAAATATATAGATATCAGTGATTGTCATGTGACAGCAATTGTCCAATCAGCATTTGATAATTTACCACATTTTAAATAACTGAGTTTATTTGATAATCCAATGAAAACTTTTCAAGGGAATAATTTCGCACCACTAGATGAACTCCAAGTACTTCATATATCACATGATTTGCTGGCAACGTATCCAAGAGAGTCATGGTCGGATGTTTTACATTTAACAAAGGTGTTTACTTATGGTGGACTGTCAAATATATCATTTGCGGAGATATTTTCTGTGATGAATGATCTGAAATATTTACATAGTGATATACAAATTCATGTTAACGCCATTACAATATTTAGAGATAAAAGGTAAATTAATGAAGATTGAAAAAGATACTTTTTCACCGTTACGATTTCTGTCTAGTTCTTATTCCAAATGCACGTCTCCTTAAACTATAAAATATTTGCCAGCATTGCACGTGTTTAATAATCGAGAAATGGATGAGCTAAATTTAAACAATAATCTTAGAGTACATGATACATTTATTATAACTATCGGTAACATTTGTGTAAAGAAGTTATCTTTGACCTTCCATGGCATAAAAATGATAAACGCCATTCAGAAGATGAAATACAAACATTGTCTTGAGAGTTTAAACTTAAGTAACAATGATTTTAATTTTCACCAGCTTTTAGCAATATTAATGTGTTTAACATTTGAGGAGGTAAGACAAAGACCTGCAAATACTTTATTCAGCATGCTCTTCATTGTTCGACTGCAATTACACAATGAATGGACTTCAGAACGTGGATATACTTAATATTTCACCATTCAAATGCGGACTTTTAAATCACAACCTTCTGCAATTTGCCGTCAATTTGGAAAAGTTGATAATGGAAAGCTGTTCACTAAGTATCGGTCTCTATGATGATCACCGCAGTAAATTTCTCTCTGGACTCAAACGTTTCCGGTATGTAGACTTTTCAAGAAATGCATTTGAAGACCGGTTCAAAATTTCAACATTTAAAAGTCAACTTAATAGTTTGCAATCTTTGATACTTGAAGGAAATTTATTCACAAGTATTCCATTAAACCTAAATGCCTTTTAAGTTTTGTTTAAGTTTTGTATGTTAATTTTGCCATGTCATTATGGACTTTCCGAATTGATTGTCCTCTAAGTTAAGTAATTTAAATTTGTGATTTACTTTTAACCGACTTAGTCGCCTTAACCTGAAAAACAACACGATGGCTTATTTAACTGCACAGGAAATTGACGCAATTGACGTGTTTTTTGTAAAATCAAATAGAACAATGACAGTCTTATAAGTGAAATCCTCTTGTCTGTTCTTGTGCTTCATTAAATTTTATAGAATGGTTATTTACTACTAAAGTGAAGCAATGATAGTTATCCGTGTGTCGAAAACGAGGGAAATATTACAACAACAAATGCAATTTACAATCAAGTCCGAATTATGATAATACGATGTATAACGACAATGTGGGTTATTTTTTCTGCAACATTATTTTGTGTGCTTCTTTTATTCATTCTAGTTGGATATCGTTACAAATTGCACCTAAAATACTTTTGTTTAAATATCGGAATGGCCAATCCACTTTTCCGGAATTCAAAAGAAGAAACACTTGAATTTGATGCATATGTATCGTATTGCGATGGCGACTACACATGGGTATATTGACCTTTGCTCATATTTCTCGAAGAGAGACGAAATTATAAACTTCTTTTGTCTTAAACAAAATGCAAAAAGATAATCTTAGTGATTTCAAAAGAGATTATTAACAATGATTGGGCTTACTATAAAACTACTGTTGGAATTGAACATTTCCTGGGATTACAAGCAAGAATAATTGTTATAAACCTGGAAACTATAACCAATACAGAAATAGCGCAATGTGTTCTTCAAATGATGTCATAGGACGCCAACAACTACATTCGTAAAAGAGACATGTTACATGAAAATAACATTTTCTGAAAATGTATAGGTCAAGCAATGAAGCTTTAATGAAGGACAGTGTCGTCATGTGTTTTCTTTCAATTGGAACAATTCAAACATTTTAAAACTAAAATTTTACGTCACGCAATTGCTTTGTCAGTCAGAGCATATGCAGTTATAGTAAAATATTAAACCCCTACACGGTCGTAATCTTATATATTCATCAAAGGAATATTCGAAACTATATTCTTTTGTAAGGCTTTTGACTGTGTTCTATTGGACAAGTATTGTTATAGATCAGACTCATATAGATGCTAGTTATACTTGTAACTTACGGGTCTCTAAAGATTGATTTAAGCTCTACTACTGTAGTCGGTGATGGTGATGTTTTTTCAGTCCGTTTGTCGCATGTTAAAAATAATTCATTCATTTCATCAGAATTATTGTAACATATATCTCTGTCTGTAAAAGAGATAAAAAAATTAAACTTTCGAAGGCAAAAGTGTAAATAACATCATGAAAAAAAGAAGTAAAAAGACCCCCCCCCCCCCCTTAAAAAAATGTTGCTCATGTAAGTAAAAAGACCCCCTTAAAAAAAAGAAAAAAAAAACCAACCAAAAACACACAACAACATCCTTATAAAAACGGGGTTTATCTTAGGTTCTCCCGTCGTGTTGCTGATGTAAGTAAAAACCCAGTGATGATTAAAAACAATAATTTGAATCTATTTTGTCTATTTCATCATATAATTAGATATTACTTAAGCAACTGACGACATCATATGGATGTATTGTTATATGTAGTGGGGATTTACATTCAATTTGGACGCAGTAGTGCGAAACTTCCTGTTTTGATTGTGAACCTTTTGTTAAACAATTAAACAATTAAAATATTGGTAACAATAGCTCTTTAGCACAATGAACTTAAGGTATAAGTTTTACAGATCTATATTTAAATGTTTACGTATTGCATGACTGGCTTCATTTGAAATGATAAAAAAACCGATCAGAAGATATTTAATGATACTGTGTTTTATTCATCTCGTGGTGATATATTCAGGAATCAGATTAAATTTTAAAGATCTGCACAATAATTTTACCAAAATGTTGACAATTCTATGTTTATTCTTTCTTTGTGTAAATTGTACTTTTTCGTTTTATTCTGGACATTGTAATATTTCATTAAGTATGAACGGAATGAGATGTGATTGTAGTTCGAGGGATCTAACATTTATACCAACAGAATGTCCACGAAATACATCAGAGTTATATCTGGCTAACAATGACCTTGACCTTTTAGGTAAGGAAACATTTACTAGATATACACAACTCAGCTTTCTAGATATAAGTGACTGTAATATAACGTCAATCGACCAATCAGCTTTCAATAATTTGACACAGTTAAAAAACCTGAAATTTTTAAATAATCCATTGAAAAAATTTGAAAGTAACGTTCTTGCAGCATTAACTGAGCTAAGAGTTCTTTCCATTTCATATATTTTGCTGTCAACGTATCCAAGAGAGTCCTGGTCTGATGTTTGCAGAATTACTGCATTGGTTTATGATGATGGCCCATCAAATGGAACATTTTCTGAGATATTTTCTGCCATGAAAAATCTAAACTACTTCGAAGTTGATTATCAGAGTGTTGTTATACATAACTTTACATTTCAATCATTCAAAAGGACGCCATTAAAGCAATTAAATATCAATGGTCATTTACGAGTGATAGAAATCGATGCTTTTGCACCGTTAGAATTACTTTTAAGTCTTATTATTCCAAATCAAAATTTTCTTAAATTATCAAAAACATTACCAGCTTTGCACGTGTTTCAAAATCGACAAATGAATGAATTAGATTTGAGCAATAATTTTAAAAATTATGGTGAATATGTTATTTCGGCTGATCTATTTGCATATATCGGTAACATTTGCGTAAAAAGATTATCTTTGGGTTGGAATGGCATTAGGAGGATAGATGCAAATGCCTTTCAGAAAATGAAATACAAACATTGTCTTGAATCTTTGAACTTAAATCACAATGACTTTGATTATCATCAGGATTTTATTGTATTATATTTGAATTTCTTAATTAATATCAAAAGAATAGACATTTCTGAGATATCTAGTCGATCTATTGAAAACATTCGAGAACAAAACACTAATGGCACAAGAACGCTGGATCACAGAGCTATATTCGATACTCGATCAAATTGGTCTATCAGACTACCTTCTTCACTCGAATGTCTAAATGCATCATTTATAATCGGACGAAATGATCCGATAAACAGTATAACTTTCAAGGGTATAAAACGATTGGAAATCGTTGACCTGTCATACACATCACTTGTAGACTGCAATTACACAGTGAGGGGATTTCAGAACGTGTTAATACTTAATGTTTCACATTTCAAATGTGGTGTTTTAAATCCATACCTTCTACAATCTGCCGTCAATTTGGAACAGTTGATAATGCAAAGTTCTTCACTAAGTATTGGCCTAAAAGATGATCACCACAGAAAATTTATCTCTGGACTCATGCAAACGTTTGCAGTATGTAGACTTTTCGAGAAATGCATTTGAAGACCAATTCAGAACTTCAACATTTAAAAGTCAATTAGACAGTGTGCAATCTTTGATACTTGAAGGAAATTTATTCACAAGTGTTCCCTTAAATTTAGACGACTTCAACTGTCTAAGTTTCCTTAACATCAGAAATAACAAGATAGCCTACTTGATAACTAAAGAAATTAACGCCATTGAAGTGCTATTCAGAAAATCAAATAGAACAATGACAGTCTTATTAGATGGCAACCCTCTTGTTTGTACTTGTGCTTCATTAGATTTTGTAGAATGGTTATTTACTACTAAAGTGAAACTTGACAGCAATGGTAGTTATTCGTGTGTCGGAAACGATGGAAATATTACAACAACAAATGCTGTCTACAATCACTTGCGAATTTTTAGAATAAGATGTATAACGAAAGTATGGGTTATTTTTTCAGTAACATTGTTCGGTGTGCTTCTTTTATTCATTCTAGTTGGATATCGTTACAAATTGCACCTACAATACTTTTGTTTATTTATCGGAATGGCCAATCCACTTTTCATGAAGTCAAAAGAAGAAAAACTTGAATATGATGCATATGTAGCTTTTTGCGATGGGGACTATGAATGGGTATATGGACCTTTGCGCATATTTCTCGAAGAGAGACGGAACTATAAACTTCTTTTGTTAGATAGAGGCGATGTCCTCGCTGGAGAACACAGACTTTTTGCTTTAAACAATTCGATTCCAAAATGCAAAAAGATAATCTTAGTGATTTCAAAAGAGTTTGTAAACAACTATTGGGCTTACTATGAAGCTACTGTTGGAATTGAACATTTTCTGGGATTACAAGCAAGAATAATTGTTATAAACCTAGAAAATATAACCAAAACAGATATTCCGCAATGTGTACTTCAAATGATGGCACTGGATGCCAATGACCACATTCGTAAAACAGACACATTAAATGAAAATAACATTTTCTGGAAATGTTTAGATCAAGCAATGAAACGTTAATGAAGGACAGTGTCGTTATGGCTTTTTTCAATTGATACTATTCGACAATTTTCATTTTATGTTCATTGCACTCATGATTTGTCAGTGTAAAGCATATGCAAATAAATTAAACATTAAAAACCTGCACGGTGGTACTTAAAATATGATGACAATTATATTCATCAAAGGAACAAAAGAAACCTTTGATATTAAATCAGACCTGATGTGCTTGCAGGAATAAACAACAATTTTACAATAACAAAAAAATAATACAACTAGAACACACCCGCGAAATCGTTGGCATATACAGCTTGTAAACTGTTGTAGAATGATTTTTTGTAAAAGAAATTATGTATGGAGAATTTCATAAAAGGTCTAAAAAATCCTCTCCCTTTTTCGATATTTGTTTCCTTTCTGTTAAATTCAATTATTTCCGTGTTTCTGGCTTCAGACCACAATTATTCTTCTCCTTTGCTACAATGCAACTTTTGGTAAAAGTCTAATTAAATTAAAATTTGCACCGCTTCAAACATGAAATAAATGTAACTGCTTATATATACCACTATTAGTCTAATAAAATATGATTCTAAGACAACATATCATTATTATTTTTCTTTTGAGAGCCTTATTAAAATGCCAATGGTAGGATATGAATCTTGTATAAATGACTACGACCGACTTAGACTAATTTGAGGGGTAGTCCTCTGGTCCTTTCCCCGGAATCCCGGGCTTAAAAACATAAAATTCCGAGATGCAGAATTTAAGGAAATTCTTATGCCGAAATCCCGAAATCGAAAAATATATTCCCGGATCCTGTAAGGATTAATCTCCTAAACCCGGACTTGAAAACACCCGATTCCGACGTCCCGAAAAAGGTTTTGCCTCCCTCTAATATAGCTACCCTACTTTCATTTTTGCCAAATCACTACTTTCACTTTCAACAATTAATTTGTATGCCCCATTTATGGGCATGATATTTTCTAGTCTGTGCATCCATTCGTTAGTTCGTCCGTCCATCTGTCCCGCTTCAGGTTAAACATTTTGGTAGTGGTAGTTTTTGATGAAGTTAAAGTCCAATCAACTCGAAACTTAGTAAATACAGTGCCGATGTGGAATCCGTGTACTTGTTCCACATGTTTTACTTTTTTAATATATATGCAACTGGTATGACCCCTTAAATAGTAAACATTTCAAAGAAAACAGTAGACAGAATACAGAGAGTCTCTATATATTAAAGTAGTATAATCGTAGTTTACATGTAAATAAACGCAAAAAAAATAATTGTCCTCTCTAAGGAGGTATAATAGTTGTGGTTCTTGCTATCTAAACACCATGATATGGAGAACGCTCGGATTGGCTTATTTATTTTTCATTTTTGTTATTTATCATACGATTGGTTGTACTTGTGTATGTACCCCTATTTTTGACATTTTTACCTATTATGTCTGTTTGTTTTGTTCACGCATCGGTGACTATATAATGGAATTTGATGCGACTGTCATACAAGTGAGAGGTTTAGCTAGCTATAAAACCAGGTTCAATCCACCATTTTCTACATTTGAAAATGCCTGTACCAAGTCAGGAATATGACAGTTCTTGTCCATTCGTTTTTGATGCGTTTTGTTATTTGATTTTGCCATGTGATTATGGACTTTCCGAATTGATTTTCCTCTTAGTTCAGTATTTTTGTGATTTTACTTTTCAAACCGGAAGTCTTATCTATGACTAAAAGTCAGTCTGGTGACGGAATCAATATTCGGACTCCTTTTTTGTCGTTTTTCTCCAAAAATAACTCAATCTGAATAATCATAAAAATGGATGACAAATACGACTATGTATGTTACCTATAGTACACAGAGGCATGATGATTAATTTATCGTGGAAGGAAGAGAAGCGACACACAAAATGAGGTCTTCTCGTTTAATAGTATAGAAATGGATTTTACGAACTGATTACATGTCAAATGTATAATATCAATGTCGGGTAATCGCTTATATATAATTAAACTAAAAAATATGCTTGACATGACGTCTTTTGGTCAATATACGTGCATTTCAATATTTTATTAGGTGACATCACACATGATTTCTGATGATTAACACAAAAGTAATAATTTTGGAATCTTGAATAAACCGACTATTTATGCAAAGACATATTCATTGCTCCTATATAATGTTTTTCTTATTGGAATTTGGCGTCCATGATGCAGGTAACTTCAAGAAAATGCTTCGGACGCAACTCATTTTTAAAGTTTTACTTTCATTTATACAATTTCTAAATTACTAGTTACAATAGTTATCACAGGTACCAGGATTATAATTTAATACGCCAGACGCGCGATTCGTCTTCATAAGACTTATCAGTGACGTTCAGATCAAAATAGTTATAAAGCCAAACAAGTACAAAGCTGAAGAGCATTAAAATTCCAAAAAAGGTGTGCCAAATACGGCCAAGGTAATAATTCCTGGGATAAGAAATTCTTAGTTTTTCGAAAAATTTTAAGTTTTGTAACAGGAAATTTATAAAAATATACAAATAATTGTAATTATGAAAAAAAAAAAACCCATGTCACATCATTTTGTCAAACAGACATGCTTGATTGTATGCTTATTATGTGTATGGTACAAAACATATATATTTTTATTTAAAGATTCAATAGTTTTACATTTTAAAAAGACATAGCGACATTGCATACAATACAAGGTCAGGAAATTATGTTAAGTAAATCAATGTTCTTTGTTTTCTTCCCATTTAAATACCACTTCCTTATATCAATATTCAGATCGATATCTTTCTCGTTGAACATTACCTTAATATATATCAGGTAAAAAGTACGAACAATTTGAAGTATAGGTTGAAATGAATGACACCATTTTAATACACATAACGGAAATCCTTCCGTTATAAGAGCTCCTCTTTTCCTCTTTCATGTATAACACACATGAATCTGAATTGTCTTATTTTAACAGTTTAATTGTTTTAGTACATTGTGATAGATGCAAAATATCGAATGTACAAACCAAATATCATTTTGTATATTTAAATATATATTCTTTCATAACCAAAGGTTGTTATCTTACACTAATTGATGCAGTCTAACATTATATCATTTCTTTAGAAGAAGAAAAAACCTAACAATCTTTTGTAGAACATCAGAAAAATGTTGGAAACCTTAACATAATGTATCGTCATTGAAAACTTACTCAAGTATTGCTGCATTTCAAAAGGGTCAACCACTTAATATTTCCTCGGTCGCACCCCACCTCACAGACTTAAACAAAAAATCAAGATTTGAAGAGGAAAACATCATAATTTAATTTCATCTCACCTTTCAGTTATTGCTTTGTTAAATGAATTTAGACTTTGCTTGTTCTCGTCAATAAATGTACAAAATAGTCCAAAGAACAAGTTTATTACCACGAAATGGCCTTAGTACCATATACATGCCGAACATGATAAAAGTGGAAGTTACATTCTTATTTTAACAAAACAAAATAGCATGATTGCCAGTAAAACTTCTTAATACCTTCATATACTAAGTTCCGTAATTTAAGTAAGTAGAATTTCACGCATAATCCTTAGCAAAGACCAAGTCAATAAAAAAATGAGAATGGAATGAACTAATACTCGGTACAGATCTCACAAAACTCACAATCTCACAGAATCCAACATTTTCTACATTTGATAATGCCTGTACCAAGTCAGGAATATGACATTGGTTGTCCATTTTATCATTTGATTTTGCCATTTGATTACTGATTTTCCGTTTTGAATTTTCCTCGGAGTTCAGTATTTTTGTGATTTTATTTTTTACTGACAGCTAGTTCATAGACAATAATATGAAGAAAAATAAAAACATTCGTCTTAGATTAAATGTAACTTCTTTTTATAAGACAAAACAATACAATAAAGGTTAAGGTAATCTTTTCCTGGTTAAGAAAATCCTTAGTTTTTCGAAAATTTCAAAGTTCTGTAAACAGGAAATTTATTAAAACGACCACACAATTGATATTCATGTCAACACCGAAGTGCCGACTACTGGACTGGTGAAAAGTGTTGTTGATCTGCTAAAATAATGTTTATAGATCTTATACGAATAATACCAGACAAACTTTGGAGGGATAGAATCAATTAGGTTTTCCCCTTCCATCGAGCATGTTTATTCTCTTAGTTAGTATTTTTCATTATCAAGTCAATATATTATGTTTTACAATATCAGGATTCTCATGAAGGTCTACAGCTGGTAACAGAAGAACGTTTTTTGATACACAACACAACACAATACAAAATTGTCACATTGATGTATACTCCTTAAACCTGTAAACTACAATTACTCAATCTTGTATAAATATAAAGCAAACTGATTAAAAAAAAAATTCTACATAAACATATTATACATTACAGTAAAAATATAGAAAATCGGGTCGGCCTTTCATGGTTTACTTTTTACAAAAACAAAAAATGAAAACAATACGTTTGATAATTTAATGCTTCCGAAGCGCTTTTCTTGATTTACCTTTATCAGGAACGCTCAGAGCCAAATATTTACATCGTCATCCCTTTAAACAGAACAATACAATATCTTTATAAATATAAGTATGAAAACAGTAATGGCTATTTAAAAATATTGTTTTTTTTAAATAATCCAAAGGATATTTGGGTGATAATGTAAAGTATGTTTTCTTGAATCTAATTAGAACCCACAGCAGTTACATTTTTAAATAAAAGAAATTTTATTTATTTATGCATTTAATTTGTGTCACTCATCCTAACCTTTATTTCGATTTGTTCGAATTATTTTACCTGTTAAAATAGGTAATTTTATACGAAATAGATTTAGGTATAAGGAAGTAGTATTTAAAATGAAAGAAAACCGTTATCGTTTAAATTCACATAAACTTTACTATTGCATGCAACGTTGTCACATCCTGTTAGAATATTTAATTTATATTGAACAAAATACACGTGGTTTGCATGCGTCACGGTACAAGGAACTTATATCAAACACATATTTCACAAAACAGTTTCACATTTTTCAATGAAAGTCACGTGATGTTTGTTTGTTTGTTTTCGTTGCGTACTTCAATATTGGTGATTGATGTGCTGCATTTTGGTACTTCCTATTTTCCTTTTTCATTGGATACTTGGATGTTAGTGATTGATGCGTTGAATGTTTTGTTCTTCCCCTTTCCTTCGTGTGAAGGCTTTGATAAATAACAACTTCACTTCCAAATAAATGTAAAATTTAAACTCTACACGATTTAAAAAAATATTCAAAATTTATTTTTCTTAGGGGCTAGTATTCCCCATTGAACAAAGTATGATAAATGTAATATATTGATGTCTTTCTCTTCTTTTTTTCTAAAACAAAACCCACTAACTTAAATATCCAAGCATAAATAAAGGAAAAAAAAGTATGAATTCGAAAATTGTTTGATATCATAATCATTTATCATTTATAATTTGACAAAATGACAAAGTTGTCTTTATTAACGCTTCATGGCTAGATCCAAACATTTCCAGAATATGTTATTTTCATTTAATGTGTCTGTTTTTCGAATGTGATCATTGGCGTCCAGTGACACCATTTGCATTACACATTGCGGTTTTTCTGATTTGGTAATACTCTCCAAGCTGATAACAATTATTTTTGCCTGCAACCCAATAAAATGCTCAATCCCAACAGTAGCTTCATAGCTCGCCCATTCATTGTTCACAAACTCATTTGAAATAATTAAGATCATCTTTTTACATTTTGAAATAGAATTACTTATGGCAAGTCTATTTTGACCAGGCCGTACATCCCCATCTCCTCTGTCCGACAAAAGAAGTTTATAATTTCGTCTCTCTTCAAGAAATGAACGCAAGGTCCATACACCCATTTATAATCGCCATCACAATAAGCTACATATGCATCATATTCAAGTGCTTCTTCTTTTGACCTTCGGAAAAGTGGATTGGTCATTCCGATAAATAAACAAAAGTATTGTAGATGCAATTTGTAACGATATCCAAGTAGGATAAATAATAGAAGCACACCGAATAAAGTTGCAGAAAAAATTAACCATATTGTCGTTATACATCTTATTCTCATAATTCGAAAGTCATTGTAGACAACATTTGTTTTTGTGATTTTTCCATCGTTTCCGACACACGAATAACTACCATTGCTGTCAAGTTTCACTTTAGTAGTAAATAACCATTCTACAAAATATAACGAGGCACAAGTACAAACAAGAGGGTTGCTTTCTAATAAGACTGTCATTGTATTATTTGATTTTCTTAATAGCACTTCAATTGCGTCAATTTCCTGTGTAGTCAAATAAGCCATCTTGTTGTTTCTCAGATTAAAGAGCCTAAGCCTGTTAAAGTCATTGAGTTTTAATGGAATAGTTGTGAATAAATTCCCTTCAAGTATCAAAGATTGCAAACTGCCAGTTTGACATTTGAATGTTGAACTTTTGAATTGGTCTTGAAAAGTCTATATACTGCAAACGTGTGAGTCCATGGAGGAATTTTCCATGGTGATTATCTTTTAGACCAATACTTAATGAAGAACTTTGCATTATCAGCTGTTCCAAATTTAAACCCGAGCAAAGATATTCAGGATTTAAAACACTGCACTTGAAGTGTGACATATTTAGAACTCTCACGTTCTGCAATCCGTAAATAGGATAGTTGTAGTCGTAAAATGAGGAGTATGTTAAATCAAACATGTTTAGGGTTTTGATTCCCTTAAATGTGATGCTATTTATTGAACTGGTATGGCTGTGAATAAAAGATGCGTTGATGAGTTCAAGCGAAGACGGAAATCGTATAACGACATCGTATGTGTTGCATATGTGTATGGGGACTTAACTTTTGTCCTGATGGCCGGGGTAACATTGTTCATTATATCTCTTTTGTATTGGTATATTCTTAGCGAATCTTCTGAGATTTGTAAACAAATTGAGATTCACGATCAGCCAAGCTCTTGATGATAATCGAAGTTATTATTATTTAGATTAAAATTATCAAGACTATGTTTGTACTTCATCTTCTGAAAGGCGATTGCATCTATCAGCCTTATACAATTTCCAGTTAAATATATTTTCTTTACACAAATATTACCTGTATATGCAAGTAGTTCTGTTGTAATAACATATTCCCCGTAATGTCTAAAACTATTGCTCAAATCCAATTCATCCATTTTTCGATTCTCAAACACTCGCAAGCTGGTAATGTTTTTGATAATATTAGATAATCTCGATTTGGAATAATAAGACTACAAAGAACTTTTAAAGGTGAAAAAGAATGTATTTCCATCGCCCGTAATCTGCCCACTATACTTAAATATTCCAACGGTGTACTTTTGAATGCGCTAAAAGTAGAGTTATGTAAAATATTATGTTCATAATCAATGTAGAAGTACTTTAGATTTTGCATAACAGAACATATCCAAATCGCGAATGATCCATTTAGCGGTCGACCATAAGTAAACACCATTAAAGCGTATTTTTACAGTTGTTTTCATAAGTGAACAAAAGGAATAATTCTGTTGTTGAATGTCTTGATCGGTGCCATGAATGCACGCTCATTTCATGTTCAGACACTTTCGTCCCTGAACTATACAGATTGATATGAATAAAATGAGGAATGGATTATACGTAAGTTAGAAAGGAACCAAATTCAAAAACAAATATAACCAAATGACATATAGGGGGCAATATATAGAGTTTCCATGTCTATCTTACTGTCTAAACAACGCGTTGTTTGTGTGTATAAAAGTGGGGTAGAACTAACATAGGTTTGATAAAACAATATTAAAATTTGTACACCTATATGATAAAGAAAAAAACCATTCAAAACATAAAATATTTGGTTTTTGCTTTCGCCTGGAACAAAGAGAAAATAATTTGAGCAACTCAAACAAAACTTCAGTAACTGTAATATCTTATGCGTAAAATATTTTTCTATTTTTTTAACAACAACACAACATAAGACTGAAAATTAAAGATTGACCGACACGAATAAGCCGGAGTGACTGCGTGTGATATAGAAGAGTGATTATATCGGTGTCATAGCATGGTGATGACAGAAACAGTATCACATTTACTACACACGATAACTGGTTTCTGCTCCACTGGTGTTTTCAGACGTATTAAGTCGGTGATAAATTCAAAATAGTATATCCGAAATCATCTGTGACACAGATATTTCATAACGGTCAACTAGAGTCAAACTTTCTCCTTTTTTACTATATAAATGATGTTTTAGATATTAATAAAACAATTGATGATGACACAGGGATGTATTTTTATTTGTAGTGTGAATTTACATAAGACACAACAGCGTTAAACTTCCTGTTTTGATTGTCAACCTTTTGTTGAATAGTTTAACATTTTAACAAAAGATATTTAGCACAAGGAACTTAAGGTATGTGTTTTACAGTTATATATTTAAATGTTAACGTAATGCCTGACTGACTTCATTAAGTATGGTGAACCGATCAAAAGATATCATTTCGTGATGATACATTCAGAAATCGGATTAAAATTGTCTAGATTTGCATAATAGTTTTAGCACAATGTTTACAACTCAATGTGTATTCTTTCTTTGTGTAAATTGTACTTTTTCATCGGTTTATTCCGGATATTGTGAGATTTCAATGAGTATAAAGGATATAAGATGTGATCGTAGTTCGCAAAATTTCACATTTATACCTACAGAATGTCCACAAAATACATCAGTGTTATATCTGGCTAACAATGACCTTGGCCTTTTAGGTAAGGAAACTTTTTCTAGATATAAAAAACTTAGTTATCTGGATATAAGTAACTGTAATATAACGTCAATCGACCAATCAGCTTTCGATTATTTGACCCAATTGAAAGAACTAAAATTTTTCAATAATCCACTGAACACATTTCAAAGTAATGTATTTGCACCATTAACTGAGCTACGAGTTCTTTCCATATCGTATACTCTACTGTCAACGTATCAAAGAGAATTGTGGTCTGATTTTATCAGAATTACAACACTGCTTTGTGATGATGGCCCATCGAATTGAACATTTTCTGAGATATTTTTTGCCATGAAAAGTCTAAATTTCTTCGCAGTTGATTATCAGAGTGATGTTATTTATAACTTTACATTTCATCCATTTAAAATGACGCCATTAAAGCATTTACATATTAATAGTCATTTACGAGAAATAGAAATCGATGGTTTTGCACCGTTAGAATTACTTTCTAGTCTTATCATTCCAAATCAAAATTTTCTGAAACTATCAAAAACATTACCAGCTTTGCACGTGTTTGAAAATCGACAAATGGAAGAATTGGATTTAAGAAATAATTTTAAAAATTATGGTGAATATGTGATTTCGGCTGATCTATTTGCATATATTGGTAACATTTGCATAAAAAAACTATCTTTGGGTTGGAACGGTATAAGAAGGATAGATGCTGTAGCCTTTCAGAAAATGAAATACAAACATTGTCTTGAGACTTTAAACTTAAATAACAATGACTTTGATTATCACCATGATCTTATTGTCTTATATTTTAATTTCTTTATTAATATTAAAATAATAGACATTTCTGCGATAACAAGTCGATCTATTGAAAACATTCGAGAACAAAACAGCAATGGAACAAGAACGCTGGATCACAGAGCTATATTCGATACTCGATCAAATTGGTCTATCAGACTACCTTCTTCACTCAAATTTCTAAATGCATCATTTATAATCGGACGAAATGATCCGATAAACAGTATAACTTTCAAGGGTATAAAACGATTGGAAATCGTTGACCTGTCATACTCATCACTTGCAGACTGCAATTACACCGTGAGGGGATTTCAGAACGTTATAATACTTAATGTTTCACATTTCAAATGTGGTCTTTTAAATCTATACTTTCTGCAATCTGCCGTCAATTTGGAACAGTTGATAATGCAAAGTTCATCACTAAGTATTGGCCTTAAATATGACCACCACAGTCAATTCCTTTCTAGACTCAAACGTTTACAGTATGTAGACTTTTCAAGAAATGCATTTGAAGACCGATTCAGAAGTTCAACATTTAAAAGTCAATTGGGCAGTATGCAATCTTTGATACTTGAAGGAAATTTACTATCAAGTGTTGCCTTAGATTTAGAAGAATTCAACCGTCTAAGTTTCCTTAACATAAAAAATAACAAGATAGCCTACTTGACAAAAAATGAAACTGACGCCATTGAAGTGCTATTTAGAAGATCAAATAGAACAATGACAATCTTATTAGATGGCAATCCTCTTGTTTGTACTTGTGCTTCACTAGATTTTGTAGAATGGTTATTTACTACAAAAGTGAAACTTGACAGCAATGGTAGTTTTTCGTGTGCCGGAAACGATGGAAATATTACAACAACAAATGAAATTTACAATCACTTGCGAATTACGAGAATAAGATGTATTACTACAGTATGGTTAATTTTTTCTGCAACTTTATTTGGTGTTCTTCTTTTCTTTATTCTAGTTGGATATCGTTACAAAATGCACTTACAATACTTTTGTTTATTTATCGGAATGGCCAATCCTCTTTTCCGGAAGTCAAAAGAAGAAGAACTTGAATATGATGCATATGTAGCTTATTGCGACGGAGACTATAAATGGGTGTATGGACCTTTGCGCCTATTTCTTGAAGAGAGACGAAATTATAAACTTCTTTTGTTAGATAGAGGGGATGTCCTTGCTGGAGAACATAGACTTTTTGCTTTAAGCAATTCAATTTCTAAATGCAAAAAGATAATCTTAGTGATTTCAAAAGAGTTTGTTAACAATGATTGGGCTTACTATGAAGCTACTGTTGGAATTGAACATTTTCTGGGATTACAAGCAAGAATAATTGTTTTAAACCTGGAAAATATAACCAAAACAGAAATACCGCAATGTGTTCTTCAAATGGTGTCACTGGAAGCCAATGACCACATTCGCAAAACAGACACATTAAATGAAAATAACATTTTCTGGAAATGTTTAGATCAAGCAATGAAACGTTAATAGAGGACAGTGTCGTTATGGCTTTTTTCAATGGATACTATCTTAAATTTTTTTTTTTCATTGCGCACATGCTTTGTCAGAATAATGCATATGTAAAGCATATGTAACGCATATGTAAAGCATATTTAAAGCGTATGCAAATAAAGTAAACATTAAAAACCTGCACGGTGATAATATAGATTTGATGAGCACTATATTCACGAAAATAGGCAAGAAATCAATATCAAAATCCGACTAGATGTGCTTACAGGTATGAACAACTGGTTACAACTGTTTGTAATTATAAAAAAAGGGCACATCAGTTTGTCAAACAGACTTGCTTGATTGTACGCTAATTATGTGCTTGTCATTTAAAGATTGAATATTTTTGTATTTTAACAGGACGTAGCAACAATACAAGGTCAGGAAGTTATGTGAAGTTAAGCGATGTTCTTTGTTTTCCTTCCCGTTTAAATACCACTTCCTTATATCAATATTTAGATCTAGATCTTAGTTGTTGAACATTACCTTATATATCATGTAAACAAGTACGAACAATTTGAAGTATAGGGTAAAATGAATGACACTATTTTGATACACGCATTAACGGAAATCCTTCCGATATAAGAGCTCCTCTTTTCTTCTTTTGTATTACAAAAATGAATCTGAATTGTATTAGTTTAACAGTATGATTGTTTTTGATCAGTGTGATAGATACAAAATCTCTAATGTACAACCTGAATATCATTTTGTATATTTAAATTGATATTCTTCCATAACTAAAGGCTGTTATATTATACTTGTTTATACAGTCTATCATTATATCATATGCTCTAGGAGAATAAAAAAAAACATGACAATCGTTTGTAGAACATTCTGTTCATACAGGGACTCTAAGTTCTGCAGACTCGCTCGCTAAAAAATGTTGGAAACCTTAACAAATAGTCTCGTAATTGAAAACTAACTGAATTATTGCTGCATTTAAAATGAGTCAACTACTTCACATTATGAATGTCCTCGGTCGTATCCCGAATCACAGATTCGAAGGGGAAAATTCATAAATAAACTTCATCTCACCCTTTTGGTTATTGCTTTTTAATATATTAATTCCTGAAAAATGTTTTAATTCGATTTTGCTTATTCTTTTCAAATACTAAACAAAATAGTCAAAAGAACAAGTTTGTGCATGGGATGGTCTATGTATAATATACATGACAAACATAATAAAGTGGAGCTAACTTTATTATTTTATTAAACAAGCGGGATGACTAACAGTAAAACTTCTTAATACTACCATAGACTAAGTTCATGTTAGTAAGTAAAGATGCACGTACACTCCTAAGCAAAAGTACAAATGAATATAAAATTGAGAATGGAACAAACTGACACTAAGTACAGATCAATCAGAACTCTAAAACGCTACAATAACATGAAGTAAAATCAAAATACGCATCTAAGACAAAAAGTAGCTTCTTTTTTAAAAGTCAAAACATTACAATAACGCTTTACACATCATCTGCTATTCTATATCATATCGAAATGTACTCCCGTTAAAGTGTACCGGTACATGTCTATGTCAAAAATTCCATTATTAACCACTTAAATTGCATCTTACCACGAGAAGAATTGTTGATCTGCTAAAATAATGTTCGTAGATTTTATACGGTTAATACAAGACGAACTTTGGAGGGATAGAATAAATCGGATTTCTTTCCTAACACCGTGCATGTTTATTTCCTTGTTTGTATTTCTCATTATCATGTCAATAATGTTAGACAATATCAGGATTCTTGTGAAGGTCTACAACTGGTTACAGAAGAAAGATTTTGATATACAGTGCACTTTATTTGGAATTGCTTTGAATTATTGGGCGGCAAGGAATCCTCACTAGAAGTATTCCAACTGTGGCAACAGTCTGTATAATGAATCCCGGATAAAGCGTACAATTCTGCCACAAGGAGACTGTTGTTACTGGATTGAATACGAGATATTTTAATTCAGTTGAACTACCGAAATATTTGTGTACCTCATAGATAAAATCAAATTGATTTCAATATATGGGTTTTACTCATAAAAGAGGTGATATAAGAGCAAACGAAATTCATACTGAGTTGCATAGCTATCTGTTTGTATTGTATAATTTTCTAATTCAATTAAAGTTGGAAAATTGACTTCACGAATAATCGATAGCGTTGAAACAGTAGGACAACAAAACTACTTAGGGGGAGGGTTGGGATCCCGCATACATGTTTAATCCCGCCACATTCTTTATGTATGTGTTTGTCACGTGTCAGGAGCCTGTAATTCAGTGGTTGTCGTTTGTTGATGTGTTAAATATTTGTTTTTCGTTCATTTTTTTTATATAAATAAGGCCGTTAGTTTTCTCGTTTGAATTGTTTTACATTGTCTTATCGGGGCCTTTTATAGCTGACTATGCGGTATGGGCTTTGCTCATTGTTGAAGGCCGTACGGTGACCTATAGTTGATAATGTCTGTGTCATTTTGGTCTTTTGTGGATAGTTGTCTCATTGGCAATCATACCACATCTTCTTTTTTATACACTCAAGTATTTCATAAATGTATCCATGTATATGTAGGATTCTAAAGTGCGATGCGGACGCTAAAGTGCGATGTTCACGCTAAAGTGCGATTCCTCCATACGCTAAAGTCCGATGGTCTGCGAAAGTATAGGCGTGAAAACGTAGTTGAATTATGACTTTAACAGTCGTTTATACAAACTAAACATGAATACACCGGAAGACAAATTACAAATATTTGTTTAAGAACTTTTAAACCAAATGTCAATGACTTAATTACATTAACTCTTACCTGCTTTGATGCCTAAAACAAAGGTGGATTATTTTGGTAGTTGGAAGAAGGACTAAGATCCTGCAGTCGATCGTTTTACTTAAGGTTCTATAGATACAAGTGGTATTCACATTAATATCCTATATCCTGATTTTATTGGAACCATACAATACATTTGAATCATTTTTTTTTTGTAGCAGTTTTTTTTGTTTTCTTTGCGGTCCCCGTTATATTATTACCGATTTGATTTTAAAGTAACGTCGGCAAAACAAATAAAGGTACATGTGTTCATATGTAAATTATAAACTGTCGGCTAAAACATTAGTTTGTACATTGCATGTAAATATGGATGTGAAGTCGCTACAAAAGGAGAAAATGAAGCTCTGCGAACATCGCCTTTCTCTCTCATTTAAATTAAAGCGTAAACAAATTAATGTTACATATTCCGACAATGATTGAATTTTGTATTTGTGGTTTACAAAGACGATTATAAGAGAAGGTGTTCCCACAAGTTATAGACTACATGTACAACGTGTTATCGGCAAGCTACCCCAATATCTCAATATTTAACACACCTGAATTGTTTTTCGTTTACAAGAAATATCATATTTTGTGACATCTAAACTACCTTTTAAGCAATTATTACTTGGTCATTTAGTATCATTCACATCAGACTACTGTTAAAATGTAATGCCTATCACATATGGTATACCTTATAATACGTGATTTTGCAAAAATACATTTTTTAACATTGAACATGTTGAATGTTCGTTATCTTTTTTCAAAGCTCTCGAACCTTACCCTATAAGTCCATCGCACTTACGCGTGATTTAGTACCGTACTTTAGCAACCAAACAACCATCGTACTTTAGCGTGAGACAACACCATACTTTAGCGTAGACCATTGCACTTTAGCGTGACAATCGCACTTTATATTTCCATCGCACCTAAGTCCTGCATATATAATATGTGTTAATGTAATGCCATCTGTTGATGTATAGGGTAGCTTAATTTTTGAACATTCAATTTTAAAATGCCACTAAACAGATAGTCATTATATATCAGAAAAAAACCCAAAAATGTGTATTTCATTTCTTATTGAAAATTGTCTCATTGATGTACAAATGTATACTCTTTAAACTACAATTACTTAATCTTGTATAAGCAAACTGATTAAAAAAATCTAAATATACATGTTATATATTACGTTATCACATACATAAAGGCAACAGTGGTATACCGCTGTTCAAAACTCATAAACACGACGGGTGCCACATGTGGAGCAGGATCTGCTTACCCTTCCGGAGCACCCGAAATCACCCCTAGTTTTTTTGTTGGTATCGTGTTGTTTATTCTTTAGTTTTCTATGTTGTGTCATGTGTACTATTGTTTGTCTGTTTGTCTTTTTCATTTTATGCCATGGCATTGATAGTTTGTTTTAGATTTATGAGTTTGACTGTACCCTTGGTATCTTTCGTCCCTTTTTTACATTAAAAGTATAGAAAAGCGCGTCTTGGCATGTTTACTTTTTACAAAATGAAAAAAAAAAACACGTTTAATAATTTAATGCGTCCGAAGCGCTTTTCTTGATTTACCTTTATCAGGAACGCTCAGAGCCAAATATTTGCCTTCCCATCCCTTTAAACAGAACAATACAGTATCATTACAAATATAAGTGTAAAAATAGTAATGGCTATTTAGAATATTGCTTCAAATAATCCAAATGATATGTAATTTTATACGAAATAGGTTTGGGTATAAGGAAGTGGTATTTAAAATGAAAGAAAAACGTTATGGTTCAAATGCACATAAACTTTACTATTGCATGCAACGTTGTCACATTCTGTTAGAATATTTAATTTTCATTGAACAAAATACACATGTTTTGTATGCGTCACGGTACAAGGAACTTATATCAAACACATATTTTACAAAATAGTTTTATATTTTTCAATGAAAGTCACGTGATGTTTGTTTATTTTTTTTCGTTGGGTACTTCAATATTGGTGATTGATGTGCTGCATTTTGGTACTTCCTATTTTCCTTTTTCATTGGATACTTGGATGTTGGTGATTGATGCGTTGAATGTTTTGTTCTTCCCCTTTCCTTCGTGTGAAGGCTTTGATAAATAACAATTTCACTTCCAAATAAATGTAAAATTTAAACTCTACACGATTTAAAAAAATATTCAAAAGGAGTAGGTCCGGTAAGGGCCGATTTTGGCACCAAATTTCAGTTTCATCTAACGAGATATTTAGGACACTTTTAAAACACTTAAGTGTTTATTTCAATTGATTCGATTAGTTTATGTAAAAGATTTTAACTGATTCAGTCATTAAAAACGCTCCGATTGAAGCTTAAATATGAAAAAGCTATCAAACATGCCAAAAAACGTCACTTTTCAGATGGTTTTCGTCAAGAATGAAAGTGGCCGCATCCGTGTTCATCCTCAACCTTTATATATGTTATGTATTATCATCAAATACAACTTACATTTCAATATTATGAATGAACACGAATGCGGCCACTTTTATTAAAGACGGAAACTGTCTAAAATTTAACTAAAATGCTATAATTTAGCATGACTTTATGATGCTAGTACACGATATATGTGCATTGTATTGTCAAAAACAGCACATATTCATGTAGCAGAAGCATTCTACTTTCCAAAAAATAGCTAAAAGATTACATTTTCACAATTTTGCAAAACTGCTTAATTTTGGGGCCAAAAAGGGGTCTTACTGAACCTACTCCTTTTTTTTTCTTAGGGGCTAGTATTCCCCATTGAACAAAGTATGATAAATGTAATATATTGATGTCTTTCTCTTCTTTTTTTCTAAAACAAAGACCACTAACTTAAATATCCAAGCATAAATAAAGGAAAAAAGTATGAATTCGAAAATTGTTTGATATTATAATCTAATCATTTATCATTTATAATTTGACAAAATGACAATGTTGTCTTCATTAACGCTTCATGGCTAGATCCAAACATGACCAGAAAGTGTTATTTTCATTTAATGTGTCTGTTTTTCGAATGTGATCATTGGCGTCCAGTGACACCATTTGCATTACACATTGCGGTATATCTGATTTGGTAATACTCTCCAAGCTTATAACAATTATTTTTGCTTGCAACCCCTATAAAATGCTCAATCCCAACAGTAGCTTCATAGCTCGCTCATTCATTGTTCACAAACTCATTTGAAATAATTAAGATCATCTTTTTACATTTTGAAATAGAATTACTTATGGCAAGTCTATTTTGACCAGGCCGTACATCCCCATCTCCTCTGTCTGACAAAAGAAGTGTATAATTTCGTCTCTCTGCAAGAAATGAACGCAAAGGTCCATACACCCATTTATTATCGCCATCACAATAAGCTACATATGCATCATATTCAAGTGCTTCTTCTTTTGACTTTCGGAAAAGTGGATTGGCCATTTCGATAAATAAACAAAAGTATTGTAGATGCAATTTGTAACGATATCCAAGTAGGATAAATAATAGAAGCACACCGAATAAAGTTGCAGAAAAAATTAACCATATTGTCGTTATACATCTTATTCTCATAATTCGCCAGTCATTGTAGACAACATTTGTTTTTGTGATATTTCCATCGTTTCCGACACACGAATAACTACCATTGCTGTCAAGTTTCACTTTAGTAGTAAATAACCATTCTACAAAATATAACGAGGCACAAGTACAAACAAGAGGGTTGCTTTCTAATAAGACTGTCATTGTCTTATTTGATTTTTAAAAAATAGCACTTCAATTGCGTCAATTTCCTGTGTAGTCAAATAAGCCATCTTGTTGTTTTTCAGATTAAGGAGCCTAAGCCGGTTAAAGTCATTGAGTTTTAATGGAATAGTTGTGAATAAATTCCCTTCAAGTATCAAAGATTGCAAACTGTCAGTTTGACTTTTGAATGTTGACCTTCTGAATTGGTCTTCGAATGCATTCCTTGAAAAGTCTATATACTGCAAACGTTTGAGTCCATGGAGGAATTTCCCATGGTGATCATCTTTTAGACCAATACTTAATGAAGAACTTTGCATTATCAGTTGTTCCAAATTTAAACCCGAGCAAAGAAATTCAGGATTTAAAACACTGCATTTGAAGTGTGACATATGTAGAACTCTCACGTTCTGCAATCCGTAAATATGATAGTTGCAGTCGTAAAGTGAAGAGTATGTTAAATCAAATAAAATTACGACGTTACTTTAGCGGACAGAGTGCCTAGAATTAGATGCTTCGGACGGGTAGCACATTCTGCTTCACATTAGGTACCAGTGTAGTTGATCATGTTAGTATATAAGTGGGTTCGTGTTGCTTTTTCTTTAGTTTTCTATATTGTGTCATGTGAACTATTGTTGGTCTGTTTGTCTTTTTCATTTTTAGCTATGGTGTTGTCAGTTTATTTTCGATTTTTGAGTTTAACTGTCCCAAAAGTCGAATTCAGGAGGTCACATACGTGAAAAATGAACGGGAAAGTTATCACGACATTAGGAACATACATGACGCCTCTTCTGACCTTTGTTAGTCTTGTATGATTTTTAATTTTAGTTTCTTGTGTCTAATTCGGAGGTTAGTATGACGTCCATTATCACTGTACTAGTAAACATATTTTTAGGGGCCAGCTGAAGGACACCTACGGGTGCGGAAATTCTCGCTACATTGAAGACCAATTGGTGGCCTTCGGCTGTTGTCTGCTCTATGGTTGGGTTGTTGTCGCTTTGACACATTCCCCATTTCCTTTCTCAATTTTATGATGTCTACTATGAAACAGATAATCAATAGCTAAATTGTAGCAACCAACTCGTGAAGGCGTCCGAATAAATTACAAAGGGATTATTTTAGCTTGATCATTTGTAACGATCGGGTTAATCATTATGAGAAGCAGCTCTCTATCAAGAAACTCATGATAGGAAATACAAGCCCGGAAATATCGTAGAAAGTCGGATATATATACTCCCTATACAGGCGCTGCTTGACGTTGCTACATATAAACTTCACAATTGGGAAGCTGAAATAATCTCTTTTGTTTAATGTTTTGTCCGCTACCAACCCCCAGTGTCAATTTATAGATGTAGGTCCAGGTATGAATGCTTAACATTTAATCATTTGTTGTACATCGGCTTCTTTTATAGCAAACTACATGTATACTATATTGATTCAAAATTAAGAATGGAAATAGGGTATATGACAAAGCGACAAAAACTAAACCAAAGAAAAAAAAGTAAAATCACCCGAAGACCACCAATGTGTCTACAATACAGCGGAAAAAAAACCGCCAACGAGGCGTCCTAAAGCTTGCCCCTAAACAAAAGTATGTACTAGTCCATTGATAATGGACGTCATACTAAACTTAGGAGATAACTGTATTGTATTTTAAGCTCCGACGGCATCAATTGGGGATTTGATGGTCGCAAATTAAGTTTACTGGCGACGCGTTAGCGGAGACAGTAAACGGGTATTTGCGAGCATCAAATCCAAAATTGATGCCGTCGGAGCTTAAAATACAATATTGTTATCTCCATTCTAATGAAACTGACAGAAAACAACGTTAAAAAATGTATTTAAAATCTGTCATATGCCGTCTGCGCTTGCGCGTACTTCCCATAGCATCAATTGTCAATTGATGCCATGTAAGAAAGTGACGTTATCCAATCAAATTGAACGTTACAAACGTTGTTGCATTAGAATTCGAAATATATGAACTTTTCATGTGCGTTAATACCCTCATCATATATACATGTACCAGAATATAACTTTTGCATTTGTGCATGATGCGCGTTTCGTCTACAAAGACTCAGTAGCGACACTCGAATCAAACAAAGTTAAAAATTTGAATAATGTAAAAGGCATTTCATATGGTCTGTAGTAGTCTTAAGTATTTGCAATACTACTACATTTTATTTGATTTTCATGCATAGAGTTTAAAACAAATATTACGGGTTTTTTTAAACGTCCAACAGTAAAGGTCTACTTTTTTTATGCGCATTGAATTATTGCCATGTTAAACGCTAGTCATTTATACTTTCTATACATAGGTTGAACAAGTGAATCTTATATCAATACATTTTTCGGAATGAACAAACTAGTATGCATTCAAACTTTAAACGTTCTTCTTTTTTACTTCAATTTTTAAGATTAAGAAATTATTTTAAACAACGAAAACATGTTTTGTCCGTAAGTTTTTGGTGCAAGTGAATACATTTTCAATATTAAATAGCGGACTTATTTCATATGGAGCGACCTTGATAAAGTTTTAGTGAAAAAACATTTTAGTGTCTTTTTAACATTTTTAAGCAAGCAAATCCACAGTAATTGGTGTTGGCGTTTTGACAGAAACATTGTCAGGGTTTAAGGTTTCTTTCTTTAGCATATGGTTTTATTATTGTTTTGCATGATTGTAAATTGTATAATACAGTCTTACACTATAAACTAGGGATATCAAAAGTTCTGAAATTTAATACTCGGATACTCGGTCAAGATACTCGAGTACTCGCGAGTACTCGGATGAATCTTAAACGTCTATTCAAAAGTTTACATTTAAGGTTTGATGCAGCGTTTTTGTTACTACCTTTCATAAACATATAAACGAAAGTCAAACGTTCTACAAACATAGCTTCGTCCTCTGTTTTTTTTTGGTGTCAATTAAACAATGAATTACCGACTGCCGTTTCTACAAATAACCTATTAAAATAACAATAATTGTTTGTGTACGTGTTTATGAACGAAATTGCAATATAGTCCGACAAAGTAGACAATATAAGTAGCATCTGTTCCTGAGGAGTTGTTATTTTTTATATTACGACTTCTCCATTAATTTGTCAGCAACAATATTGTACTTCAAATTACTTGTGCATTATTGTGTTGCTCTGTCTTACTTTTCCTGTGTTGTTTTGTTGCACTTTCGTCTTTCTGATTTTCTTTTTTTTAGCAATGACGTTGTCAGTTTATTTTCGATTTTTGGGTTTGAACGTCGCTGTCGTACTTTCGCCTATCTTTAAATTGCAAATTAAACAATTATAATTTCAAATACAGAGTAATTAAATCAATTTTATTATACATCTTATACCAATCACATTACAAAGAAGTCTTGATTTACAAACAAAGGTAAGTTTTTACGGCTTGCGATGCATTCATTATTAATCCGTGTACAAACACCGTTAAAAATGTCTTCAATCAGAAGCGTAGGGTTCACCGCAGGTCATTTTGATTTTGTTCTTGTTCAGAAATATGATCTGGTCAACAATTTCAGACTAAAGATGTACTGTTTGACTTTTTATTCTCTTGGAAGGAAGGGATGTTGCTGGTACTACTATAACAAATAGTAGCCTCAGATAAACATATATTTTTGTTGTTAATTGATTTTATTTAGTAATACGAGGGTGATATTTCAACGGAACTAAAGAGAGTGGAAATTTGAAGAGAAATACCTCAAGATGTATAACAGGCAAACGAGTATCCGAGTACTAAAACTGTACTCGAGTACTCGGCCTTCCGACCGAGTACCCGAGTGATCGAGTACTCGTTGCCATCCCTACTATAAACAAATATAAAACGTAGTAATTACTTTTTACAAATACTGCATTAAATATTCAAAATGATATTCAGTTTGTAGATTTAAAATATGTTAACATATCAAACATGACAAATAGAAAAGGATGTGATAGGAAGACGATGCAGTAACTTTTGATCATTAAAAAGGAATTTCACATATTTTTTGTATTATAATGGTGTCATTCATTCTAACCTATCGACACATCTGAATACTTTTACCTGTTATATAAGGTAACTTTATACGAATAATATTTGGGTATAAGGAAGTGGTATTTAAATAAAGAAACAGTTATCGTTTAAATTCTCATGACACTTTTCAATTACATGCAACGTAGTAACATCCTGATTGAATATTTAATTTTGATTGAATAATATACATATGGTTTGCCTGCATCACAGTACAATTAACTTATATGAAACACAATTTTACAAAAAGTAATGTTATATTTTCAATAACTATCATCATGATCATGTGGTATTTGTTTTTATTTTTATTTTCGCCGGATATTGGGATGTTGGCGATTGATGCGTTGGATTATAGTACTTCCTGTTATCCTTGTCCTGATAAATGTAAATCGTTTAACTTTACATGATTTTAAAAAATATTTTTCATTGCTTCAGCCTTTATTTTCTGAGTCATTCAGCATGAAAAAAGTATAATAAATGCAGTGGGAAATCTAGTGACAAAATATTACCTCCCGTGTCAATATGAAACCCTAGATCTTGTCAAAGTTTGTCCCATTTTAGCAAGGACGCTATCAGTTATGGATTCACAGAAAAACGTTCTTGTAAATAGTTAAAAAAGAAATAAGTTAACATAAAAACAAAACTTCCATTCAAAATTTTCATTTCCCCCCTTAAGTAGCAAACGACGACAACAGATGATTTTGCGTTTATACATATATAGATCGATCAGAGAAAATACGGGATATTTTTTAAAAGGAATTGATAGACATGCAGAAAAGACTGGCACTTTTTAAATTAATATAAAAAAAAAGTATGTGGTATGATTGCCAATGAATAACTCTCCACAAGAGACCAACCTGACACAGAAATTAACAACTATAAGGTTACTAAGCAAAATCAATCATGCTCTATCTCGATGTAAACGTTAAGTATGAATAGATCGAGAAAACCGCAAATACCGCAATAAAAATATCGACATGACATTTTTCTAAAATTGCACACAGATAGATAATACTGTATAAAACTGTATAAAACTGGTTAATCTGCACAAAAAGACTTTTAAATGGTTATTTTCACGAAAAGACAAATAAATGTACACTTGACAAAAGCAGATGGGTGTGCTCGACAACTAAGGTTTGAAATAAGCATACTTTCAAAATGGGTATCATACTAATGATTATTTTTTGGAACACTCTGAAAATGGGTGACTCGAACGACCTTTTGATTAGGAATGTACATGATTTTTGCCAAATTATTTTATTGATATGCACCAAAGATTGGCAGGTTTTAATTTTCAGGTTTTCAAGCTTCTTAAGCAATTATCTTGAAATATACTGAACATAAACCATCGTGTATTTGCATGTATATTTCGAATAAGTTTAAAATGTACATGGTTAACAAATAATAACTTTAAAATGCACAATCATTATTCAGAAATAACTTTTGATCAGTATCGTCATCGATATTGTTTTGTTATTGTCTTTTTCCATCCTATCATAAAACAAATTTTCTATTATTTTCGTTTACTGAATGTATCAAACTGTTGTCTTTCTCTTCTTTTTTTTCTAATACAAACCTCACTCATTTAGTTATCCCAGAATATTCAATGGAACCAGTTTAAATGTGAAAATTGTTTGATATTATAATGTTATCATTTATTAATGACAAAGTTGTTATCATTAACGTTCGATGGCTTTATCCAAACATTTCCAGAAAATGTTATTTTCATTTAATGTGTCTGTTTTACGAATGTGGTCATTGGCATCCAATAACAACACATTTAAAAGAACTGAGTTTATTAAATAATCCAATGAAAACTTTCGTAGGGAATATATTTGCACCACTGGGTAAACTGCAAGTGCTTCATATATCCTATGACTTACTGTCAAAGTATCCAAGAGAATCGTGGTCGGATGTTTTACATTTAACAAAGGTGTTTACTTATGGTGGATCGTCAAATGGGTCATTTTCGGAGATATTTTCTGTCCTGAAAATTCTAGAGTACTTATATTGGGAGATTACAATTTATGTTTTACGCAACTATTCGTTTCATGCCTTTGCAAAGATGCCATTAAAATATCTAGAGATAAAAGGCAATTTAATGAAGATAGAAAAAGATACTTTTTCACCATTAGGATTTTAGTCTAGTCTTGTTATTCCAAATTCACGTTTCCTATAAAACTATCAAATACTTTACCAGCTTTGCACGTGTTAAAAAATCGACAGACGGTTGAACTAAATTAAAACAATAATTTAAGAGTGCATGGTGAAGTCGTTATAACAAGTGATTTTTTTTTACAAATATCGGTAAAATTTGCCTAAAGATGTTATCTGTAGCCTTCGATGGCATTAGAATGATAAACGCCGACGCCATTCAGAAGATGAAATACAAACATTGTCTTGAGAGTTTAAACTTAAGTAACAATGACTTTGATTTTCACCAGCTTTTAACAATATGGTTTGTCAATTTGTTTACACATCTGAGGAGGTTAGACATGTCGGATAACAACAATCAATTTAATCAGAATAAAGTTAAGATAGATGGAATAAAACATACACGTGATAAAAATGATCTATCTGATGACAAATCCTTCAACATTAGTCCTCCATTTTATCCTCCAGATATTGTATTATGGTTTCCTTCGACACTTGAAATCCTGAATATATCTTCTATCAACGTAGTTGGGAACCCAATCAACAGCCTTACATTGAAAGGAATCAAAGACCTGCAAATACTTGATTTAGCATACTCCTTATTGTTTGACTGCAGTTACACAATAAATAGACTTCAGAACGTGGATATACTTAATATTTCACATTTCAGATGCGGACTTTTAAACCACAACCTTCTTAAATATGCCGTCAATTTAAAACAGTTGATAATAGAAAGCTCTTGACTTAGTATCGGTCTATATAATGATCACCGCAGTAAATTCTTCTGAGGACTCAAACGTTTGCAGTATATAGACTTTTCAAGAAATGCATTTGAAGACCGATTCAGAATTTCAACATTTAAAAGTCAACTTGATAGTTTGAAATCTTTGATACTTGAAGGAAATTTATTCACAAGTATTCCAGTTAAGCTGAAAGACTTTAATCGACTTAGTCATCTCAACCTGAGAATCAACAAGATGGCTTATTTAACTACACAGGAAATTGACGCTATTGACGTGCTTTTTTGTAAAATGAAATAGAACAATGACAGTCTTATTAGAGGGAAATCATTTTTGTCTGATCCTGTGCTTCATTAAATTTTATAGAATGGTTATTTACTACTAAAGTAAAACTTGACAGCAATGGTAGTTATTCGTGTGTCGGAAACGATGGAAATATTACAAGCACAAATGCAATTTACAATCACTTACGAATTTTTAGAATTAGATGTATAACGTCAATATGGGTTATTTTTTCTGCAACTTTATTTAGTGTGCTTCTTTTATCAATTTTATTTGGATATCGTTACAAATTGCACCTACAATACTTTTGTTTATTTATCGGAATGGCCAATCCACTTTTCCGGAAGTCAAAAGAAGAAGCACTTAAATATGATGCATATGTAGCTTATTGCGATGGCGACTATAAATGAGTATATGGACCTTTGCGCTTATTTCTCGATGAGAGACGAAATTATAAATTTCTTTTGTTAGATAGAGGTGATGTCCTTCTGGTGAACAAAGGCTGTTTGCTTTAAACAGTTCAATTCCCAAATGCAAAAAGATAGTTTTAGTGATTTGAAAAGAGTTTGTTAAAAATGATTGGGCTTACAATAAAGCTACTGTTGGATTTGAACATTTCCTGAGATTACATCAAGAATAATTGTTATAAACCTGAAAAATATAACAAAAACAGAAATACCGCAATGTGTTTTTCAAATGATGTCATTGGACGCAAACGATCAAATTCGTAAAATAGACACATTAAATAAGAATATTATTTTCTGGAAATGTCTAGATCAAGCAATGAATCGTTATTGATGACCAGTGTCGTGAACAGTTTTCTTTTCAATCGAAACAATTCAAAACTTTTATAACTAAAATTTTACATTGCACAATTGCTTTAAATTTGTCAGTCAGAAGCATATGTAGTTATAGTAAAATATAAAAAAAAACGTACACGGTCATAATGTTAAAATGATGAACACTATATTCATCAAAGGAATGTACAAAACTATATTCGAATCATACTAGCTATGCTCTTCGGTATATGGAACAATTTTACCATAGCAAAACATGTATCACAAAATGTATTTGTACAAGGTATGCTAGTATGTGTGACACATCGTTGTCGATAAAGTGCTTATTTACAATTGTTTAAAGATGTCGAGATCATATTAACTAGTTCAATAAAATTATCATAATTTTGAAAACGTAAACCTTGAATAAACTTACTATTGATGCAATATCTATTTTTTTGCTCTTATCGTATGTTCGTCTTGAAAATTAGGTCTTTCTAATTAAGGTATCTTTTTAGAAATACTTCGGATGTGTCTACTTTTGTGTTTCAAATGTCTGGTTATGTAAATGTATTTCAGTTGTTTCCTGTAATTAGTTAATACTTCAGCTTTATCATGTACATCTTTTGAATATTCATTTTATTAAATTTACTGTTTGCAAAAGTATAAATTACTCTAAATTATAGGGATTTTCTGGTAACTTAACAGAAAACCCTTGCCGTTTTTGGCACAACCTTTTTGATCTTTTGGTCCTCGATGCTGTTCAACTTTGTACTTGTTTCGGCTTTCAAACTTTTATATCTGTGCGTCACACATAGGTCTTGTGTGGACAAAATACACTTCTGGCGTATTTAAATTTTGAACTTGTTGCCTTTTGTTGGCTGTTGTTCGTGTGATTCTTTGTCAATTGTGTTCTCCAATTTATTTATATTGTAGTCCTGTGTTGTCATTTTGATGTTATATTTCACATGGCCATAAAAGTGCGAGGTTTGGCATGCCACAAAACCAGGTTCAACCCACCATTTTTTCCTTTAAAAATGCCCTGTACCAAGTCAGGAATATGGTCATTGTTATATTATAGTTCGTTTCTGTGTGTATTACATTATAACGTTGTGTCGTTTGTTTTCTCTTATTTTTGAGTGTAAATTCACATTGCGATAAGACGTGTCACGGTACTTGTCTATCCCAAATTCATGTATTTGGTTTTGATGTTATATATATATGTTATATTTGTTATTCTCGTGGGATTTTGTCTATATGTGTTACATTTTAGTGTTATGTCGTTGTTCTCCTTATATTTAATGCGTTTCCCTCGGTTTTAGTTTGTTATCCCGATTTTGTTTTTTGTCCATGGATTTATGAGTTTTGAACAGCGGTATACTACTGTTGCCTTTATTTAGAATACAGCCTATTTGAAAAGATACACTTTTATCAATAAATCTCTTCATTAATTAGTTGTTAATGTTTATATTATGGAAAAATGTATCAGATCATTTTACACGACAGACATGCTTTATTGTAAAATACAAAACACATGCTTCTGTTTATATAGATTAAGCATTTCAAAAGGACGTTTCTACATTGCATACAATACTAGTTCAATAGAATAGGTGAAGTTAAACGCGTTTCTTTGTATTTAACCTATTTAAATACTACTTCCATATATAACTTGTAAATCATTACTTTATATATCAGGTTATAAAATACTAGCAACTAAAATTCAGGTTAAAATGAATGCCACCATTTTTATACACTTATACATTGAATTATTTCCATTTTAAGATCTTTTTTGTATTTAAAAAACGTATCTACATAATCTTGCATTATATCTCAATTGGTTATAAAAACACCGACATAGCTAGATAATACAATTAATTTTCTAATTACTACATAACTACAATTTGATATTAATTAGAATTGTAGTTTTCACTGTTATTAATAAATGTTAAGTAAGTCATACAAATCTTATCTTGAATTTCATCCAAATTCTTTCTTAATTTTGGGAACTCGTTTGTTTTCTCTTATTTTTGAGTGTAAATTCACATTGCTATAAGACGTGTCACGGAACTTGTCTATCCCAAATTCATGTATTTGGTTTTGATGTTATATATATATGTTATATTTGTTATTCTCGTGGGATTTTGTCTATGTATGTTACATTTTAGTGTTATGTCGTTGTTCTCCTCTTATATTTAATGCGTTTCCCTCGGTTTTAGTTTGTTATCCCGATTTTGTTTTTTGTCCATGGATTTATGAGTTTTGAACAGTGGTATACTACTGTTGCCTTTATTTAGAAATTCAAATAAGACGTCACTTTGTATTTCGTGCGTAGCACTGGCTTTGGCTAACACGGCTGTGTATTTTTGTAATGTATCCGTTTTGATTCTTTAGCTAGTCACCACTTCATTTTAATCATGTATATCTATTATATCGTCATTTTATAAAATTTACTGTTTGGAAAAGTATGAATTATTCTTAATAATAAGGCTGTTATTGTCTAAGGCGAATCACCCTGGCCGTATTAGTCACAACTTTTTTGACTTTTTGGTCCTCGGTTATCTTCAACTTTGTGCTTGTTTTGGCTTTCAAACATTTTCTTCTTAACGTCTTGTGTAGACGTGGCGCGGGTCTGGCGTATTAATTTTTTAACCTTGTACTTTTTTTTGAAATTATTCGTTTGTATCTCTGCCCTATATTTTCTCTCATTAATTTGTCTTGTAGTCCTGTAATGTAATATTGTTATTGCAGTGTTATAATTACATGTAGCATTGTAATTACAGCAGCAGGTTTGGCATGCCACAAAACCAGGATTAACATCCCGTTTTCTTCTTAAAATGCCCTGTACCAAGTCAAGAAAATGGCCACTGTTATATCATAGTTCGTTTATTTGCTTTACATTTTAGTGTTGTGTTTCTGTTGTTTCGTAGTTCTCTTATATTTGATACGTTTCCCTCAGTTTGAGTCTGTAACTCGGATTTGTTTTTTCTTTATCGATTTATGAATTTCGAACAATGGTATACTACTGTTGCCTTTATTTATGTCCAGTGTGATAGTAGCTTTCCCTTAAATTTACCACCAGAATAAGATTTAGTTCTTTTCAATCTATAGTTTCAAAGCCATCATTGTTGTTATTTGCCCGGACGCAACTAAACAGCGAGACCATATAGTATACACTTAGTTCGCTATAAACCTTTATAAAAGCTTTCATAGATCAAAATTTGGGTTTAGAAGTTTGTGTTTTCCTTTGGAAGACTTATTACAAATAGGATATTACACCTTAGACTTTATCGCGATGTACGAACACATCAATATAAATGTTAATAGATTTATTCTGAAACTCAGTACGTATATCTTTGGAATTGTTTTATTTTGGTAACAATAATTTATATTATTTTTTGTGTTATTTACTATTCGATAACTTTTATATTTGAATTTTTTAAGTAGTTATACATTTTCGTAACTGGCTACATAATCACATCATGACGAATGATGGTCTGAAAGGATATAAAAAGTAAAATAAAAAATATACTAAACTTAGTGGAAAATCATATCGGAAAGTCCATAATCACATGGCAAAATCAAATAACAAACTCATCAAAAACGAATGGACAAGAACTGTCATATTCCTGACTTGGTACAGGCATTTTCAAATGTAGAAAATGGATGATTAAACCTGGTTTGATGGCGCTAACCCTTTCACTTTGATGACAGTCTCGTCAAATTCAGTTATATTTTGTTTTGGCTTTCAAACATTTTCTTCTTAACGTCTTGTGTAGACGTGGCGCGGGTCTGGCGTATTAATTTTTTAACCTTGTACTTTTTTTTGAAATTATTCGTTTGTATCTCTGCCCTATATTTTCTCTCATTAATTTGTCTTGTAGTCCTGTAATGTAATATTGTTATTGCAGTGTTATAATTACATGTAGCATTGTAATTACAGCAGCAGGTTTGGCATGCCACAAAACCAGGATTAACATCCCATTTTCTTCTTAAAATGCCCTGTACCAAGTCAAGAAAATGGCCACTGTTATATCATAGTTCGTTTATTTGCTTTACATTTTAGTGTTGTGTTTCTGTTGTTTCGTAGTTCTCTTATATTTGATACGTTTCCCTCAGTTTGAGTCTGTAACTCGGATTTGTTTTTTCTTTATCGATTTATGAATTTCGAACAATGGTATACTACTGTTGCCTTTATTTATGTCCAGTGTGATAGTAGCTTTCCCTTAAATTTACCACCAGAATAAGATTTAGTTCTTTTCAATCTATAGTTTCAAAGCCATCATTGTTGTTATTTGCCCGGACGCAACTAAACAGCGAGACCATATAGTATACACTTAGTTCGCTATAAACCTTTATAAAAGCTTTCATAGATCAAAATTTGGGTTTAGAAGTTTGTGTTTTCCTTTGGAAGACTTATTACAAATAGGATATTAATAAATGTTAGTTAAGTCATACAAATCTTATCTTGAATTTCATCCAAATTCTTTCTTAATTTTGGGAACTCGTTTGTTTTCTCTTATTTTTGAGTGTAAATTCACATTGCTATAAGACGTGTCACGGAACTTGTCTATCCCAAATTCATGTATTTGGTTTTGATGTTATATATATATGTTATATTTGTTATTCTCGTGGGATTTTGTCTATGTATGTTACATTTTAGTGTTATGTCGTTGTTCTCCTCTTATATTTAATGCGTTTCCCTCGGTTTTAGTTTGTTACCCCGATTTTGTCTTTTGTCCATGGATTTATGAGTTTTGAACAGCGGTATACTACTGTTGCCTTTATTTAGAAATTCAAATAAGACGTCACTTTGTATTTCGTGCGAAGCACTGGCTTTGGCTAACACGGCTGTGTATTTTTGTAATGTATCCGTTTTGATTCTTTAGCTAGTCACCACTTCATTTTAATCATGTATATCTATTATATCGTCATTTTATAAAATTTACTGTTTGGAAAAGTATGAATTATTCTTAATAATAAGGCTGTTATTGTCTAAGGCGATCACCCTGGCCGTATTAGTCACAACTTTTTTGACTTTTTGGTCCTCGGTTATCTTCAACTTTGTGCTTGTTTTGGCTTTCAAACATTTTCTTCTTAACGTCTTGTGTAGACGTGGCGCGGGTCTGGCGTATTAATTTTTTAACCTTGTACTTTTTTTTGAAATTATTCGTTTGTATCTCTGCCCTATATTTTCTCTCATTAATTTGTCTTGTAGTCCTGTAATGTAATATTGTTATTGCAGTGTTATAATTACATGTAGCATTGTAATTACAGCAGCAGGTTTGGCATGCCACAAAACCAGGATTAACATCCCATTTTCTTCTTAAAATGCCCTGTACCAAGTCAAGAAAATGGCCACTGTTATATCATAGTTCGTTTATTTGCTTTACATTTTAGTGTTGTGTTTCTGTTGTTTCGTAGTTCTCTTATATTTGATACGTTTCCCTCAGTTTGAGTCTGTAACTCGGATTTGTTTTTTCTTTATCGATTTATGAATTTCGAACAATGGTATACTACTGTTGCCTTTATTTATGTCCAGTGTGATAGTAGCTTTCCCTTAAATTTACCACCAGAATAAGATTTAGTTCTTTTCAATCTATAGTTTCAAAGCCATCATTGTTGTTATTTGCCCGGACGCAAATAAACAGCGAGACCATATAGTATACACTTAGTTCGCTATAAACCTTTATAAAAGCTTTCATAGATCAAAATTTGGGTTTAGAAGTTTGTGTTTTCCTTTGGAAGACTTATTACAAATAGGATATTACACCTTAGACTTTATCGCGATGTACGAACACATCAATATAAATGTTAATAGATTTATTCTGAAACTCAGTACGTATATCTTTGGAATTGTTTTATTTTGGTAACAATAATTTATATTATTTTTTGTGTTATTTACTATTCGATAACTTTTATATTTGAATTTTTTAAGTAGTTATACATTTTCGTAACTGGCTACATAATCACATCATGACGAATGATGGTCTGAAAGGATATAAAAAGTAAAATAAAAAATATACTAAACTTAGTGGAAAATCATATCGGAAAGTCCATAATCACATGGCAAAATCAAATAACAAACTCATCAAAAACGAATGGACAAGAACTGTCATATTCCTGACTTGGTACAGGCATTTTCAAATGTAGAAAATGGATGATTAAACCTGGTTTGATGGCGCTAACCCTTTCACTTTGATGACAGTCTCGTCAAATTCAGTTATATTTTGTTTTGGCTTTCAAACATTTTCTTCTTAACGTCTTGTGTAGACGTGGCGCGGGTCTGGCGTATTAATTTTTTAACCTTGTACTTTTTTTTGAAATTATTCGTTTGTATCTCTGCCCTATATTTTCTCTCATTAATTTGTCTTGTAGTCCTGTAATGTAATATTGTTATTGCAGTGTTATAATTACATGTAGCATTGTAATTACAGCAGCAGGTTTGGCATGCCACAAAACCAGGATTAACATCCCATTTTCTTCTTAAAATGCCCTGTACCAAGTCAAGAAAATGGCCACTGTTATATCATAGTTCGTTTATTTGCTTTACATTTTAGTGTTGTGTTTCTGTTGTTTCGTAGTTCTCTTATATTTGATACGTTTCCCTCAGTTTGAGTCTGTAACTCGGATTTGTTTTTTCTTTATCGATTTATGAATTTCGAACAATGGTATACTACTGTTGCCTTTATTTATGTCCAGTGTGATAGTAGCTTTCCCTTAAATTTACCACCAGAATAAGATTTAGTTCTTTTCAATCTATAGTTTCAAAGCCATCATTGTTGTTATTTGCCCGGACGCAACTAAACAGCGAGACCATATAGTATACACTTAGTTCGCTATAAACCTTTATAAAAGCTTTCATAGATCAAAATTTGGGTTTAGAAGTTTGTGTTTTCCTTTGGAAGACTTATTACAAATAGGATATTACACCTTAGACTTTATCGCGATGTACGAACACATCAATATAAATGTTAATAGATTTATTCTGAAACTCAGTACGTATATCTTTGGAATTGTTTTATTTTGGTAACAATAATTTATATTATTTTTTGTGTTATTTACTATTCGATAACTTTTATATTTGAATTTTTTAAGTAGTTATACATTTTCGTAACTGGCTACATAATCACATCATGACGAATGATGGTCTGAAAGGATATAAAAAGTAAAATAAAAAATATACTAAACTTAGTGGAAAATCATATCGGAAAGTCCATAATCACATGGCAAAATCAAATAACAAACTCATCAAAAACGAATGGACAAGAACTGTCATATTCCTGACTTGGTACAGGCATTTTCAAATGTAGAAAATGGAGGATTAAACCTGGTTTGATGGCGCTAACCCTTTCACTTTGATGACAGTCTCGTCAAATTCAGTTATATTTACAAAGATGCGTGAACTAAACATACATATTAAATAAAATAGTCAAAATATGGTTACAGCAGTCCTCATCGTATACCTACTTTAAAAGAAACAATTTAACAGAACACAAACACATTCATTGATGCGCGTGTCTGACGTCAGAAAATTGTATACGTCAAATATATTTGTCGTTATAAATCACTTTAATTTAAAATACTGTATAGTAATACAAAAAAGTAAGCATCATACAGAATTTTGACTGTTTTCGAGCATACTGAAAGTAAACATTCTTATGTGAAATGATCGGATACGGATGCTTTTTTGACTAGTATATAACTTAGTACATCAAAGTTGCGAAAACTAAAATTTCATTTTCCTTAGGGATTGATGATTCTCAATTTAAGGACATTCCAAACTTTCAACGTTCCCAAAGAAGTATAAATATATACATATAAATACTTTGGATAATTGAGCTGGTCTGTAACAATAGCATCTCCATGCTTTATATATCATGTACTGTTGTACAACACTAGAGTAAAACTGACGAGGAAAGGTAACACACAGCCACCTGAGGCTTTATTAAAATTTGAAGCTCAGGTAGTCGTGTGGTCTAGCGGGACAGCTACAGTGCAGGCGATTTGGTGTCACGACATCTCAGTAGCATGGGTTCGAATCCCGGCGAGAGAAGAACAAAAAACTTGCGATTGCAAATTTACAGATTTAATATTTTGGGTTGATGTTTAGACGAGTTGTATAAAAAAAATATTGACAACGTGTGTTTGTGGCACAACATCGTGGCCACAAGTTAAAAATGTTTTTTTCTGTTTAGTATTAAATTTATATTGAGATCCATTTTGTTACATCTTGTGATCAATTTTGTTTGGCAATCGCAAATGGCAGTCAGCAGGGTTAAAGAACATCAGATATTCGACCTGTTAGTCAAAAGCGCTTTGTTTGAATATACTTTTTTACTTTTTTTTTGGTCTTTTGGAAAATGTTGTTTGTGCTGTTTTTAGACCCTTTTACAACGAAATTTGTTTTACATGCACACATATAAAAATTGCGGTTTTTATCCAACGCAATCATAGGTTTGAACGTAGTTTTCAATTTAGACTTGTTTATATTTTTTCGTGTGGGCTTATATCATATTTTCCCTCCGGTTTATATGATCCGTTCATCCTATTGACTCTTAAAATTCAAGAGTTTGTCTAAAAATGAGGGTAAATTACGTTTAAATGTTAAAACGTCGCCTGAAGATTGCCAGAAGGCATGCAAGCGCTAGTGACAATATTTTAACGAACTGTTTTTATTTGATGTGACATGTGGTTTGTGAAGTTAAAAATTTTATCATATACATTCTTTACACCGGGTTTATTTACTTTTTCTATATATCATTTCTGTACACTAAAAAGAATACTTCGTGTATTGTATCAGATATCCTTGTTTCATTCCTCCCGAATCGACAGCTTATTTTATATACAATGTAAGCTAGAGTTAGAGGAGGGAATAAGGTTTCTGTGCAATGCTAGGCGGTGTCGTCGTAGAAGGTAGAAATAAAAAGTATAGGTTCCAGCCCCGGCGCATGGGAGGAAGCTACGAATCAAATCTACTCTAACATCGTTAGATTGATTTTCTAGGCCCTTCATACATATTCTAACGCCTGGTATTTCTTAATTATAAGAAATCCGATGGACAAGGTATAATTTGCAGTTGTCACTACACATAGGCAGAGATATACATATATTAATTTACAGTGATTGTATGGTTCTAAAAATAGATTAGCATCCTGTAATTATACTGAAGAGATGAGTAGATGATCATTTCTGTACACTAAAAAGAATAGGTCTCTGCGCAATGCTAGGCGGTGTTGTCGTAGAAGTTAGAAATAAAAAGTACAGGTTCCAGCCGCGGCGCTGGGGAGGAAGCTACGAATCAAATCTACTCTGACATCGTTAGGTTGATTTTCTAGGCACTTTATATATATATATATAAAACTGACATGGAAAGGTAACGCACGGCTACAGAAAGCTTTATTATTGTAGAGCCCAGGTGGTAGTGTGGTCTAGCGGGACGGCTGCAGTGCAGGCGATTTGGTGTCACGATATCACAGTAGGACGGGTTCGAATCCCGGCGAGGGAAGAACAAAAAATTTCAAAAGCAAATTTACAGATCTAACATTGTTGGGTTGATGTTTAGACGAGTTTTATATACATTATGTACACAGCCATGTATCACCATCATTGATGGCGATCCAATGGATAAATCTGTTGTAGAGTTGTCACTCACTCAGACAGACGTCCTTATTAATATAATTATTTTCTGTGACTGTACCTTACATTAATTTGTAGGACCCTTTACTATAGACATTGGGCTGATCTGTAACAATAACATCTCCATGCCATATATATCATGTACTGTAGTACGCCGCTAGATTAAACCTGCCGAGGAAAGGTAATACACGGCCACTGAAAGCTTTATTTTTGTAGAGCCCAGGTGTTTGTGTGGTCTAGTGGAACGGAAGCAGTGCAGGCGATTTGGTGTCACGATATCTCAGTAGCATGGGTTCGAATCCTGGCGAGGGAAGAACAAAAAATTTGCAAAAACAAATTTACAGATCTAACATTGCTGGGTTGATATTTAGACGAGTTGTTTATACATTATGTACAAAGCCATGTATTACCATCATTGATGGCAATCCGATGGATACATCTGTTGTATAGTTTTCACTGACTCAGACGTACTTATAAATATAATTATTTTCTGTGACTGTATATTACATTAATTTGTAGGATCCTTTACTATAGATAATTTAGCTGATCTATAACAATAACATCTTCATGCCTTATATATCATTTACTGTAGTACGCCGCTAGATTAAAACTGACGACGAAAGGTAACACACGGCCAGCGAAAGCTCTTTTTTGAGAGCCCAGGTGGTCGTGTGGTCTAGCGGGACGGCTGCCTTGCAGGCGATTTGGTGTCACGATATCACATTAGCATGGGTTCGAATCCCGGCGAGGGAAGAACCAAAAATTTCGAAAGCAAATTTACAGATCTAACATTGTTGGGTTGATGTTTAGACGAGTTGTATACATATATATATATAACTCGTCTATATATATAAGCGTCTATATATATATATATATAAACGGGTCTATATATATAAACGAGTCTAAATTGAATACTACGTTTAAACCTATGATTGCGTTTGATAAAACCGCAATTTTTATACGTGTGCATGTAAAACAAATTTGGTTGTAGAAGGGTCTAAATCAGCACAAACAACATTTTCCAAAAGACCAAAAAAGTGAAAAGTATATTTAAACAAAACGCATTTGACTAACCGGTCGAGCAACTGATGTTCTTTAACCCTGCTGACTGACATTGGCGATTGCCACATAAAATTTATGACAAGATGTAACAAAATGGATTTTAATATTAACTTTAATACTAAACAGACAACAAAATTTAACTTGTGGCCACGAAGTTATGCCACAAACATACGGTGTCAATATTTTTTTAGTACACCAGATCCGGATTTCAACAATAAATGTCTCTTCAGTGATGTAAGGGATCGAAACGGAGGCCTCCTTCAGTTGGCCCCTAAACGAATATGTATACTAGTTCAGAGATGATGGTTGTTTTTCACTTATACGTCTAAATATCCTTTTGGTGTTTCAACTGTCTAGTGTATAAAATTATAATTCTGGTACTTTTGATAACTATTTACACCACTGGGTCGATGCCACTGCTGATGGATGTTTCGTCCCCGAGGGTATCACCAGCCCAGTAGTCAGAACTTCGGTGTTGACATGAATATCAATTATATGGTCATTTATGAATTTTCTGTTTACAAAACTTTGAATTTTTCGAAAAACTAAGGATTTTCTTACTCTAGTAGTAGATTACCTTACCCATATTTGGCACAACTTTTAGGAATTTTTGATCCTCAATGCTCTTCAACTTTGTATTTATTTGGCTTTTTAACTATTTTGATCTGAGCGTCACTGATGAGTCTTACGTAGACGAAACGCGAGTCTGGCGTATAAAATTATAGTCCTGGTACTTTTGATAACTATTGTAAGTTTTTATTATTGATTTTATTATGTTCTTTTCCTTTTATTATCTTTACTTCTAAAAAAGGATGTTAAATCTGATGTTGATCTTTTAATATATATGATGAATAGCTTACATCTTGAAAGAGTTATAGATAACCCTTCCGGAGCACCTGAGATTACCCCTAGTTTTTGGTGAGGTTCGTGTTGTTTATTCCTTAGTTTTCCATATTGTGTCATGTGTACCATTGTTTGTCTGTTGTCTTTTTCATTTTTAGCTATGGCGTTGTCAGCCTTTTTTTCAATTAATGAGTTTGACTGTCCTTTTGGTATCTTTTGTTCCTCTTTAATCATCGTTGAATCCCTTTATTGACAAACACCATCACTTTAACGGTTACATATATGTATTTAAAGTAACTGCTGTACTGACAAATAGGAGATTAAGAGTGCCAAAACATTTATATACTAGCGAAATTGGATATACCATCAAAGTGTAGTTTACAAAAATATATAAAGGAACTGAAGAAGCAAAGGTCAAAACGTCTTAAAAATTTGTTTAATACTACAATAATGCAATGGAATTTGTTAATTAAGTAAAAAATGTTGCATATCAATAAGCAATGTGTGTGATAATGTACATCTAACTATGCATTTTTTCAGAATCAAATTCATACAAATCATTAACAGGACCACATTGTTGAGTGTATGTTTTAATTCCTCAACTTCATCAATGAGTAGACTCGTTATCATACACCCCTCACTTTACTTCAGAAGATGTCCCGTTTGCGCCAGAGAATAGCAATTATCAGATTTTACAAATGAAAAAAATGTTCTAATATTTTGATACATTTTATATCGAGATCTATATACAAAACAGATTCGTTTCTTGCATTGACAATTTTCGTTTTTACCTTCAAGTTTGTCAATACAATTGAACAGACTGTTGAATTCCTTCAATGAATACGATTTGCTTTAATTTTGTTTTGTCTAGAAAAAGATATCTATAAAACTAAAATATGAAATAAGAGAGAATGATAGCTAGAGATATCTATTATTTTTCTTTTCATATTACATGTATTAAAATAGCTGAGACAGGAATAATTTTACAATTAAACCTATGTAAAACAAATGAGCTTTTATTTTCATTTTACAGCAGCTATTTCATGTTCCATAAGATAAAGGAGCTTAGCATTTGAATAAATGTATCAGCAACATGCATATCTTTAGCATATTCTAACTCATGTGGTATTGTTTAGTATACTGTAGGTACACATCTACACAATTATCAGCTAAACAGATCAACAAATGCACAAATGAATTATTCAATGCAAAGACAAAAGTCTCCATGCGGCAAAACTATGAGAGTAATCCTTGGATAATTCGACAGATTGTAAAAATGCTTGTCGTGCGGATTCCTTGTCGCCATGTAATTCTAAAGCAATACCTAATAAAGTGTAGGCATCTTTCGTATTCCAATTTGGTATCAAATAACTTTCTGCTATAACAAGTTCTAGATCTTCTAAGGAATCCTGACACGGTCTAACATTATTGAGATAATGATGACAAAGAAAACTAAGGAAGTATGCATACGCTGTGGATGGAAATATATGCATAATATTCCTTCCCTCCATTGAAAGTTCATCTGGTGTTAAAGTTGAATGTACCGTAAATCGCATAGAATCTACGAGCATAAATTTAAGCAGATAAGCAACAATCGTCTTGTTGAATGACAGCAGTTTAAGTGACTGGTAATGGATTTCTGATAGAGTCATTCCTAAGAACAGTTTGTCGAAAGTACATTTCGATATAGAATACCTAATGATGTGTAAAGCTTTTCTGTATTGCTTTGTTTTGTAAAACAATGAAGCTACCATAAGCCATCAAGAAACAGCATCATGATAGACATTTTTTAGAAGAGTACTTAAACAGGATTTGTACTGTTTGTATTGGTATTTATTGTTGATAATTGCACCATCAAGTGGTAAACGCTGAGCTAGAATATTACACCTCTGTGATATGTAGTATGCATATAATTGCTTTAGTGAAAAATGGTGAAACCATATGTTATGTAAAAATCCTGTGTTGAATATATCTAACTCAAAATCAGTTTTTACTTAAGTATTTGCAAAATACAAAATTCTGGATTGCACTATTTTCTTAACGTCATTTACATATAATGTAAATGGTTCAATTGGAAAATTCCACATCGATACAGCAAAGTTAGATATTTGATCTGAAAATAGAATGCATCGCCAACCATAGCTGTGTAACGTGTTTAATTTGTTTAAAAGTACATCACGAGCACGGCCCTCTATTTTGTTCTCGAACATGTTGTTTTCAGGAATGAAGTAATGTGAACAAACTGAATGCTCGACACAATAGACTAACCTGCTGAAACATCGCATAAAACAATTTATAATATTATCAGGTTTCCATACAGATGATGGGAGTTCTTCAGATATCCAGAAAATAATTGTTTTCAGGAAATAAGAACATAGTAAATCTTTACATTCAGAATCATTTGCTATCACATCTTTCAAAATTATTTTTAAGAGAGCATAGCACATTAATTGGGTGTGAGTAAATGTATTAATTAGAAGTTTTTCAGCCACTGAAAAAGATACTCGCCATTCTAGATCTTCCTTTGGTGATCCGTGACTTCCGATCGGTACAAAAAGTACCCCATGTTTTATAATACTTTGTGTGACGTTATGACTAGGCCATGAGCTACCTGATCTTGTTATCCAATTTACAGCAGAAAATATCCACGTTTTACAATGCAAAGATAAGGCATAATCCAACATTCCTGCTTCGTCAGTTATACACGGTCCATGAATTGTTTCGCCATTATCATCCCCAACTAATAAAACATTTCCCTTATATAATGCACTCGAAACATAATGTTTACCATTATGCTCTTCACAACACTCAAAAAAAGACTGATCTCTGCTATATTCTAGTCTTAATTGAGTAAAACCAGGTTTTACATCGTCTGTATCCATGGACAGATAAGTTATACTTGGATCAAAGTCGGGTTGTTCATCTGCATTCACCTTGATAGATTTGCTTACTCGCATTATATCTAAATCACTTCCTCGCATTTCAAGTCCTTCTCCATAGCTTCCACTTGTTATAATTGTTCTCGACTTGTCACTTGACAAATTATCTCTCACCGTGTTCATTAATCTGATTGTGTTAACATGTTCTTCTGTTCCTACGATGTTGTGACATAGATAACGATACAGAGCTAGTGATATGTTTGGTGTTATAATATCTGTAATTAGAAAAATAAAACAAACATGGTAAAACATGGTTGAAGGTATATATCCAAAACTGTACATTAATAATGCCTTCACTTATTTTGTTGACAGTTAAGTTCTCCACAGTACATTTGTTTTGAACATTAAACTTAAATCAAACGAGATTTGAATATGCAGATGATGTGATATAATAAAAATATTAGTAGAGTAAAGTTCAAAATAAATGAATTTTCGTCAGGAAAAAGCTCATCAATACATAAGTGGACTTACAAATCAAAACAAAGAAATAAGAGACACAAATTAAACGTTATGTTGGGGAAAACGTATTTCCTTCAAACTCTTCCATAATATAGATTTTTTTCTACAAAACGCCTAATAAAGTATAAGTGACCGTACTATTTTTCATATGCAAACTGTAAAAGTCGCGCAAAATTTTCCTATTTTGTTTTAATTAATTTAAATATATTTTCTATTAGTGTAATCTCTCCCTGAATATATTGGTTGGATAGTTTTTTATTGTTAAATAAAATCCCAGGGATCTGGTTTTTTTTTTAAACAGTCTTAACAAGGCATCGATTACTTGTAGTGCCGCCCCGTGCTTCAGGTTTATGCTCTTATAATATACTAGATTATGGAGTGTGTGTCAGAGCGAGAACTTCTCTAGTTCGTTACTTTAGGAATATTTTTCTAAAAGTAGGACTTCAATATTCAGCCCCATTCTATTATTTAGTCAGACGTCAGTCGCTACCCTGAGATACCCTATCTTTTTTCGGATAATTAATACGGATAGCGTTTGACATTTTTAGCCGAACCATTTTTAGCCGAACAGATTTATCAGTTTTACATAATTTAATACATTGTATGCTGGTTTATATTTTGGACGCCAGCCTTTGCTCCTTTCTAATATAATTCACAAACTAAAAAAACAAATATGAAGCTAAGAAATGGAAAACTATTAAATACTAAACTCATTCAACATTGTTCAAAAGGTATCTATACGTCTCAGTCTTCCAAATCGCTTATCCAAAAGTGCCATAGAAAAATAACAATAACCACAATAAACTTATTTCTCGTGTCAAACATAAACTTAAAGAACTAGCCAAGGAATGTGTGTTTGTCCCGGCCGATAAAGCTGCTAATAATATTATAATTGTTTGACGTAAATTTTAAATTGAGGTTCAACAAAAAGAAATCACCAATTCACCAACATTCCAACTGACTTCATTTTCAGAAAACAACATCTTTAACAAAGATTTCTCGTTCTTTTTATATAGACTAAACCGTTGTTTTTCCCGTTTGAATGGTTTTACACTAACCTAGAAATTTTGGGGCCCTTTATAGCTTGTTGTTCGATGTGAGCCAAGGTTCCGTGTTGAAGGCCGTACATTGACCTATAATGGTTTACCTATTTTTCAATTGTTATTTGGATGGAGATTGTCTCATTGGCACTCACACCACATCTTCCTATATCTATAAACTTTTAGCTACCGCTGTACAAGCAGAACCAAAAACAATGAAAGTCTCAACTATGTAATGGCTTCCGAAGCTACATAAACACCTTACAAATATAGATTTATTTCGCCATTGTTCCACTATTAAATTATCTATTCTTGTTACCAGTACACTTGGTGCAATCAAAAACCTGATAATGAATTGTGCAAATAAGGCCTTCTAAAAAAAGTGGAATTAATTACTTTTGGAGTATCTAAAACTCATTGAAAGTACTTGATAAATTGCATGCTTATATTGGTGATTTTGAATCTGTTCAAAATTTTAATTTTCCTACCCTATATACCACATTGCCTCACATTCTCATTAAGAAAAAATTCACACACTTAATTAAATAGGCATTTAAAAAGTCATAATGTGAATATATATATTCAATCTCTATAAGGTCAATTTTAGTAGCAATAAACCAAAAAACTATGTCAATTGGACATGCTTTGATACTATTTCTGCACTTGAATTTTTACTAGATAACATGTTTGTTCGCTTTGGAGATTCCGTATATCGCCAGGTTATCGGAGTTCCAATAGGTACTAACTGTGCACCACTGATTGCGGATCTGTGTTTGTATTGCTATGAGTTACAATTTTATGACAAAAATCAGCAAAGACCCATCGAACAACATCTGATACACAAATTTAATAGTACTTTTAGATATTTGGATGATATTTTTGCTCTCAATAATGACGACTTCAGTATGTATACTAAAGAAATTTATTCTGTTGAACTTACTTCAAATAAAGCTAATACTAACAATGACCACTGCCCTTTCCCCGATCTTGATATCTATATCTTTAACGGAAAGCTTAATACTAAAATTTATTATAAAAGAGATGATTTCTCATTTCCTATCGTTAATTATCCATTTTTAGATGGTGACGTTCCCTTGTCACCGTCTTACGGTGTTTATATATCTCAACTTGTACGATTCGCTCGTGTTTGTAACAATGTTTTAGATTTTAACGAGAGAAATTTATGTATTACTGAACAATTATTACACCAGGATTTTCGATATCACAAACTAGTCAAAACATTTACTTAATTTTATCGTCGGTATAAGGACATCATTCGTAAATATAGGTCAATATGCAGACTTCTTTTACGTTCAGGTATTTCACATTCAATATTTTATGGAAATATTCCTCATAAAGCACAAAAATGTCAGTATTGTCCCCAGAAGCTTACAAAAACTTTAAATAGACTTATTAAGAAGGGATATAGTTACGATACTGTTGTCAGGTCATTAAAGATTGCATATTTTGGCGTTAATATTGATTCACTTATAGGGTGTTTCCATCGGAACTAAACACAGTTATTTAAAAACAAGTTGTTGGTATGACACGGGTTATGTTCTTCTCATATATGTTATGATGGTATAATACTAAACCCCTGACGGGAAGGATTGTGCCTGATATTCATATCATGAAGACATAATCTTTCAATCAGTTTAATTAAAGTCTGGAGCTGGTATGTCATTTAACTGCTAGTAATCTGATGTAATTTATTTATTATTGTCATTTTAATTATTTTCTTTGCTTATATCTTCTGACATCAGACTCGGACTTCTCTTGAACTGAATTTTAATGTACATATTGTAATGAGTTTACTTTTCTGAATTGGCTAGATGTATAGGGGAGGGTTGAGATCTCATAAACATGTTTAACCCCGTCGCATTTTTGCGCCTGTCCCTAGTCACGAGCCTCTGGCCTTTGTTAATCTTGTATTTTTCTAATTTTAGTTTCTTGTGTACAATTTGGAGTTTAGTATGGCGTTCATTATCTCTGAACTAATATATTTATTTGTCTAGGGGCCAGCTGAAGGACGCCTCCGGGTGCGGGAATTTCTCGCTGCATTGAAGATCTGTTGGTGACCTTCTGCTGTTGTCTTCTTTATAGTCGTTGTTGTCTCTTTGATACATTCGCAATTTCCATTCTCAATTTTATTGTTTAGAAAAAAATTGACAGTTTTAAAAATTGCAGATTTAGGCAAAACCCTAGACCTTATTGTATAATGTTACCTTTCAACCCAATAAAAAAAATTCGCAAGTAGCCCTTGCAAAAACTGTATAGACAGTCAAGGTAGTTGAAAATTTCCTTCATCGTTATCTATCTCAAAATAACCTGTTAATCTATGATTTGTTGTTTTCAATATAAACAAGTCATTTTTCAGCTATGTTGATGCGATTTCATTAAAATTGCATTTTCAATGTGAAATCAGAATAACTTAAAATAGATCTTTGCTCGTACTCATTTAACAAATTGAAGGATATACAAATTAAGGTTGTTGCTTACCTACAGTCTCGTAAGCCTACAGTTTACTGACGTACTAAAATTAAACACTACGCAATATACTTTTAACTTTGTAATTCGGTTATAAATGGCAGGAAACATTGCAATTGGTGTATTTTTCGAAAAAAAAACAGAAAAATTGACACGAACCCTTCCAGAACTTGGTTTATCTCAGGGTAAGTAGAACATATTACACCAGTTGCAATCGGTATGTTGATGATTTTTAGTTCGGGGAGAAGTCTTATTAGCTGATATCACAATCAAAGAAAGATGACGGGTTGTGATAATGATGTATTCGAGATTGTTTATGTGTATAAATATTTATTCGTGGTTTTGTGATAAAAGAACCTAAAGATAATATGATTTTTTTATATGAATCAGATTTAAATTGTTTACCTTTCATCCTCTTAGTCTGTTATATACATTTGGGGCTGAACCGTGAATTTTCGTAATATTTGCTTTCGTTTCCAATTTAAAAGACATGTACATGAACATACAACACGACACGATTTACATTTTTAAAAAAGCAGTTAGTTACTATTCTATCACATTATAAATAAGATTGTCTATGCTTATTAAAGTTAAATCGTTTACCTGCCATTCTCTCAGCTTGTTATAGGATTTGATATGAAATATGTTTTCCCGTAATATCAACTTTCGTTTCCATTTGAATTCCATCTAGTTATAGCAACTACGCAATACTTTGTAATTTGAATTTAAAAACCAAGGTATATCCATATGGTGAAAAGGAAAACTAAGATAAAAATAAACAAAATTGGATACACACGTGACAAATTAGATAGTATTGTGTTTGTTTATCTTCATATTACACTTTAATATATGTATGTTTTACATAGACAGCAGACCGTTACTTCATTTTCACTTTATGTTTAAGTTTGTTGATATAAATCAAAGTTAGATTGTTTACCTGCCATCCTTTTAGCCTGTTATAAGATTGTATATGAAATGTGTATTTCCGTTATACCAACTTTCGTTTCCATTTAACTTAATCCAACTGATAACACCTGTATGTAGACAAAACTATTTTGTTATTTGCATTTAAAACTCAGGTACATTACACATTGTGACAAACTAACATATCAATAAAAAATGTGTACACACGGGTTGAATTAGGTTGTATATAGATCTTGTTTACAGATCTGGTTGATAGATCGGGTTTGTGTCGTTGTTCTCCTCTTATAGTTGGTGTGTTTCCCTCAGTTCTAGTTTGTAACCCGGATTAGTTTTTCTTAATCGATTTATGAACTTCGGGCAGCAGTATACTACTGTTATTTATTTATGTTACTGTTGATATTTAAGTTATGTTATATTTTGTAACATAGGCAGCAGTTCATAATTATTAATAGTATATTAAAGATTGAAATGCCTTAATAGTACCAGGATTATAATTTAGTACGCCAGACGCGCGTTTCGTCTACATAAACTCATCAGTGACGCTCATATCAAATTAGTTATAAAGCCAAACAAGTACAAAGTTGAAGAGCATTGAGGATCTAATATTCCAAAAAGTTGTGCAAAATACGTTTAAGGTAAAACCTACCTAAGAATTCGAATACATACATTTAGAGTTGGATTTACACATCTGCCTTATATTGATTCTAGATAGGTTCCTTATAAGTAATAACAGTTTAGAGAAGGAAGTAGGTAAATTAGAACAGATCATTAATTATTTTGTCAAACCATTGATAACTTGACAAGATATGTAAGTGATAATGTCAAACATAGGTGCACACATAATGTTTCTGGGAGGGATAAATGGAACTTTTTTAAAACATCACTTCGTTAATATTCTCTAAAATAAGATAAACGATGACAATATGTGCATTTGGACTATAAATATCCCGTCTAAAATGCTCAGTTAAAATATTTAAATATTACCAAGTCTGCAAAGATTTAAGATTTAAAAGTGCCCAACTCATCAGATCACTTCAATGAAGAAAAACATTTAACAAAAGCGCACACTGGTAGAGGTACTGGCAGTTTAATGATTTTTATAGATTAATATACGCAAATATAAACATGTTGAACACAACATTAATTGTGACACATATCAAAAAGGGAGAAAATATAAACCTCATGTAACAATCGACAAAAAATATGTATAATACAACATAAAGGATGTTAATATCGAAGAACGGAAAAACTGAAAACCTTCTACTTTTCTCAGTGACCGCCTTCAACACGTTGAAGTTTATGTCACTTGACAACCTCATATGAAAATTGACAAAAAAAAAAACAACAAGCAAATACAGTCTTCAAAGCATAAAAGAGTGTAAACGATGAAGCAAAACGGACTTGGTACTCGGTACTCAATTTTGACTTTATATGTCCAATCACTTCTAAAGACACATACTTGATATTGACAAAAGTTAAGATTAATTGCACAATAACAAAAAAACGTGTTTGTTTAAATTGGATACTTGAAATCTGAAGCTGGCATTTCAGTTTTCAGCTAATAGTTTTTGTTGATTTATGTATTATTATCAATTTGCCTAGCTTCTTTTGTTACTTTTTCTTGACATCGGACTCGATCTCCCTTTAAACCGAGTTATACTTTGCGTGTTGTTGTGTGTATGATTATTATAACTATTATGACTAGAGGAATAGGGAGTTTAGATCTTACAAAAGAGGGACGAAAATACCAAAGGGACAGTCAAACTCATAAATCTAAAACAAACTGACAACGCCATGGCTAAAAATGAAAAAGACAAACAAACAACAGCACACACGACACAACATAGAAAACTAAAGAATAAACAACACGAACCCCACAAAACTAGTTTAATCCCGCCGCGTTATTGCGCCTGTCCAAAGTCAGGATCCTCTACCTCTTGTTAGTCTTGTATGTTCTTTAGTTATAAATAATTTATTATGTTTGGAGTTTAGTATGACGTTCATTTTCACTGAAGTAGAATATTTTCTTATTTAGGAGGCAGCTTAATCCCGCCTCAGGGTGCAGAATTTTTTTCGCTGTGTTGAAGACCCATTGGTGGACTTCGGATGTTTTCTGATCTTTGGTCGGGTTGTTGTCTCTTTGACACATTCCCCCTTTCCATTATCAATTATATTTTACTTAATCATACAGAATTAGGGTAAATGAAACCTTAAGTTTGGTCCACAAATTAAACAATTTTATATCTTATGTTTCAGATAAAAATGTTCAAAAAACTAAAACTTACACGTTTAATAATTTCTTGTGTCCGAAAGCACTGTCGTTTATTCAACGCAACAAATCTTCAATATACAATTATCTATCATGGTCCATTTCCTTCTTAACAATATTGGCACTTCCCTTCTATCAAAATAGGTTGAGAATTAAAAAACAAAATGTATATGGGTCAGATGAGCATCCTAGCAAAAAAAGCAGTAACAAATACCAACAGTTTAAGTCATAATTGTCAGTTATTTTAAAGTATTTGAAATATATAATAACGTGTTTTTGAATTAAAAATACTATCCTTGAGGAAAAAGTAAAATCACAAAAATACTGAACTTAGAGGAAAATATAATCGGAAAGTCCATAATCACATGGCAAAATTAAAAAACAAAAAAGACTACTATTGATGTTAAGGTAGTATTATTCCTGTGTGAAAGGAGGGGCAAAAGTTACCAGAGGGTAAAAAATGAAAGACCGAATGAAAAATGACAACACCAAGCCTTAAACAAAAGGCAAACAGACAAATAAAAGTACACAAGACACAACATAGAGAAATTACGACTAAGCAAAACGAACCCCATCAAAATAAGGGGTAGAATCCGGTGCTCCGGACGGGAAAGCAGATTCTGCTTTAAACGTTGCTACTGTTGTGTTCAAATGCACACATTAAGTCTTATTATAATGTGTTATAGAGTAAAACATAAATTATAATGCATTTTTTATGTAACAATTTGTTTCATTGGCTAAAAGTTGCCGTCGAATCGACAGTTGACCAGGCGTTACTAAGGAGGGACCCACCATTTTGAATGGATTGGAACAACAAATGTTCGATTACTACAATATTAACCAACACCTACCTCGAAATAGCCGTTTTAATGTGATTTAACCGAATTTGAACCGTAGAGGTAACTTAATAACCTCCAGTTTGTAAGTTTTCATTTGCATGACGTCACGTTTAGCTATGAAGTCTTGGCGCCAAAATCATTCATAATGTTTTGCAGAATTATTTTGTTTGTTAAATTTATACATTTTTTCAAGCTCTAATTTATTATTTCTTTTTGTTATGCATTAGAATCGGAATAACAGTACTGCAACTGATGTGTCGCCATCTGCAAATCGACAATTGATGGTGGACACTCTTCAACTACAGTTCTGTTATTCCTTAAATATAAGCCTAACGAATCTTAATGTTAGTGTTCCAAAATATTCACGCAAATGCAAAACAATGCAGTATCAAGTAAATTATTAAATACACACACTAAACATTTACAAAATATGAATGATGAACACAAAATAGAACATGTAAAACATTCCTCATCATGTTTATGGTATATAGGTCATGCCAAGAACTATTACACAATAATAGGTAGCAGTAAATGTATAAGTTCTACTGGAATTCAATAGCATTTGGTTTATTATTATGTCCACTGATTTTGGAGATTACTCTTACAAAAATCAAAACACAATGTGTTCAATAAGATTATTATCAGCTTCAGATTTCTGTACTTATGGTCTTTTCAATACAAGGAAAATCATAATGTGTATATACTGTTTTATATGAGTTATACTATCTGACGATAACCAAATATGTTTTAGCAATAAGGTTTACATTTGAATATGCGTGTTATTAAATTGAATCACTTCCTCTGCATACTCTAATACAGGTTAGTAACAAGACTCTGTAGTGTCGAGTTGTTTGAAAAAGCCATTTGTAGTACCGAAGCAAAATGAAGAATTTTGAAAACTTGGATCATTGATGCCCTCCGTAATCATAAAAACACGTTCGACTTTTTAACGTCAATGTGGTTCATTATGTGTCATACTGTCTTGAATTAAATACTGCAAGTCCGTTGCGAAACCGGAAAGGCAGAGAGAACCCGATTAGTTCGTAACTATTTTACAACGTATTGAAACTCATAATTCGAAAATAAACACCATGGCAACACAAATAAATGCAAACACACTGACCAACCGAGCATATCAAAAACAGAAATCTCAGGTGATGCTTCAGTATTTATGTGATTTAATTTTTTACACCTTCAATTTATCGTTGTTCACTATTTTGACGAAAAAACATATTTTAAACGAATATGAATAATATCTCTCTTTCTTTTATAGCATTCTTATTACATGTATCCATACCACATTTTACCTTGAATTTATCAAACCTTCTCCTACACAACATGCACAAGTTGGTCATTGCAATTCGTATGTTTCTGTCCAAATATAACTTTTAGTTTACTTATTAATATTTGACACTATGATTTGCTCTCTCAATTCTTACCTTTTGTATTCGATCAAAGACAGTACATGTATTTCCTTTTATTTCCTTTTTTAGGGTTTAGTATTGTGGTCTTCAACCAGAATGAGACCATGCAATGACCCTGAATGTCTGTTTTATATGTTGCATTGTGTTATATAGTTGAGAAACAACATAAGATTTAATCTATATCTGAATCAGAAGAGACACCAAGTGCCTTTCAAATTTTTTATTTACTTGTTTGCACTAATTTGCTTCGAGTTTGTTTTAGCAGTGCAACAAATAGGGCGAGGCCATTCACCAGCTTCTTCATCTTTCTGGTCAGATAAAACATCATATTTTCAGATCTTGTCCAGCGATGGCTTAATAAACCGGACATTTAATAAAAAATAGTAGAATTTTAAATTAAATTATCGCTGAATAGATGAACATCAAATTGGCGAATTAAACAGAAATAAAGTAATGCGTATTACCATTGAGACATCCGAAATTAAAATTAACAGACATTGTAGAAATATGTTTCATTTGCAATCAAAATATTCATATGCGATCAATACTATTTTTTCTATTCTATTTTTTTTTCTCACCTGTTGTATTCGTTCTGAACGTTAAGTGTACACAATTGTTGTAAAGGTTAAAACGAAGTCATTTGTTGTTATGTTATCAAGTCTCGTATCGACAGGAAGTATTACGTGTTTGTTTTTCGTAATCTTAAATTTTGTGAAATGTAAATAGAACAAATAGCTCAAATTGTAATTGTTATCTTTACCTTGTTTCTTTTAAGTGTATTATTTTTTTGTACTACAGTTGTTTTATTGGTGTCTTCATCAATAAGAAACTTGAGTACTACGGATATGTTAAAGGAATCTATTTGTTTTGAAACGTTTGTATAACTCGTTATTTTTGTGTTTGCGTATATACAACTTTAAACTTTTTATAATCTAACAGTGATATTCAGCATTTTCCATCAAAGATTTTTGCAAAATGATTTTCTATCAATTTTTAGTGTTTCATTGGATAATGGTTGTCAGTGCTTACGTGTTATTGAATCATTGTGATATTACATTAACAAAAAAGAACGTAAGATGTGACTGCAGCTCAAAGAACTTAACACATATACCAACAGATTGTCAATCAAACACAATAGATTTTGAATAATAATACTATAGAAATTATATCTAAGAAAGCTTTCATTAAATATACACAGCTTAGATATCTAGATATCAGTAATTGTCATGTGACAGCAATTGACCAATCAGCGTTTAATAATTTACCACATTTAAAATAACTGAGTTTATTTGATAATCCAATGAAAACTATTCAAGGGAACTCCAAGTACTTCATATATCACATGATTTGATGTCAACGTATCCAAGAGAGTCATGGTCGGATGTTTTACATTTAACAAAGGTGTTTACTTATGGTGGACTGTTAAATGGATCATTTGCAGAGATATTTTCTGTGATGAATGATCTGAAATATTTACATAGTGATAAACAAATTCATTTTCACGCCATTAAAACATCTAGAGATAAAAGGTAAATTAATGAAGATAGAAAAAGATATTTTTTCACCATTACGATTTCTGTCTATAAAAAAGAAGATGTGGTATGATTGCCAATGAGACAACTATTAACAAAAGACCAAAATTACACAGACATTAACAACTATAGGTCATCGTACGGCCTTCAACAATGAGCAAAGCCCATACCACAGTCTTGTTTTTCCAAATGCATGTTTCCTTAAACTATTAAATACTTTGCCAGCCTTGCACGTGTTTAATAATCGAGAAATGGATGAACTAAATTTAAACAATAATTTTAGAGTACATGATGGATTCATTATAACTATCGGTAACATTTGTGTAAAGAAGTTATATTTGACCTTCAATGGCATAAAAATGATAAATGCCGACGCTATTCAGAAGATGAAATACAATAATTGTCTGGAGAGTTTAAACTTAAGTAACAATGTCTTTAATTTTCACCAGCTTTTAACACTATTAATTTGTTTTAACATCTGAGGAGGTAAGACAAAGACCTGCAAATACTTGATTCAGCATACTCTTCATTGTTCGACTGCAATAACACAATGAATGGACTTCAGAACGTGGATCTACTTAATATTTCACCAGTCAAATGAGGACTTTTAAATCACAACCTTCTGCAATCTGCCGTTAATTTGGAAAAGTTGATAATGGAAAGCTCTTAACTAAGTATCGGTCTCTATGATGATCACCGCAGTAAATTTCTCTCTGGACTCAAACGTTTGCAGTATATAGACTTTTGAAGAAATGCATTTGAAGACCGATTCAAAATTTCAACATTTAAAAGTCAACTTGATAGTTTGTAATCTTTGATACATGAAGGAAATTTATTCACAAGTATTCCATTAAACCTGAATGACTTTAAAGTTTTGTATTTTAATTTTGCAATGTCATTATGGACTTTCCGAATTGATTTCCCTCCAAGTTAAGTAATTTTGTGATTTTACTTTTAACCGACTTAGTCGGCTTATCCTGAGAAACAACAAGATGGCGTATTTAACTGCACAGGAAATTGACGCCATAGACGTGTTTTTTGTAAAATCAAATAGAACAATTACAGTCTTATAAGTGAAATCCTCTTGTCTGTTCTTGTGCTTCATTAAATTTGATAGAATGGTAATTTACTACTAAAATCAAGCAATGGTAGTAATTCGTGTGTCGAAAACGATGAAAATATAACAACAACAAATGCAATTTACAATCAATTCCGAATTATGATAATACGATGTATAACGACAATGTGGGTTATTTTTTCTGCAACATTATTTGGTGTGCTTCTTTTATTTATTCTAGTTGGATATCGTTACAAATTGCACCTACAATACTTTTGTTTAGTTATCGGAATGGCCAATCCACTTTTCCGGAATTCAAAAGAAGAAACACTTGAATTTGATGCATATGTATCGTATTGCGAGGGCCACTACACATGGGTATATTGACCTTTGCGCATATTTCTCGAAGAGAGACGAAATTATAAACTTCTTTTGCCTTAAAAAATTCAATTCCAAAATGCAAAAAGATAATCTTAGTGATTTCAAAAGAGTTTGTTAACAATGATTGGGCTTACTATGAAACTACTGTTGGAATTGAACATTTCCTGGGATTAAAAGCAAGAATAATTGTTATAAACCTGGAAACTATAACCAAAACAGGAATAACGCAATGTGTTCTTCAAATGATGTCATTGGACGCCAACGACTACATTCGTAAAAGAGACATGTTAAATGAAAATAACATTTTCTGGAAATGTATAGATCAAGCAATGAAACGTTAATGAACGACAGTGTCGTCATGTGTTTTCTTTCAATTGGAACAATTCAAACATTTAAAAACTAAAATTTTACATCACGCAATTGCTTTGTCAGTCAGAGCATATGCAGTAATAGTAAAATATTAAACACCTACACGGTCGTAATCTTATCATATATTCATCAAAGGAATATTCGAAACTATATTCTTTTGTAAGGCTTTCGACTGTGTTCTATTGGACAACTATTGTTATAGATCAGACTCATATAGAAGCTAGTTATACTTGTAGCTCACGGGTCTCTAAAGATTGATTTAAGCTCTACTACTGTAGTCTGTGATTGTGATTTTTTTTTTCAGTCCGTTTGTCGCATGTCAAAAATAATTCATTCATTTCATCAGAATTATTGTAACATATATCTCTGTCTGTAAAAGAGATAAAAAAAAATTAAACTTTCGAAAGCAAAAGTGTAAATAACATCATGAAAAAAAGAAGTAAAAAGACCCCCCCCCCCCCCCTCCTAAAAAAAAAAAAAAAAAAAAAAAAAAAACCACAACAACATCCTTATAAAAAACGGGGTTGATCTTAGGTGCTCCCGTCGTGTTGCTCATGTAAGTAAAAACCCAGTGATGATTAAAAAATTAATTTGAATCTATTTTATCTATTTTATCTATTTCATCATATAATTAGATATTACTTAAGCAACTGACGACATCATATGGATGTATTGTTATATGTAGTGGGGATTTACATTCAATTTGGACGCAGTAGTGCGAAACTTCCTGTTTTGATTGTAAACCTTTTGTTAAACAATTAAACAATTAAAATATTGGTAACAATAGCTCTTTAGCACAATGAACTTAAGGTATAAGTTTTACAGATCTATATTTAAATGTTTACGTATTGCCTGACTGGCTTCATTTGAAATGATAAAAACCCGATCAAAAGATATTTTATGATACTGTGTTTTATTCATCTCGTGGTGATATATTCAGGAATCAGATTAAATTTTAAAGATCTGCACAATAATTTTACCAAAATGTTAACAATTCTATGTTTATTCTTTCTTTGTGTAAATTGTACTTTTTCGTTTTATTCTGGACATTGTAATATTTCATTAAGTATGAACGGAATGAGATGTGATTGTAGTTCGAGGGATCTAACATTTATACCAACAGAATGTCCACGAAATGCATCAGAGTTATATCTGGCTAACAATGACCTTGACCTTTTAGGTAAGGAAACATTTACTAGATATACACAACTCAACTTTCTAGATATAAGTGACTGTAATATAACGTCAATCGACCAATCAGCTTTCAATAATTTGACACAATTAAAAAACCTGAAATTTTTAAATAATCCATTGAAAAAATTTCAAAGTAACGTTCTTGCACCATTAACTGAGCTAAGAGTTCTTTCCATTTCACATATTTTGCTGTCAACGTATCCAAGAGAGTCCTGGTCTGATGTTTGCAAAATTACAGCATTGGTTTGTGATGATGGCCCATCAAATGGAACATTTTCTGAGATATTTTCTGCCATGAAAAATCTAAACTACTTCGAAGTTGATTATCAGAGTGTTGTTATACATAACTTTACATTTCAATCATTCAAAAGGACGCCTTTAAAGCAATTAAATATCAATGGTCATTTACGAGTGATAGAAATCGATGCTTTTGCACCGTTAGAATTACTTTCTAGTCTTATTATTCCAAATCAAAATTTTCTGAAATTATCAAAAACATTACCAGCTTTGCACGTGTTTGAAAATAGAAAAATGGAAGAATTGGATTTGAGAAATAATTTTAGAAATTATGGTGAATATGTAATTTCGTCTGATCTATTTGCATATATCGGTAACATTTGCGTCAAAAAATTATCTTTGAGTTGGAATGGCATTAGGAGGATAGATGCTATCGCCTTTCAGAAGATGAAATACAAACATTGTCTTGAGATTTTAAACTTAAATAACAATGACTTTGACTATCACCAGGATCTTATTATCTTTTATCTTAATTTCTTTATTCACATTAAAAGAATAGACATTTCTTCGATAACAAGTCGATCTACTGAAAACATTCGCGAACAAAACAGTAATTGCACAGGAATCGTGGATCACAGAGCTATATTCGATACTCGATCAGATTGGTCTATAAGACTACCTTCTTCACTCCAATTTCTAAATGCATCATTTATAAACAGACGAAATGATCCGATAAACAGTATAACTTTCAAGGGTATAAAGCGATTGGAAATCTTTGACCTTTCATACTCATCACTTGCAGACGACTGCAATTACACAGTGAGGGGACTTCAGAACGTGCTGATACTTAATGTATCACATTTCAAATGTGGTCTTTTAAATCCATACTTTCTGCAATCTGCAGTCAATTTGGAACAGTTGATAATGCAAAGTTCTTTACTAAGTATTGGCCTTAAATATGATCACCATAGCCAATTCCTCTCTGGGCTCGAACGTTTGCAGTATATAGACTTTTCAGGAAACGCATTTGAAGACCGATTCAGAATATCAACATTTAAAGGTCAATTAGACAGTATGCAATCTTTGATTCTTGAAGGAAATTTATTCACAAGTGTTCCCTTAAATTTAGAAGAATTCAACCGTCTAAGTTTCCTTAACATCAAAAATAATAAGATAGCCTACTTGACAACAAAAGAAACTCACGCCATTGAAGTGCTATTTAGAAGATCAAATAAAACAATGACAGTGTTATTAGATGTTTGTACTTGTGCTTCGTTAGATTTTGTAGAATGGTTATTTACTACAAAAGTGAAACTTGACGGCAATGGTAGTTATTCGTGTGTCGAAAACGATGGAAATATTACAACAACAAATGTCGTCTACAATCACTTGCGAATTATGAGAATACGATGCATTACTACAGTATGGTTAATTTTTTCTGCAACTTTATTTGGTATGCTTCTTTTATTCATTCTAGTAGGATATCGTTACAAATTGCACCTACAATACTTCTGTTTATTCATTGGAATGGCCAATCCACTTTTCCGGAAGTCAAAGGGAGAGACACTTGAATATGATGCATATGTAGCTTATTGCGATGGAGACTATAAATGGGTATATGGACCTCTGCGCATATTTCTCGAAGAAAGACGGAATTACAAACTTCTTTTGTTAGATAGAGGAGATGTCCTTGCTGGAGAACATAGACTTTTTGCTTTAAACAATTCAATTCCAAAATGCAAAAAGATAATCTTAGTGATTTCAAAAGAGTTTGTAAACAATGATTGGGCATACTATGAAGCTACTGTAGGAATTGAACATTTCCTAGGATTACAAGCGAGAATAATTGTTATAAACCTGGAACATATAACCAAAACAGAAATACCGCAATGTGTTCTTCAAATGATGTCATTGGACGCCAACGATCATATCCGCAAAATAGACATATTAAATGAAAATAACATTTTCTGGAAATGTTTAGATCAAGCAATGAGACGTTAATGAAGAACAGTGTCGTGATGGCTTTATCAATTCATGCTATTCAACAATTGTTGTTTCATTGTACAAATGCATTGTCAGTCTTAAACGTATACAAATAAAGTAAACATTTAAAACCTGCACGGTGGTAATATAGATATGATGACCACTATATGAACGAAAGGAATGAAAGAAACAAATGACATCAAAATACGTCTAGATGTGCTTGCAGGTATGAGCAACAATTTATCTTAACACAAATGTATATAAAAATATTATTACAGACGATCATATGACTGTAAAAGTAAAATATCATTATCGGTAAACGCTTATATAAACATGTATTTTTATAAAAAAATCTATAAAATTGAAATTGCATTTTAGGTCAAATACATGAGTTTGACATTATACAAGAATTTATGAACAAATTATCGAGATTATTTAACCTGTTTTTTTCAAATTTATTTAGGAATCTTTTTTTTTTAGCAGATGACTTTATGAAAGCTAAGCATCATTTTATAAGGGCATTAGCTCTCAAATTTATGTTCATCGATTGCACTCAAATTCTCATATTAGATTTATAAAATGTATAATATAAAAAACATATAAAATATTTATCCAATTTATAAAAAGTCAAAATTAAGCAATTCACAAAGCATGCGATTGATAATATGTAGCTTCGTTTCGTGTGTTTTAGCCTAGGCGCCATCTAAATAACTATCGAGATGACTAATAAAACAACCGACGGTCACATAATACGATATAAACATAAATATAACTAGATATATGGACCTAATGCAAATGGATATTTCTATGTCATTGTGATTTCAATTTTGAGGTTAAAAGGATGTACATTTTCGATTTTACCTGTATTAGAACGGTTTTTAGTTGATCGAATCAGACGCATCAAATTATTCACCTCTGTTTCACTTTCAATGAATGCTGACATTATTTTCCTTTATATATCATAACAATCATTAGTCATGTATAATCCATCTCTAGCTAACGGGTTAAATTGAATTTCAATTGGATACGAATTCAATGAGGTCTTATTATTCTCTTGCAAGTGAATAATTCATCATCGATGTTTTTCTAGCTTATTTTGACAAAATATAAGCATTCTGACTGCTAATAGCGAATTGTACTTATTTCAGTTTAATAAATGATTGAACAAAAGTTTGTATGTATCTCGTACCTTGTGTCCACAGAACAATGCACTATCATTATATATATACGTATAAAAACAGTAATGACTATTTAAAAATATCACTTTAAATTTTCCAAATGATATTTGGTGGAAGTGTTTTTAGTATGTTATCCTCAATCAATAAGAGGACACAAGCAGTTACATTTTTAAATAAAAGAAATTTTACTATTTCAAACCTTTATTTCAATTTGTTCGAATTCTTTTACCTGTTAAAATAGGTAATTGTATACAAAAAAAAAATATAAGGAAGTGGTATTTAAAATGAAAGAAAAACGTTATCGTTTAAAAATATGAAACTTTACTATTGCATGCGTTGTCACATCCTGTTAGAATATTTAATTTTTATTGAACAAAATACACATGGTTTGTATGCGTCACGGTACAAGGAACTTATATCAAACACATATTGTACAAAATAATTTCACATTTTTCAATGACAGTCACGTGATCTTTGTTTATTTTTTTTCGTTGGGTACTTCAATATTGGTGATTGATGCGCTGAGTTTTGGTACTTCCTATTTTCTTTTTTCGTTGGGTACTTGGATGTTGGTGATTGATGCGTTGCATTTTGGTACTTCCTCTTTTCCTTTTTCGTTGGGTACTTGGATGTTGGTGATTGATGCGTTGAATATTGGTACTTCCTCTTTCCTTTTTCGTGTGAAGACTTTGAAAATACAGTTATCGTTCCAAATAGATGTAAAATTTTAACTCTACATGATTTAAAAACTATTCTACAATTATTTTTCTTAGGGGTTAGTGTTCCCGATTTAACAAAAAAAGTATGATAAATGTAATATATTGATGTCTTTCTCTTTTTTTTATACTAATACAAAGCCCACTAATTTAGATATCTCAGCATCTATAAATTAAAAAAAGTATGAATTCAAAAATTATTTAATATCGTAATTTAATCATCTATCATTTATAAATGACAAAGTTGTCTTCACTAACGTTTCATGGCTAGCTCCAAAGTTTTCCAGAAAATGTTATTTTCATTTAATGTGTCTGTTTTACGAATGTGGTCATTGGCGTCCAGTAACACCATTTGCATTACACATTGCGGTATTTCTGATTTGGTAATACTCTCCAAGCTTATAACAATTATTTTTGCTTGTAACCCAATAAAATGCTCAATTCCAACAGTAGCTTCATAGCTCGCCCATTCATTGTTCACAAACTCATTTGAAATAATTAAGATCATCTTTTTACATTTTGAAATGGAATTACTTATGGCAAGTCTATTTTGACCTGGCCGTACATCCCCATCTCCTCTGTCTGACAAAAGAAGTTTATAATTGCGTCTCTCTTCTAGAAATGAACGCAGCGGTCCATACACCCATTTATAGTCGCCTTCGCAATAAGCTATAAATGCAACATATTCAAGTGTTCATTCTTTTGACTTCTGGAAAAGTGGATTGGCCATTCCGATAAATAAACAAAAGTATTGTAGGTGCAATTTGTAGCGATATCCAAGTAGGATAAATAATAGAAGTACACCGAATAAAGTTGCAGAAAAAATTAACCGTACTGTCGTAATACATCTTATTCTCATAATTTGCAATTGATTGTAGACAACATTTATTGTAATATTTTCATCGCTTTCGACACACGAATAAATACCATTGCTGTCAAGTTTTACTTTAGTAGTAAATAACCAGTCTACAAAATCTAATGAAGCACAAGTACAAACAAGAGGGTTGCCCTCTAATAAGACTGGCATTGTTCTATTTGATTTTTCAAATAGCACTTCAATCGCGTCAGTTTCTTTAGTTGTTAAATACGCTATTTTGTTGTTTCTGATGTTAAGGAAACTAAGAATGTTCAAGTCTTCTAGATTTAATGGAATACTTGTGAAAAAATTTCCTTCAAGTATCAAACATTGTAAACTGTCTAATTGACTTTTAAATGTTGAAGTTCTGAATTGGTCTTCGAATGCATTTCTTAAAAAGTCTATATACTGCAAATGTTTCAGTCCGTCACGGAATTTACCTTGGTGATCCTCTTTAAGACCAACACTTAGTGAAGAACTTTGCATTATTAACTGTTCCAAATTGACGGCAGATTTCAGAAGGTTGGGATTTAAAAGTCCGCATTTGAAATGTGAAACATTAAGTATTACCACGTTCTGAAGTCCATTAAATATGTAGTTGCAGTCCGCAAGTGATATGTATGTAAAATCAATGATTTTCAATCGTGTGATACCCTTGAATGTTATACTGTTGATCATGCCAAAATCATGGCCAATTATAAAGGAGGCGTTTAAGAATTCGAGAGAAGAAGGAAGTCTTATTGAGTAATCTTTTTGCTTATCAGTTTTAAGACCATGGTCTCTCGATCGTCTAGAACTATCACTCTTTTGTTTTTGAATATTTTGTATAAAGTTACCACTAATTAAAGACATGTCTATTCTCTTGATATTGATAAAGAAATTGAAATATAAAAAGACATATTCCTGGTGAAAATCAAATTTATTCTTACTTAAGTCTAAAGTCTCAAGACAGTTTCTGTATTTCATTTTCTGGAAGGCGGATGCATCTAAAAGCCTGATATCGTTGTCTCTTAAAGATAATCTTTTTACGCATATGTTACCGATATATGCAAATAGATTAGCAGAAATAACGTATTCGCCGTAACTTTTGAAATTATCGCTCAAATCCAATTCATCCATCTGTCGATTTTCAAACACACGTAAAGCTTGTAAAGTATTTGATAGTTTCGAGAATCTTTGATCTAGCGTACTTAGACTAGAAAGTACTTCTAACGGTGCAAAAGTATCGATTTCTATTTCTCGTATACCGCCATTGATACATAAATACTTTAATGGCGTCCTTTTGAATGAATCAAATGTATAGTTATGTATAACATAACCTTCATAATAGCAATGGAAATAATGAAAATTTTTCATGACAGAAACAATCTATGCGAATGATCCATTTGACGGTCCACCATAAGTAAACACCTTTGTTAAATTTAAAATATCCGACCACGCCTCTCTTGGATACGTTGACAACAAGTCATGTGATATAAGAAGTACTTGTAGGTCATCTAGTGGTGCAAATATATTCCCTTGAAACGTTTTCATTGAATTATCGAATAAATTGAGTTCGGTTAAACGTGTCAATTTTTTCAAAAGCTGATTTATTTATTGCACTTGTGTTACAGCTGCTTATATCCAGATATCTCAGCTGTGTATATCTAGTAAATATTTTCTTACCTAGACTATTAAGGTTATTTTTCATCAGAAGTAAATCTGTTGTGTTTGATTGACATTCTGCAGGTATGAATGTTACATTCCTGGAACTGCAGTCACATCGTAATTCTTTCACACGTATTATCATATCACAATGTCTTGAATAAACAAATGAAAGAATACTGTTAACACAAATAGAGAATAAACGTTGTAATATCACCATTTTTCAAATCAATTGTAAATCTTTTACTTTTAATATCCTTATTTTTGAGTACATAACCACAAAATTTAGTAATATTCTCCTTTCATTACACATTTAAATATCTAAATATATATAAACGTCGGTTCATTTAACATGTTTAAAATTAATTTAACAGACCAAGAAACGGATTTTTAAAAACTTCCGTGGTGCATATTATTGGAGACTCAATCCACTCAGAATATTTTTTTTTTTGTAGTATTTCACTTAAATAGCAAAAAATGTTAACACATGAGATTCCTCACAAGGTCAAAGGTGCATGTTCAGCTTCCCATATTAGATGTAATACCACCATTGATTTCCCCTATTTGTCTTTTTTAAATTTGCACTTTTCAAAAAAATGTGCAGAATTTATCTTTTTTTCAAATAAAGAAATACTTGGCATACATTTTAATATTATATTTCACATGGCCATACAAGAGGGAGGTTTGGCATGCCACAAAACCAGGTTCAACCCACCATTTTTTCCTTTAAAAATTCCTGTACCAAGTCAGGAATATGACCATTGTTATATTATCGTTCGTTTCTGTGGGTGTGTTACATTTTAACGTTGTGTTTCCGTTGTGTCGTTTGTTTTCTCTTATTATTGAGTGTGAATTCACATTACTATAAGACGTGTCACGGTACTTATATATCCCAAATTCATGTATTTGAGTTTGATGTTATATTTGTTATTCTCATAGGATTTTGTCTAATGCTAAGTCCGTTTCTGTGAGTGTTACATTTTAATGTTGTGTCGTTGTTCTCCTCTTATATTTAATGCGTTTCCCTCAGTTTTATTTTGTTACCCCAATTTTGCTTTTTTTGTCCATGGATTTATGAGTTTTGAACAGCGGTATACTACTGTTGCCTTTATTTGGCATGAGTGAAGTTTTATCCTGTCCAGTTCTAAAGAAATAATTCACATAACATTTCATTGCATATAGCCATCAAGGTTTAGTCACCATGAAACCTCAAGATTACAAAATATTCTATAGAAATCCATAATAAAAAATATCGTGTTTTGAAATACCCAAGACATATGTTTATGACACAGAAATGTTTTAAATGCAATAAAATGTAGGATTAATTAAAATGTCAAATTCATGAGAATAATTTTTTTCGACGATAAATCTTACGGGGCGATAGATTAAATAATTATGATACAGTATACTACAAAATATAATAAATATTAAGTCTAAAAGGGTACACATCACCATAAAAATAACTTTAGAATGAACAAATATTAGATATTTCGGATAACATATATTCTTCTTCAGTAATATCACGATTTAAAATAAATCATGTCAATATGTTCAAATTAAAACACTATCAAAATCTTTAAGTTTATCCAATTCAAGCGAACATCACAGACGCTGGTACAATTTTAAATTTTCAAATAAGGCGCAAAGACTACAAAGATATGCCAAAATAACAAAAAAGTGTTTTGCGATGTGTACTGGTACAACTCTAAATGTTCAAAGCTGGTGACATTTGAGATGTTACAACTGCATGGATAGCAGTCCCCCCCCCCCAAAAAAAAGCATTTTTTTTTTGTTCTTCCATCGCAGGAATTCGAATCCATGCTACTGCAATATCGTGACAACAACTCGCCTGCACTGTATCCGGTGCGCTAGACCACACGACCACCTTGACTTCACAATAATAAATCTTTCCGGGCCGGGTGTTACCTTTTCTTGTCAGTTTTAATCTAGCGTCGTAATACAGTACATGATATATAAGACATGAAGATGTTATTGTTACAGATCAGCTCAATTATCTATAGTAAAGGATCCTACAAATTAATGCACGATACAGTCACAGAAAATAATAACATTTACAACAGATTTATCTATCGGATCACCAGCAATGATGGTGATACATGGCTGTGTACATTCTGTATACAACTTGTCGAAACATCAACCCAACAATGTTAGATCTGTAAATTTTCTTTCGCAAATTTTTTGTTCTTCCCTCGCCGGGATTCGAACTCATGCTCTAGCGCGCCGGTTACAGTGCAATTATAAAAGTTAAACAAATATTGTCAGAACATTGCACATAACATATACATGTATACAAAAACTGTACATTTTAAAAGCATTTTAAGTTCCTCAAAATATATATTCCTTGTACATTTTACTTAAATTAAACGAAATTTGAATATGCAAAGTATGTAATAAATCAAAAATATTGGTAAAACTAAGTTCAAAATATTTGAATTTGAGTTAAGAAAAGCTCCCGAAATACATAATTAAAATTTAACTATTGAGAGTTGAAAAATATCGTAATACACAGACCAGATATTTCAGTATTGATGAAAAATTTGTTTCTTACACAGATCAAGACATGTGATAATAGCACCCAGTAATAACTCAACAATCAACCCATGTTTAACAATGAGCTATTTATTTTCATTCTACAGCAGCAATGACATGTAGGTTGCAAGTTATAGTGTATACAATAAGCGATATACGCATCTCAATATGAATTTCGTATGCTCCGTCTCTCATCTCTTTAATCACCAACATAGTTCTAATAACTTTTATTTTAACTTATAGGTACAAAAATGCACAAATATTCAATTCAATAATAAAAGTCTCTTTGCAGCAAATTTGCGCAATGCATTTTGAAAAATTTCAACAGACCGATGCAATTCTTCCGCATGGATTTTCTTGTCGCTAAATAATTTTATAGCAATTTTCCAATAAAGTGAAGGCCTCCCATGCATTCCAATTTGGTATCAAATACTTTTCTTCTGTAACAAGTTGTAGACCATCAAGCATATGTTGTGGGAGGAAATGGACATGTAAAATTCCATCCCGCCATTAAAAGTTCATCTGGTGTTAATGTTGAATCTCCCGTAAATCGTATACAATCACAAGCATTATTTTCAACAGATTAACAACACTCTTCTTGTGGAATGATAGCAGTTTAAGTGATTGGTGGTGGAGATCCGACAAGGTCATCTCGCTGTACATTTCAATAAATAGTACCATATGATGTGTAAAGCTTAACTGTATTGTTTTCTCTTGTAAAAAAACGAAGCTATCAATATCCATCCAGATACAGCGTCATGATAGATATTTGTTAGCAGATTCCTAAGACACGGTTTGTACTGTTTGTATTGGTATAAACTATTGACAATTGGACCATCAAGTGGTAAACGTTGAGCTTGATTTTTGCACCACTGTGATATGCAATATGTGTTTAAATGAAGAGTGTTGACAATATAGTGTGTTTAATAATCCTGTATTGAATATATCAGATTCAAAATAAAGTTCTAAATTATTTGCATAAAACAACATTTCGGAATGTACTATTTGCTGAACATCATTTACATATGAGGGTAAATGGTTCGATAGGGAAATTCCACATCAACACATCAAAGTTAAATATTTGATCTGAAAATAAGATGCATCGCCAATACAACCATAGCTATGTAACATATATAATTTATCTAAAAGTACGTCACTAGCACATCCCTCTAGTTTGTTCTCGAACATGTTATTCTCGAACATGTTGTTCTCTGGAATGAAGAGATGGAAGCAAACTGAATGCTCGACACAATAGACTAAAAGAGGGACGAAAGATATCAAAGGGACAGTCAAACTCATAAATCTAAAATAAACTGACAACGCAAAAGCTAAACATGAAAAAGACAAACAGACAAACAATAGTACATATGACACATCATATAAAACTAAAGAATAAACAACACGAACCCCACCAAAAACTAGGGCTGATCTCAGGTGCCCCGGAAGGGTAAGCAGATCCTGCTCCACATGTGGCACCCGTCGTGTTGTTTATGTGATCACAAATCCGGAAAATAGTCTAATTCGGTAGGTCACATTCATGAAAGGGAAGAGGATTGTAGTTACGACGTAAGGAACATATCCGATATCATTTGTGAAACGGTTATTTCTTAAAATTTACGAATGGATGATTTCAACTTTACCATGTGGAACTCTTGGTTTAATAGCTTCCTTGTGAGCAGCAACCCTTTATCAAGAAAATCATGATAGGAAAAGCAAGCAAGGGAATATCGTATCAATTGGGGAACATATACCCCGTATGCAGGTGCTGCTGGAATATTGCTACTTAGACATGAAAAGTTCACAATTGGAAAGCTGAACTCATCTCTTTTGTCGTAAAGTTTTGTTTTCAACCGACCGTCATTGTCAATTTCTAGATGTAAGTGAAAATATGAGGCCGACTTATCTATATCTGTAGTATCCTTTATCTCTAGTTCGATGGACTAGATGCGTTCCATATAGTCACCAAATTTTGAATTATTTAGTGTCGTTAGCCATGAGGTTAATGTCTGAGCTATGACCGCACATACGTTTGTTCAACTTTCTTTTCGTTTCACCGACGTATACCAATCCGCAAAGGTTAAACTCTAATCCGTAGACGACATTTATCGATTTACAATTCAGATCACCGTAACTTCTGGTAAAATATGACTTCTTGGTCAAATTGCTAGTGAATTCAGCATCTGTAATTAAAATTGCACAAGTTTTGCAGCCTTTGGTCTCACATTTCGAGATACAACAGTGGTGTACTGTGTCATCAGTAAAAACCCAAATGGCTTTAAGGAGAACTGAACATGGCTGTATATGTATAATATTGCTATTGTCACTAGGACGATGATCTTAATGAGTCATGTTTGCGATATTTGACATGTCTGGTGATGAGGGGACACCTGCCGTATCAGACGACACCTTGTCCGTGGTGACGTCTGTTTCGGACCTTTTTATAATGAGCGAAGTCCGAGCGAATTTCCTGGTTGATCTTCGTAAATTCATGGAATTGTAGTTTTGCTACTGGGCGGATGATGTCCTCGAGGATAAAATGTCCACCAGCAGAGAAATCGAACCAGTGGTAATAAAAGAGGGACGAAAGATACCAAAGGGACAGTAAAATTCATAAATCTAAAACTTACAACGCCAAGGCTAAAAATGAAAAAGACAAACAGACAAATAATAGTATACATGACCCAACTTAGAAAACTAAAGAATAAACAACACGAACCCCACCAAAAACTAGGGCTGATCTCAGGTACTTCGGAAGGGTAAGCAGATCCTGCTCCACATATGGCACCCGTCGTGTTGTTTATGTGATAACAAATCCGGTAAATAGTCTAATTCGGAGTTATAACCTGCTGAAACATCGCATAAAACAAGGTATAAGATTATCAGGCTTCCATACAGCTAGTAGTTCTGGTAGTTCTTCAGATATCCGGAAAATAATTATGTTAAGGTAATAAGAACATAGTAAATCATAACCTTAAGAGAAATTTTCCATAACATCTTTTAAAATAATTTTAAGAGAGAATAACAGAGTAATTGAGTGTGAGTAAATGTATTAATTAAAAATTTCTCTGCCACTGAAACAGATATTCGCCATTCTTAACCTTGTTTAGGCGATCCGTTATCTCCATTCCAGGGTTTAAGCCATGACTTTAAGGACTTTAGTCACTTTTGCGCGCTATGAAAATCTACCTTTGTTTTTGTGTAACAGCAAGGAACCAAGGATATATATTACTAGCTTCATCTTTGACTTGTCAGATTTTAAAGGACATGATTGGCAGTCAGTATGGTATGATCTGACTGTACTGGCCCAGTGGCGGATCCAGAAATTTTCATAAGTGGGGGCACACTGACCGCCTAAGAGGGGGCCCGTTCAAGTCACGTTTCAGTGATTTCCTATTTAAGAGGGTCTGGATTGGGGGGATGGGGGGGGGGGGGGGGGGGGGGGGGGGGTGGCTGTTATCTGTAAACATTTAATTTTCTCTCTTTTTTTCTCTAATTTTCAAAAATTTAACTCCTTTTCTCTTATCTTCAAAAAATTAGACCACGCATTTCTCTAATCTTCATTCTTTTTGCCCGTTATTCTCTAATCATCATTTTTTAAGGGCATTAATTTTTAATCATTTAACCCCATCAAAACCCTCATATAAGCAACCCATTTTTTTTTCTACATCGCAAGATTATGACATGCGATGTAGAAACTTAGTTCATAATTTCTCTTTATTTTGTTCCAGAGGGCATTAACTTGTAATGATTATATCACTGCATAATCCGTATTTTTATAAAACTTTTAAATCGATATTTGGAAATCATTTCTAATAAGTTGGAACTGTATACAATCCTTTTTGGAACGAGTATAACGACTGAAAGGAGGTTGTAAACAAATCAAGAATAGATCACATTTTCTATTTTCGGTTTTAAAAAGAAATGAAAACGGAGAGTGACACGTGGTTGATAATTTCAAAACATGTCCGGATTTATCAGGAAATTATCATTGTTCGGTTTACGTTCTTTTAGTAAGAGATATATCTTTGTATCTCTCGTTTAATGGATTTTAAATGATTTCGTATTTTACAATTTTAATCAGACTCTATAAATAGTCATACATACTTTCCCGCATGCGTATCACTCAGTACAGGAAGTACCTGTTTAACTCGTGAATACTTCTCTAAAAACGTTTGAATACATTTCTATACTTTAAATGGAAATTGTCGAAAGTTTTTGATGGCAATTTATATCAATTATGACGCAAATGCATTCGAATGAAGAATCTACGACAAACGAACTTCAAATTGGGATCGTTTGAGAAATATTGAAATTCAAATGCGAACTGTACCGGGTAACAATTTCGATCAAATGACGAAAACTATAGTATACTCCTGGTTGTTGAAATTCCAACTGACTGATTTTCCTGGAATAATAATTATGATGGTCAATTATGAGGTTTGTTAATAATTAACGGATTAGTGACCCATCTGATGGCTATAACCGGATTGGTTGTAATCACAGCTTGTAACACATGTTGAAAATTTTAATTACCTGGGGTCATAAACTTGTCAAAAACATGAAGACAGGTAAATTGATTGTTTTTTAATTCGAAATTATTTTTACACTTTTAAAATTTTAGTCATGAAATTTATTTGAAATACTTTCGTCAATCCGAAAACCCTTTCGTAAATTACGAAAGTGACGAGCGCTAGCATTCGGTACAAAAAGTACCCTGTGTTTTACTATACTTTGTTTGAAATTATGACTTGCCCAAGAGTCATTTGATCGTGTTATCTATATACTTAAGGAAATATCTACGTTTTACAATGCAGAGAGCAGGCAAATCAAAATTTCTTTTGTCGTCAGTTATACACGGTCTATGAATTGTCATGCGCATATCATTTACAAACAAGAATATTTTTTTTTGTATATAATGCATTCGAACAATAGTATTTATCATTATCGTCTTCACATCATTACAAAAGTTTCTTTGCGGCAGAATTGTCAATTCATCCGAGGATATTTCCAAACAAGGTCTTTGAATTGTCCTGCGCATATCATTTCCAAACAAGAATATATTTTTTTTTATATAATGCACTCGAAAATTATGTGTTTATCTTCACAATATTACAGAAGTCTCATTGCGGCAGAATTGTTCGATTCATCCGGGTAGATTTCCAAAGACTGTAAGAAAGCTTGACGTGCGGATTCCTTGTCGCCAAATAATTGTAAAGCAATTCCCAATAACGTGTAGGCCTCCACTGTACTCCTCACATCTGGCATCAAATATCTTTCTCCTATAACAATTTTTAAATCTTGAATAGAATCCTGACAATGTCTAACATCATTGAGGTGATAATGACAAAGAACACTAAGGAAATAAACATAAGCTGTGGATGGAATGGAATATTGTTGATTCCATCCCTCCATTAAAAGTTCATCTGGTGTTAACGTTGAATTCTCTGTTAATTGTATAAGATCTACGAATAATATTTTTAGAAGACAAGCCACACTCGCCTTGTTGAATGACAGCAGTTTAAGTGACAGGTAATGAATTTCTGATAGAGTCATTCCAAAGAACAGTTTGTCGAAAGTACATTTCGATATAGAATACCTAATGATGTATAAAGCTTTTCTGTATTGCTTTGTTTTGTAAAACAATGAAGCTACCATAAGCCATCCTGATACAGCGTCATGATAGACATTTGTTAGCAGAGTACTTAAACAGGATTTGTACTGTTTGTATTGGTATTTATTGTTGATAATTGCACCATCAATTGGTAAACGCTGAGCAAGTCTACTGCACCTCTGTGATATGTAGTATGCATATAATTGCTTTAGTGAAAAATGGTGACACCATATGTTGTGTAATAATCCCGTGTTGAATATATCTAACTCAGAATAAGTTTCTAAGAGACCGTTTGCTAAATGCAACATACTGGATTGCACTATTTTCTTAACGTCATTCACATATAATGTAAATGGTTCAATTGGAAAACTCCACATCGCTACATCAAAGTTAGATATTTGATCTGAAAATAAAATGCATCGCCAACTATAGCTGTGTAACGTATTTAATTTTTCTAAAAGTACATCACGAGCACGGCCCTCTATTTTGTTCTCGAACATGTTGTATTCTGGAATGAAGTAATGTGAACAAACTGAATGCTCGACACAATAGACTAACCTGCTGAAACATCGCATAAAACAAGTTATAATATTATCAGGCTTCCATACAGATGATGGGAGTTCTTCAGATATCCAGAAAATAATTGTTTTCAGGAAATAAGAACATAGTAAATCTTTACATTCAGAATCATTTGCTATCACATCTTTCAAAATCATTTTCAAGAGAGCATAGCACATCAATTGGGTGTGAGTAAATGTATTAATTAAAAGTTTTTCAGCCACTGAAAAAGATACTCGCCATTCTAGATCTTCTTTTGGTGATCCGTGAACTCCGATCGGTACAAAAAGTACCCCATGTTTTATAATACTTTGTTTGACGTTATGACTAGGCCATGAGCTACCTGATCTTGTTATCCAATTTACAGCAGAAGATATCCACGTTTTACAATGTAAAGAAAAGGCAAGATCTAAAACTCCTGTTTTGTTAGATATACACGGTCCATGAATTGTTTCGCCTTTAATAAACAATAATATTTTTCCCTTACATAATGCACTCGAAAAATAATGTTTACCATTATGTTCTTCACAGGATTCCAAAATATACTGATTTCTGCTATATTCTAGCCTTAATTGAGTAAAACCAGGTTTTACATCGTCTGTATCCATGAACAGATAAGTTATACTGGGATTAAAGTCGGTTTGTGTATCCGCATTCACCTTAATAGTTGTTCTTACTAGCATTATATCTAAATCACTTCCTCGCATTTCAAGTCCTTCTCCATAGCTTCCACTTGTTATACATGTAAATGACTTGTCACTTGAAAAATTATCTCTCACCGTGTTCATTAATCTGATTGTCTTAACATGATCTTTTGTTCCTACGATGTTATGACACAGATAGTTATACAGAGCTAGTGATATGTTTGGTGTTATAATATCTGTAATTAGGAAATTAAAACAAACATGAAAAAACATTGTTCAAGGTATATATCATCAAAAATTGTATATTTATGATGCCTTCACTAATTTTGCTGACAGTTATGTTCTCCACAGTATATTTGTTTTGAACATTAAACTTAAATCAAACAAGATTTGAATATTCAGATGATGTGTTATATTACACTTATTAGTAACGTTAATTTCAAAATAATTGAAATTGATGAGGGAAAAGCTCTGAAATACATAAGAGGGCTTATAAATAGACAAGAATTAATTAGAGACAAGAATAAAACGGAATGTTTGAAAATTTATTTATTCTTTCGTACAGTAAAAAAACATTTTTGATTTATGCTGTTCTCTTATATCGATTTTACCATTTTTTCTTCAAAACTCCTATAAAAGTATGTATGACCCTTTTATTTTTCATACTTTAATATAAAATAGAAGATGTGGTATGATTGCTAATGAGACAACTGTCCACAAAAGACCAACATGACACAGACATTTATAACTATAGGTCACCATACGACCTTCAACAATGAGCAAAGCCCATACCGCATAGTCAGCTATAAAAGGCCCCTATAAGACAATGTTAAACAATTCAAACGAGAAATATAACGGCCTTATTTATGTAACAAAATGAACGAAACACAAATATGTAACACATAAAGAAACGACAACCACTGAATTATAGGCTCCTGAATTGGGACAGGCACATACATAAATAATGTGGCGGGGTTAAACATGTTAGCGGGATCCCAACCCTCCCCCTAACCTGGGACAGTGGTATAACAGTACAACATAAGAACGAACTATAATAATCAGTTGAAAAAGGCTTAACTCATCAGATGGACAAAATACAAGTGGACGTGGCCGGGTAATTATACATCCCGACACAGAAAGATACAATGAACAGATCTGAGAGTTCTCGCAGTTATCTGACAGCTAATTCAAAGCCACTAACAACTAATAAGAAAATTATGCATCTAAGACTAAACTATCAATCCGTATACATCCAACATCCAATGGATTTAGAATAAAGACGTCATAAACAGCCAGAGAAAAAACATGACCTTGTGCAATGACAAGTTACAGGTATCGACAGATTGTAGATCCATGAATATGTATATGTATATAACATACTAGTAATATTTAGTTAGCTTTTAATCCACTGATAACAAAATCAATATTTATACCAATAAAAACAGTATTCAATGATCTTAATACAGTGTTGAAAAGGTAACCTTTTAGAATAAGTTTATTTAAAGGAGCGGCAAGTTTACACGGATCATTTCTAAATTTCCGGGAACGGTTAACAACATTTCCGTAAAAATGAGGATGTGCTATCCCGTTTGAAACAAAAATAGATAGAACCAAATTTCAAAACCAAATCTCTATATCTACGGAAAAATTTAGTAAAGGTTTTAAGTAATTTATGGTAACGATATCCCTGCTTCAATAATTTACTAGTAATACATAAATTGCGTTCGTTGGAATCAAAAATGGCACAACAGACACGGGCATAGCGAACGAGCTATGAAATATAAACACCGTAAGATGGTGCTAAAGGAACATCACCATCTAAAAATGGAAAATTAACTATAGTCGTAAATTTTTATGTGGAGTTTCCCGTTACAAACCAAAATATCTAAATCCAGGAAAGGACAGTTATTACCGAATAAATTTGATTTGATTTTAAGTAAGTTCCTTGCGGTAAATTTCAGCAGTATATTGAGAAAATTCTTGATGTTTTAACGAAAAAATATCATCAAGTTAACGGTAAATTTCAGCATCATATTGAGAAAATTCTTGATTATTTAACGAAAAAATATCATCAAGTTAACGGTTAATTTCAGCAGCATATTGAAAAAAATCTTGATTATTTAACGAAAAATCTTATCAAGATAACGGTAAGTGTTGTTGAATTTATCAATTGAATGAATTTAGGCATAAACTGTGATTCGTTACAGTACAAAAACAAGTCTGCTATTAAAGGGACACAATTAGTGTCCATGGGGATACCCACAACTTGTCGATAAACTTTGTTGCAGAAACGTATATTACTATTATTAAGGAGAAAATTAACAACTTCAATAATCTTAGTTAGTATATCTAGTATATTCACCTTTTTCATTTATGAAGAAGGCATTAAATCAGTTGCAGCAAATATATTTGCATTCAGCTTTACCAAACGACCATTTAATTAAATAGGAAAACTTTTGTTTAATAAGATAGTGTGGAAGTGTAGTATAAAGAGTAGAAAAATCAAAACTGTCAACAGAATCAAAAAGACCATCAAAAGCACGAAACTTATCTAAAACATCCAAAAAAAAAATGTACACTCCAAAAATGGTTTATACCACTATGTTCATATATTTTATTACAATAGTTTATGATAAGCTCTTTAATAGTAGTTAATGAACTAGTTAAGAGCACTGAAATATTAGTTTGTAGAACACTTACTAGAGGCCGAGATGAAACGATAGTTAAATGGTTTTTTGTTTAGTTTAGGTAGCCAATACATAGAAGCTTTGTGATATGTTTGTTTACTATATGACTCTCTGTGAAGCGGATGGACTTGAATGTAGATGATTTTAAAATATCATTCTTAAGAACGTCCGTGTAATATTTACGACATACCAACACCCCATTGTTGGCTGCTTTGTCGGCCGGTACAAACACAAACCGCTTTGAAAGTTTTTGAAGTGTATTTCTTATTCTTGTCATAGGTGTATTAAGCCTCGGTCACACCTTACCGGATAGCACGAACGGATGCCTAACGGATGAAAATAAAAGTTGTCCATTAACACAATTGTTATCCGTTGGGAGTCCGTTGAAGTACTGACCGAATAAAACGGACGTGTAACGGATGCATAACGGACACACAACGGATATGCAACGTACGAGAAACGGACACGTACCGGACAGAACGGATGTCGAACGTACATATAACGGAAGAGTACCGCAAAAAACGGACACCTAACGGAAGCGTACCCGATAAAACGGATAAAACGGATGAACAAGATATACGCAAAAATCAAAGGCGACAATTATGATACATGTAAATCGCATAAATATTCAAAATGTTTCTGTGTAACTGGTTTTGGTTTGCTCTTCAAGATTCCACCAAAGGGCAGTGTCTGGCCTGAATAAGAACTGCTTGATTGTGAAGACATGCCTATATACTAAGATAGATTATGAATAATAAGAATTCATGAACCTTAAGAAATCTGACATACCAATAATTGGCATTTCTGACGCAAAATTTTCAATTGGGTTTTTTCCGTTTCAGATCCGTTCATCATCCGTTCTATCCGTTATACGTCCGGTAGAAGTCCGTTGGTGAATTTATCTTCCAGACCTCTAACAGATGTAAAATGGACACGTAACGGATACAAAACGGAAACGAAACGAACGAGTACCGTACAAAACGGACGCCTAACGGACGTTCAACGGACATTTTATCCGTTGGACGTCCGTTCAAAGTTTTGAACATGCTCAAAAATTTTCACCGGACAGAACGGACGTCGACGGGTAAAACGTACGCTTAACGGACATGCAACGGATATGGACGGACGTCTAACGTATAAGAACGGACGTCTAACGGACATGAACGGATTGAAAAAAAAGTTATCCTTTACGCGTCCGTTCGAGCTATCCGGTAAGGTGTGACCGAGGCTTTATGTACTCTATTATTTACTTCTAAATTATTTTCAAAATGTGATATTTTCTTATCAACCACATTCATACATTTATTTAAATAAGAATCAAGAGATTTTAATCAGATTTTTCCCGTTTACACCATTTTTTACAAAACAAGGAAAGAGCATTTTTGGTGACTTGAAGACACTCTTTCCAATCTATTTTAGATGGAGGACGATATGTTGGTCTTTTGTTTTTAAAGTTTTTAATCTCTCTGTCCTGGACGATATTGAGGTACCCTTTAATAACATGGCCATAGGGAGCATATCTAAACGACGATTCACAGTTTCAAGTTAAGGGAGTATTAATATCTAACTACGTCTGATGTAACCGACGTATAATAAAAAATAAACTTCTGCTGGTTTTTTTTGTATGTGTATGAAATTATAGGTGGTTCTATATTATCAAAATAGGGAGGTATAAAGTTTTTAACGGTAGAGTCATTAATTATACTTGATAAGTTGATAAAATCAATACCTCTGCTTATATATTTAATTTGCAGAAAATGACGTTTATGATCTTCAGGTTTGTCGATACGCGGGAACAGCCTATGGTGGAAAAAAGCTGTAATTATACGAGAATATTCATACAGTGGGCTGAAGAATGAGATGGTGTCACACTCTTTGAAAATATCGTGTAATTTACTAATGGGTAGTTGACCCAGTTTACATAATAATTGATACCTAGCATTGTTTTTAAATAAAGATAAGTGTATAATTTATACGATGTTTAACTCGTTGATTCCGATTGATACGTTTCCCATGAGACCTATTATTTCGTTGTTTTTTATCAGTAATATTCATGTTATCAATAGAAGAAGTAGTAGATATGTTCCCTTGTCAAAGTATATTGTCATTTAGACCCAGGGGGTAAGGTGTTTGTGGTTGTTTAATCCAAGACGGTTCGATATTTTTACGGGAATCTTCAAATTGTTTATGCGACTGCCCTTGTTGTTTCTGGACCGTTTCGAGCGGTTAAAATCTAATTAATTTAATATTGTGGTGTGTTTAAATAAATGTTGATAAATTATACTTTTGAATTTCTTAGGTTTTCGGAAACGGTGTAGATGTTCCTGTGTTCGTTTAAAAAAACTCCCGTCCTGTTTGTCCTACATATTGTATACCACACTTTGGCTTTGTTCATGTAACCAGATAGATGAGGCTTCGCAGTGATGTTAAGGTTGTTCGCCACATGAAAAGATACAAAATTGCAGTGTTTCCAAGTCAGTGTCCGGTAAATAAATAGTTGTCTCTAATCATTGTATAATCGGTGTGTATAAAGACAATAGATGTAGTTTTGAAAAAAAAATACAAATCTATTTTTAGACCAAGGGAAAAGGTCACGTGACCACCCGAAATAGAAAGTAAAATACTGACAAATAAATCGTAGTAGAACAAAGGCATTCGGATGTTTAAATTTCAAGTTTAAGACACCTTTTGGTAGCCTACGATCTTAAGTTCATTAAAAAATCATGGCAAAGTGTTGTTTTTAAAGATGATGCATATAAAACCAACTTCAAAGTCAAATCATTTCACATTTCGTGCTTTTTCGGAGTTTCGGACACATTTTTATCACTTTTTATAAGATCTGTATTCTTTGCCATATATTAGCGAAGTGTAATTTCAAATTCTCTTTCTGGGAAACCAAAAAATATCGACCTTAGTGGCCAGTATGCCCTTGTTGTACTCGTTTTTATAACCGACTCTTCAGAATTTCAGTTAAATCGTCGATATTAAAACACTCCATTGACTTTTAATGTTCCAAACGAGTTACAACCCTTTGTTAACAGAGAACGCTGATTTTCCTTATAATAATCAAAATTAAGCTTGTTTTTCTGTCCGTATGATGTGTTGTTTTTTTTTATAAATACTCTCACCTTACATCTACTTTAAATTTGTTTGTGTTTTCAGTACAGTTGGATAAATAATATAGTTGGAAAAAAGGGAGGGGGGTGTCCGAAGAACAACATATTTCATAAGCCAATTTTGAAATCTTCGTTTGCATATCTTGCACTGTAATCAGTGGTAATTAAGGCACTGCTAAATTATGAAATTTATTGTGTGCAATTGCAGTCATTCTTTCAATGATATGCAAATATAAAAATAATACGATGGGGTCAGATTTCCATTGGCATTGACCATTCATGTTGACAACTACATGTATCCAGATAAGATATTCAAATATTGTGAATATAAGCAATTATAATGATATGTCATTGAACAACACTCATTAATGCATTCTATAAAGATAAATTAGAGTCTAGGAATGCTTGAGGGGGCCTTAATTTCATACAAACTGTATTTTTTAATGTTTAGGTAACCCTTTCTGTTATTTCCTTTTTGCCTGATAATCACTACAACAGACAGACACTAATCAGCAATATATTCCCTTTTTATTTTTGTGCATTGAGTATTGGTCATAATTATCACTTTAAGACTCTGATTGATACATGAATCAAAAATTCATGCTCACAGAAATGTTGAATTTATTCTTGTGTACTTGTTGCATTGTTATTCTAATAATGTCATGGTGTCCCTAGATCATCAAAGAATGACCCATTGATTTGCAATTAGCTATATATTTGAATGGTCTGCTTAAAGTACATTAATGAGCAAATACATTAACAAGCAGGGCACTAGTAGCCAAGGCTTGTTTAGGCTTCTGACTTGGCCACTAAATATGTTTAATTGCAAATATCCAGAATGCTTACACTTATCTTTCATATTTTTACAAGTTGGGCCCTATATTGATATTATTAGTTTCTACCCTTCCTTTATACCCCTGTTATAATATTCAGCAGGAGAGGTTTTTGCATAGTCATATATATATGTAATTTATTATCATGCTCAAATGAGAACCAATTAGGTATAAGTTCAAATCAGCATTATAGGAGTAATAATGGTTCTACTCAGAATTGGTCTATCTGTATAAAGAATTGGAAATATTGTCTAACATAAGAACACTTTCATTTTTATTTCTAAAAGTAAAGCAAATTGCAATCTAGTTTTGAAAAATACATTTGTAGTTTTACTAATGTCAGTAACCTGTCAAACTGTTGATAAACATTTCCAATAAAACAGTGCAATATCCTAGAAGGAATAATATATACCTCCTACCTTCTTAATAATGAATGATTTCCTACACATTTATTTTAATCACTGAATCATTGTAGTACATGAATCACATTGAATGTTCCTTTTCTATTCACATTGATTTATCACTGTTTATTCTCATAGCAATTTTGAAGTAAAAATAACACTTGATTTGTGATGAATATTTTAAAATCAATCCTTCCTTTTTAGGGTTTATCCAGTTGACATCATAAAAGCTATGTTTTACTTCTAGTGTAAATATATAGGTCACAGTTTGAATACATTCATTTGATCTGAAATATAATAATAATGAAAATTAACAAATCATTGATCATTATGCATTTAACTCACTGTAAACAAGTCAACCACCATAATTAAACACAAAATTTCACACAAGTCATGTACATTGTAGATGTTTCAAATACATTGGAATATTTTAACTAATATATAAATATACTATGATCATTATAACTTCTCCAAAGATTGTGATCACCTTCATCATAAATGCTTGTTCAAAACACACTATCAGGAATTCATCCTGTCAACAAGACTGTGAAATCAGGACTCAAGAAAATACATGTCATAAATGTGTAAGGAAACTGTTTGTAAAATCTAATAATGTGCAGCTCTAAATTATTAAAAGTCTTGATTGTTTTGAAGTTTCCAAAAAAAAATAGCTGATTATATTTTTTAAAGTATTATTGTATTAATCTGACATGTAGATATAATGACAGCAATGAGCATGAGTTTGAAGTTATATAATTAAAGAGATGCATTTTGTTCAATTGGAATTTCTATAAATTCAAAATCTAGTACCATATTCAAATTATAATCATTAGTGCAAACAGTTCATCAAATGAAATTATTGATTTCAAATTTAGTTTGAAATAACAAGAAAACTAGAGTTTAGGTTAAACTACTGATTAATTTATAAAACAGAATACATTTTGTAGTAAAAATGTAAAAACTATCATTATTTAATCATGATTGGCAATCACACCTCATCTTCTTTTTTTTATACTGAAATTTACCTGTTTAGTCAATTCCAATTGATGACAAATTAATTTCAAAGTACAGCACAGTCTGGTCACATCCTGTATTAAAGAAAACAGGGAACACATGAATAATTCAAAAACTTGATATGCCAAAATTAAATCAGATAAATTATCCAAACAATTTTAATCAATCAAATAAATGATTAAAGGTCTACATGGTCTATACCCTTTATATTACAAGGCTATCTTTTTGACACCTTTTTAAAGTTTTTTGTATATATTTTTTCTTATTCATGTATGATATGATAGAGAATATGAAAAGGCATTTTTCCTTAAACTATGAATACTTTGCTAGCTAGCTACATTTATATAATGTGCACACAATTACGACTATATAGCCTGATACTGGATAATTTTAGAGAAATAAATGACACATTTATAAAAAGTGCAAGTTTGTATCCTCCACTTTCTCCTGAATGAAAGTTATAGTTATTTTGACAAAGATTTATAAACAATAAAGTGTGTCATACAATATAATTGAACTCTCAATATATTCAGAGTTATGGTTTTTTATACATCAATATTTAAAATAGATTATTCATAACTTTTCATTTGAAAAATACCCCCACATTTTTATTTCTATACTATTTTCCATGAAATAAAGTACTGATGAAATACATACAAATTCAGGTTTGTCTAATGATACTTGTCAGTCTGATTAGACAATCAATCAGTAAATTTATGTAAATATTTAATTGTTTTTTTCTGAAATTAAATGGCAATTTATTGTAAGTAAATAAAGAACACTACACATAACAAATAGTGTTATATGCCCGAATCCAGATTTGTTTTCGACTTAAACGAACACTTCATAGTGATCACACGGTCAGATTATAAAATAAACATGGTCAAGTTGGAATTCGATAACACTTCCCCCTTTATTGTATAGAAAAAGAAAACAACACCTTACGTTTCGCGAATATAAAACATCGTATGAAAACAAACATAAGATAAGTCATATTGTACTTACAGTTGGATACTCGAGTCAAGTTTTCCGCCAGGAACATCATCAAATTGTATGAAAAACTCATAGACAGCTGACACGCACTTTCTTGTTTGATGCCTTTTCAAGCTTTGAAATGGCGTTGAGTGTAAGAATAAATGTGCTGACAACCAATAGAAACGGCTACATGACGTCACAATTAGATTGCGATAGAATCGTTGAAAACTTATGGAGAACTGCCTTAACATTATTGCGTTTGGGTTTTTCATGTTATGTCACAGGAAAAGGAAAGCGAAAAAGCTCTCCCGTTCAATGTTGACCTTGTTGTATTATCAGAAGATAATCTAGAACAGGTTTGTCATTTTGTGGCATTACACGGAAATATTTGTTGATATCCACCTGCATTTTTATTGAATAATCTGGCTGCAGCTGCATAGCCACCTTTAACACAATTATAAAGACTGCTTAATTTAGATGAGGAATTTCGATTGACGGCGGTTGAATGAATATTTGGAATAAGGTTTTCTTTAAAGTCGTGCAAAATTGACCTACCTTGATTGATTTTTTTTATAATATTTTGTTTTAAAGTAATCTCTCCCTGTATGGCTAAGTTGGAAAGATTTTTTTTTAACAAAACCAAATATCTGGGTTTTTTTTAGATATACTAGTAAAAAAAAGAACCGATACACGATTTTTTTTCATATCAAAGATGAAGTTTTCCTTTTATAGGACCAAACTTGAAGGTAGACATATTTAATGACCATGGCAATACAAATCTGTTTAAATCATTTTTTTTTTGCTTTCATGACGTCACTTGGCAATTTTAATTTTTTGACAAAATTTTCATAAAACGACAGTTTGAAAAACAGAATTACCAACTAATGATGCCATTCTCTCATTTAAAGGTAAAGACAATGTTTGCCATCTACTCTTTTTAAAAAAAATCAAACAGTTTCTTCGTTTATTTGTTACCAAAGGTCTAGATTTTCCATCAAGTTAGCAAAATTTGATGCATGAATGCAGATATTTAATGTGAATTTTCATTTGTAAGAACTAATTTATAAGAATATGACTTATAAATATTAATATTTTTGCAAATGTTAACTATTTTTGGTTGTTTTTAGTTTTTTTTTTAAATTGGTATTTTAAGGGGATGTTACTCTAAAACAGTGCATTTTCTGAAGGATTCTAGATGGAATTTTCCTATTTTGTATTTTAGCAGGAAAAACGTACGGTGACCCTATCTTTTCTTTTAAAATTCTCAAAGCAGTGTCTGAAAGCTGTCTTTTCTTATAGTATTTAACAATTTTATCATTTTGTTTATTTTTTAATCATAAAATGGTGTATTTTCCTGTATAATCCATACAAAATGTGTCATTTTGTCCCGTCTTGTAGCTTGAGAAATTGCGCGGGGACCTATCATTTTTATTATATTTTTCGACATATATCAATAGATACTACGTTTTGGCAAAGTATGCATAAATTCTATCATTTCTATTTTAGACTCCCATACCACCTTAAGCAAAGAACTTCACCTTATTATGTAATTCTATTATACAACCAAACATCGTGAATTATAGTTAATATATCTAAAAATAGCATAACTTGGGGTTTTTTTTGTTTACAATACAAATAAGTCGTTTGCAAGCTATGGTGATGTAATTTCCTTTAAATTATATTTTCTATGTGAACACAGAATAGTATAAAATAAAATGTTGCTCATACTCATTTGAAAGTTTGAAAGAAAATACAAATTTAAGTTGTTGATTAACTACAATCTCAAAAGCTTGTTTTTATTTAGTTGCAATATGTATTTTTCTGTAAAATGTTCGTTCCTATTCTAAAAAGACGTACTAATGATTCCTTATAAGCAATATACTTTAACTTTGTAATTTTTATAAATGGCAAAAAACATTGCAAATGGAGTATTTTTCAAACTACCTCAATATATAAATAATTATTGTGTTTAAATAAATGGTTTATCAACATGTAAAGTTGTGGATATAAACACGATTTCTCTTTTATATGAAATCTAAAGTACCATACACACTATCTAAACGTAATCAGCCGTTCACAACGCTTTCTGTATACAAAACCATTCGAAAGTGAATGCAAAATAGTTTAGATGTGCTTACATGTACATATAATACATTCACAGACCCATCTAGAACTCCGAGGGAAATTAAAAACGGAACGTCCATAATCAAAATCGAAAATCAAAACCGCAAACACATCAAACATATGGATATTAATTGTCATATTCCTGACTAGGTACAGATATTTTCTTATGTAGAAAATGGTGGATTAAAACTAGTTTTATAACTACCTAAACTTGTCACTTTTATGAAAGTTGCACAAAATGACAATATATTGTCAACGATGTGTGAACAAAATAAAGAGATATATAAGCTGAAAATGTCAGAAATAGGGGTACATCAGTCAACATTATGTTATAATCTGTATTACTGTAAGAACAAACAAACATGTCATAAAAGAAACACAAAAAGGCATAAAGATAAAGCACATCAGCAACAATGAAAAATAAGAATACAAAATTTTACCATAGCATAACGACATCGAATAACACAATGACGGGATGTATAAGTACCAAACCACCTTACATGGATATTTTTAAAAATAGACTAAACAGTTAAAGTGATATTCACAAAGATAAATAAGAGGTGATAACAATGTCAGTATCTAGAATGTATAATTCGAAACCATCGTGTATTATTCAATACATTCTCATGTTCAAAAATCATGAATTTGAAAGAAACAACAAAGCAAAGACAAAACTGGAAAATTGACACCAACCCTTCCAAAACTTAGTTTTTCTCAGAGTAAGGCCGTGTTCACATTGACCTACACTCGGTATTGTGATAGTGTTACTCACACATAAACAAAACACAATTACGTTCTCATTGATAAAACTCAATGTTTACATGTAGTGTAAATCATGTTTTGTCTATATGCAGTCGATACTCAATGCAGGCCTTGTGTAGGTTAAGTGTACATAAAACAAGGCATTAAAAATACTTATTTCACCTTGAATATTTATAAAAGAAACGATTTTTGATTAAAATTGATATTTATATCAAATATTGGTCAAGTTCTTTACAATAATATTTGGCTAAACTTGATATATTTATATGTTTTAAGAACACTTTACATGTGCGTAGCTTTATTATTGACCCATTATCAAGACATAAACATCATCATTGCCGAACACATAATTTATTTAAAAAGGTCTTCCCGAATCGACTGGACGTAGACAGAAATATTTGCCACTGGTCTTTACCCAAACAACGATTCACTAATATATACATTACTATAAAAAGTAAGGTAAATTGTTTTGTCTGTCTAGTATCTCATATCCGTTAAAATAAACTTAGAAATAATTTTAAAAAAGCATTACCCCCTCTCTTTGCCAAATACTCATCCGCAAAAAAACATATTTGAAACAAATACAAAAGACAGAAATGTATGATCATCGACTGGATGTACACAGAAATATTTGCCACTGGTATTTTCTCAAACAACAACAACTCACTCATAAATGCATGACTAAAAAAGTGAAGTAAGCACGCTGAGAGAGCTTACGTTTTTTAATGTATAATCGAGACATCTTTAGTATCTTAACACTACAGTAAATCATCAAAATTGCATTTATAAAGAAGCAAAAAAGGTGGAGGGCGGGTCTGATCAGAATTTATTTCGCGCGAACGTTTTTATTCATTTCTATTGGATGATAGCAAACAAATTGGAAAAATCCACAGAACCTTTTATTTCTTAGTTCAAATTGTCGTTACCTACCTGCTGAAAAAGTTGTGCAAAAATATGCATCAGTTTCAACGTAATGAGCATTTAAAGGAAATATAGTTTACAAGTGTGAACAAATCGTATGTACAGGTAATTAAACAAGGTTTATAGATGTGAACAACTTTAATGTGAAACTAGTGTACATTACACATGTTACATTAAACTAATTGTTAAAGGAAATATAGTTTACAAGTGTAAACACATCTTATGTACAGGTAACGAAACAAGGTGAACAGACGTAACAACTTCAATGTGAAACTAGTGTACATTACATTAAACTAATTGTAAACATGTTTACTGTACATGATGTTTGGTGTGCACAAGGCCTAAGTAGAACATATTACACGTGTGCCAATCGTTATGTTGATATTTTTTAGTACAAGTTTGGGCATAAGCTTAGAGGGTATAGTCTAATTAGCGGATATCAAAATCAAAGAAAGAGGACTGGTTGAAATAATGATGTATTCCAGATTGTTCATGTGCATGATGTGTTTATCATTTTCGTGGTTTTGTTGTCTGCGAGATAAGAAAACTTAAAAATAAAATGAAATTACTTTTTTATATGAAATAAAATTATATGGTTTACCTGTCATTCTCTTTGTCTGTTTTAGAGTTGGGTCTTTCTGTAATATTTACTTTCGTTTTAATTAAAATAAAACACGTTTGCAATGTTTTACATTTGAAAAACAGCAGTTGGTAAATATTCTATCACATTATAAAAAAATTGTTTACCTGCCATCCTCCTGTGATATAATTTGATATGAACTGTGTATTTCCGTAATATCAACTTTCGTTTGTATTTGAATTACTCGTAGTTATAACACCTACGCAATACTTTGTAATATATTTAAAAACCTAGGTAAATTAAACATGGTGAAAATTAAAACTAAAGTCTAATTACAAAATGTGTACACACAGGGCCAATTACATCATGTAAATAGTAAATCGATCTAGGGTGTGTTTCCTTACATTAATTTGTTTAACTACTAATATTACATCACAATATATTGAAGATTTTATTAATCAATTAAAGGTCATCCTCTTTGCCTTTGATATGAACTTGTATTCCCGAATAATAACTTTCTTTTTCATTTAAATTACACGTTCTTATATCATCTACACACTATTTTATAATTTGCCTTTAAAAACCAAGGTACAAACTAAAAAAGTACCATACAAAAAGTGTACACACGTAATGAATTTGGTTGTAAATTGATTTTTTTTGTTTCTTTTCATATTCTTATTTGTTTTGTAACATAGGCAGCACTTTTTATAACTATTCGTAGTATATTATTTAAATGAACAAAACACTACATAAAATGTGGATAAAAACATTAAAAGTATGCTTTGAACATTTTCCTTTATTTGGTACTAGCTATTTTTCTTATATTTGATTTGTTTAGAGTGTGAAGTAGGTAAATTAAAACAATCATTAATAATTAGAACTTTTTCGTAGTGTACTTATGAATGACATGCATAAAAACTACATAAAAAGGAGAATAAAAACATGAAGAGTTGGCTGTAAAAATTTGCCGTAAATTGAAACTAGCTAGGTTTCTTATCAGTACAATGTAGAGAAGGCAGTAAGTGAGTTAAAACAGATCAATAATTGTTAATTTTTATGATAACAGGTTTTTTTTCAAACCAATGATGACATATAAGTTATCTAACTGATATAATAAAATGTAGGTACAAATATTTTGTCTTAGATAGGGATAAACTGAACTTCCTTTATCTATTCTCTGAAATAAGAAAAACTATACCGATTTGGAAATTAATGTTTCGTCAGTGATGCTGAGTTCAAAATATCTGAATATCACTAAGTTTGCAAATATTTACGACTAAAAAGTGTTGACCTCATCAGATCATAACAGAGAAAATGAAATATCTAACAAAACAAACACCGAACGTGGAGTCCGGACAGTCTTTTTTCTAGTATATTCAAAAAAGAAGAAATGTTGAACAAAATATAAAGAATATGTCATATCAAAGAAGGGAAAAACTGAAAACCCCATGTAAAATTTAACACAAAACATGTAAAAGATGAAAGATGAAATACAAACATTGTTTGGAGAGTTTAAACCTAAGTAACAATGACTTTGATTTTCACCAGCTTTTGACAATATGGTATATCAATTTATTTACACATCTGAGGCGATTAGACATGTCGGGTAACAACAATCAATTTAATCAAAATAAATTTAAGATGGAACTAGACGCACGCTTGAAAAGACTGATCTAACTGATAACAAATCCTTAATCAATGTTCCTTCCTTTCATTCTCCAGGTATTGTATTATTGTTTCCTTCAACACTTGAAATCCTGAATATATCTTGTATCAACGTAGTAGGTAATCCTGAATATATCTTGTATCAAAGTAGTAGGAAACCCAATCAATAGCCGCCTTACATTGAAAGGAACTAAGGACTTGTAAATACATTATTTAGAATACTCTTCATTGTTTGACTGCAATTACACAATAAATGGACTTCAGAACGTGGAAAGACTTAATATTTCACATTTCAAATGTGGAATTATAAATAACAACCTTCTTCAATCTGCCGTCCATTTGCAACAGTTGATAATGCAAAGTTCTTCACTAAGTATCGGCCTAAACGATAATCACCACAGTAATTTCCTCCATGGGCTCAAACATTTGCTGTATATAGACTTTTCAAGAAATGCATATGAAGACCGATTCAGAAATACTACATTTAAAAGTCAATTAGACAGTTTACAAACTTTAATATTTGAAGGAAATTTATTCACAAGTATTCCACTACGTCTAGCCGACTTTAATCGACATAGTTCCCTTAACATCAGAAACAACAAGATAGCCTACTTGACAACTAAAGAAATTGACGCCATTGAAGTGCTATTTGAAAAATCAAATAGAACAATGACAGTCTTATTAGATGGCAACCCTCTTGTTTGTACTTGTGCTTCATTAGATTTTGTAGAATGTTTATTTACTACTAAAGTAAAAATTGACAGCAATGGCAGTTATTCGTGTGTCGAAAGCGATGGAAATATTACAAAAAAAATATCGTCTACAATCACTTGCGAATTTTTAGAATAAAATGTATAACGACAATATGGGCTATTTTTTCAGTAACATTGTTCGGTGTGCTAGTTATACTTGTAACTCACGGGTCTCTAAAGATTGATTTAAGCTCTACTACTGTAGTATGTGATGGTGATGCTTTTTTCAGTCCGTATGTCGCATGTCAAAAATAATTCATTTATTTCATCAGAATTATTGTAACATATATCTCTGTCTGTAAAAGAGATAAAAAATTAAACTTTCGAAGGCAAAAGTGTTAATAACATCATGAAAAAAAGAAGTAAAAAGACCCCCCCCCCCCTAAAAAACACACAACATCCTTATAAAAAACGGGGTTGATCTTAGGTGCTCCCGTCGTGATGCTCATGTAAGTAAAAACCCAGTGATGATTAAAAAAAATAATTTGAATCTATTTTATCAATTTCATCATATAATAAGATATTAATTAAGCAACCGACGACATCATATGGATGTATTGTTGTATGTAGTGGGGATTTACATTCAATTTGGACGCAGTAGTGCGAAACTTCCTGTTTTGATTGTAAACCTTTTGTTTAACAATTAAACAATTAAAATATTGGTAACAATAGCTCTTTAGCACAATGAACTTTAGGTATAAGTTTTACAGATCTATATTTAAATGTTTACGTATTGCCTGACTAGCTTCATTTGAAATGTTGAAAAACCGATCAAAAGATATTTAATGATACTGTGTTTTATTCATTTCGTGGTGATATATTCAGGAATCAGATGAAATTTTAAAGATCTGCACATTAATTTTACCAAAATGTTGACAATTCTATGTTTATTCTTTCTTTGTGTAAATTGTACTTTTTCGTTAATTTAATTCTGGACATTGTAATATTTCATTTAGTATGAAGGGAATGAGATGTGATTGTAGTTCGAGGAATCTAACATTCATACCAAAAGAATGTCCACGAAATACATCAGAGTTATATCTGGCTAACAATGACCTTGGCCTTTTAGGTAAGGAACCATTTACTAGATATACACAACTCAGCTTTCTAGATATGAGTAACTGTAATATAACGTCAATCGACCAATCAGTTTTCAATAATTTGACTCAATTAAAAAACCTAAAATTTTTAAATAATCCATTGAAAAAATTTCAAAGTAACGTTCTTGCACCATTAACTGAGCTAAGAGTTCTTTCCATTTCACATACTTTGCTGTCAACGTATCCAAGAGAGTCCTAGTCTGATGTTTGCAGAATTACAGCATTGATTTGTGATGATGGCCCATCAAATGGAACATTTTCTGAGATATTTTCTGCCATGAAAAATCTAAACTACTTCGAAGTTGATTATCAGAGTGTTGTTATACATAACTTTACATTTCAATCATTCAAAAGGACGCCATTAAAGAATTTAAATATCAATAGTTATTTACGAGTGATAGAAATCGATGCTTTTGCAACGTTAGAATTACTTTCTAGTCTTATCATTCCAAATCAAAATTTTCTGAAACTATCAAAAACATTACCAGCTTTGCACGTGTTTGAAAATCGACAAATGAATGAATTGGATTTGAGCAATAATTTAAAAATTGTGGTGAATATGTTATTTCGGCCGATCTATTTGCATATATCGGTAACATTTGCGTAAAAAGATTATCTTTGGGTTGGAATGGCAGAAAATGAAATACAAACATTGTCTTGAATCTTTGAACTTAAATCACAATGACTTTGATTATCATCAGGATTTTATTGTATTATATTTTAATTTCTTAATTAATATCAAAAGAATAGACATTTCTGAGATAACTAGTAGATCCATTGAAAACATTCGAGAACAAAACACTAATGGCACAAGAACGCTGGATCACAGAGCTATATTCGATACTCGATCAGATTGGTCTATCAGACTACCTTCTTCACTCGAATTTCTAAATGCATCATTTATAATCGGACGAAATAATCTGATAAACAGTATAACATTGCAAGGTATTACAGGATTGAAAATTGTTGATTTTACATACACATCATTTGACGACTGCAATTACACAATAAATGGACTTCAGAACGTGTTAATACGTAATGTTTCACATTTCAAATGTAGTGTTTTAAATCCATACCTTCTACAATCTGCCGTCAATTTGGAACAGTTGATAATGCAAAGTTCTTCACTAAGCATTGGCCTAAAAAATGATCACCACAGTAAATTCATCTATGGACTCAAACGTTTGCAGTATATAGACTTTTCAAGAAATGCATTTGAAGACCGATTCAGAATTTCAACATTTAAAAGTCAATTAGACAGTGTGCAATCTTTGATACTTGAAGGAAATTTATTCACAAGTGTTCCCTTAAATTTAGAAGAATTCAACCGTCTAAGTTTCCTTTACATCAGAAATAACAAGATAGCCTACTTGACAACTAAAGAAATTAACGCCATTGAAGTGCTATTCAGAAAATCAAATAGAACAATAACAGTCTTATTAGATGGCAACCCTCTTGCCATTTGTACTTGTGCTTCATTAGATTTTGTAGAATTTTGGTTATTTACTACTAAAGTGAAACTTAACAGCAATGGTAGTTATACGTGTGTCGAAAACGATGGAAACATTACAACAACAAATATCGTCTACAATCACTTGCGAATTTTTAGAATAAGATGTATAACGACAATATGGGTTATTTTTTCAGTTACATTGTTCGGTGTGCTTCTTTTATTCATTCTAGTTGGATATCGTTACAAATTGCACCTACAATACTTTTTTTTATTTATCGGAATGGCCAATCCACTTTTCCTGAAGTCAAAAGAAGAAACTCTTGAATATGATGCATATGTAGCTTATTGCGATGGGGACTATCAATGGGTATATGGACCTTTGCGCATATTTCTCGAAGAGAGACGAAATTATAAACTTCTTTTGTTAGATAGAGGAGATGTCCTTGCTGGAGAACATAGACTTTTTGCTTTAAACAATTCAATTTCAAAATGCAAAAAGATAATCTTAGTGATTTCAAAAGAGTTTGTTAAAAATGATTGGTCATACTATGAAGCTACTGTAGGAATTGAACATTTCCTGGGCTTACAAGCGAGAATAATTGTTATAAACCTGGAAAATATAACCAAAACAGAAATACCGCAATGTGTTCTTCAAATGATGTCATTGGACGCCAACGATCTTATTCGCAAAACAGACACATTAAATGAAAATAACATTTTCTGGAAATGTTTAGATCAAGCAATGCAACGTTAATGAAGGACAGTGACTTTTTTCAATTAATGCTGTTCAACAATTGTTGTTTCATTGTAAAAATGCATTGTCAGTCTAAAGCGTATGCAAAAAAGTAAACATTAAGAACCTGCACGGTGGTACTATAGATATGATGAACACTATATTAACGAAAGGAATAAAAGAAACCAATTCATTAAACTACGACTAAATGTGCTTACAGTTATGAGCAACAATTTTCCCTTAACAAAAATGTATTCAAAAATCTTTTTACAGACGGTCATATGTGTAAAATATCATTATCGGTAAACGCTTATATATATTTTGATAAAAAAAAAAAAAAAAATGGCGTTTTAGGTCAAATACATGAGTTTGACATTTTATGAGAAGACTTCCCACAATAGTTTATGTACAAATTATCGAGATTATTTTAACCTGTTCATTCAAATTAGCACAAAAGTCATAATTTTGAAATTCTTGAATATACTTACTATTTGTGCAATACAAAAGACTATTTCATTGCTCTGATTTATATTCTTTCTTTTTTTAAATTGGTGTTTATTGTGCAGGTAACTTCAGAAAAGTGCTTCGGCCGCAACCCAATTTTGAAGTTTTACTTTCATTTATACAATTCTAGATTACTAGTTAACATCGGTTGTAATCATGAGAAAAATGTCACATCATTTTGTTAAACAGACATGCTTGAGTGTATGCTAATTATGTGTATGATACAAACCATATCTGTTTATTTAAAGTTTTCATATTTTTATATCTTATCAGGACGTAGCTATATTGAATACAATGCAATGTCAGGAAATAATGTGAAGTAGAGCAATGGTCTTTGTTTTTCTTCCCATTTAAATACCACTTCTTGTTATCAATATTCAGATCAATATCTTAGTTTTTGAACATTACCTTATATATCAGGTAAACAAGTACGTACAATTTGAAGAATAGGTTAAAATGAATGACACCATTTTAATACACGCATTCATTGAAATCCTGCCGTTATAAGAGCCCCTCCTTGTCTCTTTTATGTTTTACAAAAATGATTTGAAATGTCTTCTTTTAACAGTTTAAATGATTTGTACAATGTGATAGATATAAAATATTGAATGTACAACCCGAATATCATTTTGTATATGTCGTTGTCCATTCATTTGTGCCAACCACGATACATGGAATCGAAAACTGTTTTCCCCACGCAAATAGATATAAGAAGATTTGGTAGTATGAGTGCTAATAAGACAACTCTCCATCCAATTCACAATTTATAAAAATAAACTAATCATAAATACCAGTATAAACGTTGTGTTTACGCTAGACGCACGTTTCGTCTGCAAAAGACTCAGTTGTGATACTCAAATCTAAAAGTTAAAGAGGCCAATTAGAGGACGAAGTTGGAGAGCATTGATAACTAAAAGTCCTAACAGTTTCGGGAAATACAGCTAAGGTTATCTATTCCTGAGGGAGAAAAACCTTAGTTTTACAATAAGGTATTGTAAACAGTAACAGTAAACCAATGTAGGTCAACGTACGGTCTTCAACACGAAGCCTAGCCTCACACTGAACCACACGCTAAAAAAGGTCCCAAAAGTTATTCCATAAGTGTAAAACCATTCAAACGGGAAAACCAACGGTCTTATCTATTTAAAAAGAAACAAGAAACAAGAAACAAGAAACACTTATGAACTACATCAACGAATGACAACTACAACATCATATTCATGACAGAAAAATGTAAACCAATTTAGCAAGAAAGCTCGATATGCGACAATGAATGAAAACAATAAAAAAGTTCTATCAGATGTGATGAATTAGGGAAATTGAAATACATTATACTGTAACATGCTGTGGATATCTTAACGCCAAGTTATAATTTGATTTTGAGTAACTATATTTCAAATTATATTCAAATTAATTGTACCTTAACCAAAGAGCAAACACAATTGCTTTAGTTTCAACGATTGTTTCGATAAACATCCAAGTCTGTTATTTTGAAGTGTTTGCACATCTATGGTGAGTTTATTTACAGCCACTAGGGCGGTGCCACTGCTGGTGGAGATTTATTTCCCTGAGGGTATCACATGCCCAGTAGTCAAAACAGGCGTCTGGCGTATATACTAAATTTAGTCCTGATGAGTTTAATTAAAACATTAAAACATAAAAATTGTGTTACCGTTACGCCAATTTATAATTTTATTTTTAGTAACTATATGTGTCAAATTATATCAAAATCAGTTGTACATTAACCAAACAACACACACTGCTTGTGTATTCAACGATTCCACTGATAAACATATCCAATTTTCTTATGTAGAAGTGTTTCCACATTGAAACTCCCATTTGTCAGTAAGATAGTTGCTTAAAAAGAATAGCATCTCAAGAATATTTTGAACTTAAACTAACCAGAGAGACGAAAGACACCAAGAACATATTAAGGCTAATAAGTCGAAAACAAACTGATAATCCAATGGTGGCATAGAAAAACAACAAATCAAAAAAATACAAAGAACTATACGACACAACGAACCCCAACGATACTGTTACACGTGAAATCAATTTAAGTAGAAATAACAAAATAATGTTTAAACAGTAGGACAACAAAACTACACTCAAGTATTTAACAAATATATCCATGGATGTATATGTAGGACTCTAAAGTGCGATGGGGACGCTAAAGTCCGATGGTCACGCTAAAGTGCGATGGTATACGCTTAAATGCGATTCCTCCTTACGCTTAAGTCCGCTGGTCTGCGAAAGTATAGGCGAAAGAAACGTAGTTGGATTATGACGTTAACAGTCGTTTATACAAACTAAAAATTAACACACCGGATGAAAAATCACAAATATTTCATTAAGAACTTTAAAACCAGATGTCAATGACTAAATAACATTAACCCTAACTGTGCTTTGATGGCTAAAACAAAGGGGATTTATTTTGGTAGTTGAAAAATGAGCTTGAATCCTGCAGTCGGCCGTTTTGCTTAAGGCTCTATTGATACAAGTAGTATTCACATTTACATCCTGTGTCCAGATTTTATTGGAAACAAACAGATACATTTGAATCATTATTTATATAGCAGTTGTCTTTGTGGTCCCTGTGAGAACCTTTTCAATTTTATTGAAAAGTATCGTCGGCAAAACAAATAAGGCTACATGTGTTCATACGTTAATTATAAATTGTCGGCTAAATCGTTATAGTGTAGACATAGCATGTAAATATAACATGGCTATGAAGTTGTTTCAATAAAAAGAGACCAATCGCCTTTCTCTATTATTTGAATTAAAATATGCATCAAATGAATGTTATATATTCCAACAATAATCGAATTTTGTATTTGTGATTTAAAAGGACGGTAGTAAAGGAAGGTGTTCAAATAAGTACTAGACTACAACGTGTGAACGGCAAGCTACCCAGTTATCACACTATTCAACAAGACATATCGTAACTACAATCCCCTTCCCTTTCATGAATGTGACTTACCGAATTCAGACTATTTACCGGATTTGTAATCACATAGTCAACACGACGGGTGCCACATGTGGAGCAGGATCTGCTTACCCTTCCGGAGCACCTGAGATCCCCCTAGTTTTTAATGGGGTTCGTGTTTTTTATTCTTTAGTTTTCTATGTTGTGTTATATGTACTATTGTTTTTCTGTTTGTCTTTTTCATTTTTAGCCATGGCGTTGTCAGTTTTTTTTAATTTATGAGTTTGACTGTCCCTTTGGTATCTTTCGTCCCTCTTTTGTAACACCTAAACTCTCTTTGCTGCATAATAACTTTGTTGGTCTTTAACTTTATGTATCAATCACTAAAAGACTACTGTAAGATTATATGCCTATCACATATGGTATACCTTATAATACCAGATTTTAAAAATGGAATATATTTACATTGAATGTTCGTTAACTTATTTTAAAACCATCAAACCTTACCCTATTGGTCCATCGCACTTCAGCGTGATTTACCATCGTACTTAAGCGTGAGACAACATCTTATTTTAGCGTAGACCATAATTGTACTTTAGCGTGGTCATCGCACTTTATAGTGCCATCGCACTTTAGAGGCCTACATATATAATATGTGTTAATGTAATGCCATCTGTGGATTGTTAGGGTAGCTTAATTTTGGAAGATTAAAAACAATCTTAAAATGCCACTAAACAAATAGTCATTATATCAGAAAAAACTAAAAAATTATGTGTATTTCATTTCTTATTGAAAATTGTCGCATTGATGTATACTCCTTCAACTACAATTACTCAATCTTGTCTAAATATAAAGCAAACTGATATAAAAAAAAATCTACATAAAATTTTTTATTCATTACTGTAACAGTAAAACTATAGAAATAGTCCGGCCGATTGGTGAAGATATAGAGCAGAATTGCCCACTTGATGAGGAAAGCATGAAACTTTGCATAGTAGTTCTTGGTAATATACCCTTTGATTTCAGCTATGGACCCACTCTGAAAAATCCAATATGGCTGCCATTTTCAAGATGGCGGGAAAAAGGTATGAATACTAAGATTGTGCTAAAGATATTCCATATAGTTCCGGAAATTGAAGTAATGATTCTTTAAAAATGGACTTCATGTTCTTGAATTTGTTATCAATTAATTTTAAAATATAAAACAAAAAATTGGTTATTTTTATAACACATACATTTGCAAATATGGCTGCATATTCAAAAACAAATAGTGAAATTCAAAATGTTAATGAATATGTTACATGTTATTGTAATTATTCTTTAAACGCTTTCAGTTTTAATGGTTGGAATGAAATAGGTTGAAATGAATCGATTGAACCTTAATATAGGTCGGTTAAACGTGTTGGAATAGTAGGTAACTTTGAGGCAGTGCCGAGGGCACCTTGTCTCGTGTTTCTTCAATGCGTCTTACGTCACTTATTTGTTTTTATTTTATTTTTTTAGCGATGGCGTTGTCAGGTTTTTCGATATATGAGTTTGACTGTCCCTCTGGTACATTTCGTCCCTTTTTTATCGCGTTTTCATCTGTCGTACCTACTACATCGTCAAATTATTCCATGTAATCAATAGGTGTACCTTTCGTACCTTTCATCAGGCGGATCAGATGATTGTCATTATTTAAAATGGGTTAGGGGCAACTATGTCTTTTTTCAACTACGTGCGAATCCAATTCATTGAGCAAGGTCCTAAAATGCACTCCTGGTTAGCACTTTTATTAGTTTTAATGGTAACAGTCATTTTTGTTTTAATTTGGCGGAACTGTGATAGTTCTTTTTATGCAAATATGCTGAGTTGAAAGTCACTTCCCACTATTAACAAATGCCGCATTTATCCCTTTATTGTTGATGGTCATTGTGGGAGTACTCAGGTTTATCACTGCGCTTAGTGTGTCCAAAATATCTAGCCTGAGTATAACATCGTCTGTTAATGGCTCTTTGCACATGTCCCATTGTAAGTTTACTCTAATAATGTCGAGAGTCGTTCTTGATAATCTTCCCAATAACAAGCGTTACGTTCTCCAAATCTCCATTGTCTGCCAAAATTAACTTCTCATATACTAATGTTTTTTTGCAGCAGTGTCCATAATCATGCTCACATTCTGGTGATGTAAAGTACTTCTTACTAAGCTCTTTCAAATGGTTCGTCTAAAGAGAATATCGGACGAGTCCGCGGGCCTCTGTTCGATTTTGTGATGAGGTGATGTTTATCGGCCAATATACTTTGGAATCGTGCGTTGGCCTACTGGGGTTGCACTTTGATTTACTGCGTATCCTAGTGAAAGTGACCGTTGTCTGAAATAACCAGGATTTCTGGAGATGTTAACCGTTGTCTTTAGGGACTATATGATCTCTAGTTTAGTGGGGGTTTTGCTGATCAATAGGGATTAAGCTTGGATGTATTTATATCTGGCGATCTACTGCGATTGTATTGTTCAGGAAATCTTCAACGTGTATATTGATCATGTGTTCTTCCATTGAACTGGAGATCATCCATGATTTTTTTATCAGAAGAACCGAGATTATATTGATCGGCCAATCCACGGTTATGCTGATTAGTGGAAAGCATATCATCAACTAGTTTTGTGACAATTTGTGTGAGATTAATATGTACCACATTATCCAAACGACTGAAAATATTTATTTTATCTGTCGGTGACACTGTGTCATCAGCAAAGTAGAGTTGTCGATGGTCATAATTGGCACTTTTGATCCATATACTAGTATCGCCATCTGGATTGCTATTGAGTTTTTCAATTGTGTTAACGCCTTGCTGACTGTTTCTTGGTTTCTCTCTATTATTAATGTACAGGCCTTTACGAATCTTTGTTTTTACATCGACGGAGGAATGCTTCATTTCCAATCTTGTTTGATCGTCTTACTTGTTGAAGCGCTGCTCCAGATTAATGTTTTTTAAGGCCTATGAATCAGCATCTGTGTTTAAATACCTTGCGATCGTACTCAAAGCCAACATCGGAATGGTAATCTGTGGCCTACACACATTTTTCCTGTTTTCCAATTGCCATCTTCCAGCAGTTCGGACAAATTGGAAAATGAACGCCTCCCAAGTCAATGATTCTCTTTAAATGAGTTTTTTGGAGCTGTGGGCTTCGGCTCCGGTCCCTTGCACCAAGATTGTCTTGCTATCTGGTATATTCTCTCTCCAATGAGGAGAATAGTTGTTGCCACACTCCTTTGTCCTTTCCTGGATCGGTCAGTGGAGTTAGCTTGCTGTTATTGGAAGCCTGTAAGAGCTCCAGGAGCTGACGCGGTTGTCATAATTGGAGTGATAAATGTGAGATTTGCCGTTGACTCGACAGGGAGGATACCGTAAGTAGCCCGTAGGGACTGCATTCATCATTGAAAAAACTTGATAGAATCCACTTGCACCAAATTGTTTCTGTAATAGTGTGCTGCTCTGAACCAGATATTATCAACTATTAGTAGATAGTGAGTGTGCGTAGGAAGACACATAAGCCTTTTGCTGGTATCCTTAATTATTACTAGAGGTTTGAACATACTGTTCTTAAATGGAGATTGTTATTCAATAATTTGAACTGTCTCATGCAGGGCCTCAGGCCCTGAAATAGGACTTTTGACTTAAGGTGAAGACACATTCAACAGAGTTGGCGCGGATGATGGTTCATGCGAACTTCAATTTGGGAAAGAACCAAGGCATGAATTGTGTTGTGTACTTTTGGTAAACTTGTGTTGTACTGGCTAAGGTCAAATTTTGACCTCAGTTGTTGCCAGCTTGTCCATTCGTCTCACCACAACATTGAATTTCTTATTGGTCTGAACATCAATTCTGCCAACTAATTATTACTAGCCTTGTGGTCTATCCTGTCTTCAGACTGCTGAATTTGCTGAGATATTGCTCTCATCTCTTCGTTATTAATATTCATTGCCTCTTTCTGTTCAGCTTGAAACGTAAAAAGACCAACACATATTTCATCAATTCGAGCTTCGCTATGTTTTATATTGCGATAAACCTCAGCTGTTCTTTTAGCATTAGATTTTGTATCTGCTAAAAATTCTTAGGACAATTGTTTAATAGTCATTTCTGAGCAGCCCTCTATAATAGCCATCTTGAAATAAGCCGCCATTTTGAATTTTGAGGGTGGGTTCATAGCTAATATTGCTCAGTACACAAAGATATACAATCATGCAAAAATTGGAGCTTTCCTCATTATTTGAGCATTTTTTTCACCGATCGGCCGGACTAAAAAGCGGGTTGGCCTTTTACGGTTTACTTTTTATAAAAAACAAAAAAATAAAACAACACGTTTAATAATTTAATGCTTCAGAAGCGCTTTTCTTGATTTACTTTTATCAAGAACGCTTAGAGCAAACTATTTACATCGCCATCCCTTTAACAGAACAATACAATATCTTTATAAATATAACATGTATAAGTATAAAAACAGTAAAGACTATTCAAAAATTTTGTTTTTTAAATAATCCAAATGATATTTGTGTGGTAATGTAAAGTATGTTTTCTTGAATCTAATAAGAACCAACAGCAGTTAAATTTTTAAATAGAAGAAGTTTTATTTATTGATGCATTTAATTTGTGTCACTGATTTTAACATTTATTTCGATTTGTTCGAATGCTTTTACCAGTTAAAATATGTAATTTTATACGAAATAGATTTGGTTATAAGGAAGTGGTATTTTAAATGAAAGAAAACCGTTATCGTTTAAATGCACATAAACTTCACTTTTGCATGCAACGTTGTCACATTCTGTTAGACTATTAAATTTATATTGAACAAAATACACATGGCTTGCATGCGTCACGGTACAAGGAACTTATCAAACATATATTTTACAAAACAGTATCACACTTTTCAATGACAGTCACGTGATGTTTGTTTGTTTGTTTTCATTGAGTACTTCAATAAAAGTGATTGATGCGCTGCATTTTGGTACTTCCTATTTTCCTTATTCATTAGGTACTTGGATGTTGGTGAATGATGCGTTGAATTTTTGTACTTCCGCTTTCTTTTTTAGTGTGAAGCCTTTCATAAATAACAATTTCACTTCCAAATAAATGTAAAATTAAAACTCTACACGACTAAAAAAAAATATTCAAAATTTATTTTTCTTAGGGGTAAGTTTTGCCCATTGAACAAAGTATGATAAATGTAATATATTGATGTCTTTCTCGTCTTTATTTCTAATACAAAGCCAACTAATTTAAATATCTCAGCATATATATCAAGTAAAACGTATGAATTCGAAAATTGTGTGATATCATAATCTTATCATTTATCATATATAATATGACAAAATGACAAAGTTGTCTGCATTAACGCTTCGTGGCTAGATCTAAACATATCCAGAAAATGTAATTTTAATTTAATGTGTCTTTTTTACGAATGTGATCATTGGCGTCCAGTGACACCATTTGCATTACACATTGCGGTATTTCTGATTTAGTAATACTTTCAAAGCTTATAACAATTAGTTTTGCTTGCAATCCAATAATATGCTCAGTCCCAATAGTAGCATTCATTGTTCACAAACTCATTTGAAATAATTAAGATCATCTTTTTACATTTTGAAATGGAATTACTAATGGCAAGTCTTTTTTTTACCAGACCGTACATCCCCATCTCCTCTGTCTGACAAAAGAAGTTTATAATTTCGTCTCTCTTCAAGAAATGAACGCAAAGGTTCATACACCCATTTATAGTCCCCATCACAATAAGCTACATATGCATCATCTCCAAGTGCTTCTTCTTTTGACTTGCGGAAAAGTGGATTGGCCATTCCGATAAATAAACAAAAGTATTGTAGATGCAATTTGTAACGATATCCAAGTAGGATAAATAATAGAATCACACCGAATAAAGTTGCAGAAAAATAACCATATTGTCGTTATACATCTTCTTCTCATAATTCGCAAGTAATTGTAGACGATATTTGTTTTTGTGATATTTTCATCGTTCCGACACACGAATAACTATCATTGCTGTCAAGTTTCACTTTAATAGTAAATTCCCATTCTACAAATTTTAATGAAGCACAATTACAGACAAGAGGATTTCCCTCTACTAAGACTGTCAATGTCTTATTTGATTTTCTAAATAGCACTTCAATTGCGTCAATTTCCTGTGTAGTCAAAGATAAGGAGCCTAAGCCGGTTAAGGTCATTGAGTTTTGTGAATAAATTACTTTCAAGTATCAAAGATTGCAAACAGTCAGTTTGACTTTTGAATGTTGAACTACTGAATTGGTCTTTGAATGCATTCCTTGAAAAGTCTATATACCGCAAAAGTTTGAGTCCATGGTGGAATTGTCCATGGTGATCATCTTTAAGACCAATACTTAATAAAGAACTTTGCATTATCAGCTACTCCAAATTTAAACCCGAACAAAGAAATTCAGGATTTAAAATTCAGGATTTGAAGTGTGACATATTTAGAACTCCTACGTTCTGCAATCCATAAAAAGATAGGTGCAGTCGTAAAATGAAGAGTATGTTAAATCAAAGATTTTTAAGGTTTTAATATTCTTAAATGTGATGCTATTTATTGAACTGGTATGGCTGTGAATAAAAGATGCGTTGATGAATTCAAGCGAAGACGGAAATCGTATAACGACATCGTATGTTTTGCAAATGTGTATGGGAACTTAACTTTTGTCCTGATGACCGGGGTAACATTGTTCATTATATCTCTTTTGTATTGGTATATTCTTAGTGAATCTTCTGAGATTTGTAAACAAATTGAGATTTACGATCAGCCAAGCTCTTGATGATAATCGAGATTATTATTATTTAGATTGAAATTCTTAAAACAATGTTTGTACTTCATCTTCTGAAAGGCGATTGCATCTATCAGCCTTATACAATTTCCAGTTAAAGATATTTTCTTTACACAAATATTACCTGTATATGCAAATAGTTCTGTTGTAATAACATATTCCCCGTAATGTCTAAAATTATTGCTCAAATCCAATTCGTCCATTTTTCGATTCCCAAACACTCGCAAGCTGGTAATGTTTTTGATAATATAAGATAATCTTGATTTGGAATAATAAGACTAGAAAGAACTTTTAAAGGTGAAAAAGAATGTATTTCTATCGCCCGTAATCTACCCACTATACTTAAATATTCCAATGGTGTACTTTTAAATGCGCTAGAAGTAGAGTTATGTAAAATATAATGTTTATAATCAATGTAGAAGTACTTAGATTTTGCATGACAGAAAATGTCCAAATCGCGAATGATCCATTTGACGGTCGACCATAAGTAAACACCATTAAAGTGTATTTTTACAGTTGTTTTCATAAGTGAACAAAAGGAATAATTCTGTTGTTGAATGTCTTGATCGATGCCATGAATGCACGCTCATTGCATATTCAGACACTTTCGTCCCTGAACTATACAAATTGATATGAATAAAATGAGGAATGGATTATACGTAAGTGAGAAAGGAACCAAATTCAAAAACAAATATAACCAAATGACATATAGGGGGCAATATAAAGAGTTTCCATGTCTATTTTACTATCTAAACAACGCGTTGTTTGTGTGAATAGAAGTGTGGTAGAACTAACATAGGTTTGATAAAACAATATTAAAATTTGTACACCTATATGATAAAGAAAAAAAAACCATTCAAAACATAAAATATATGGTTTTTGCTTTCGACGGGAACAAAGGGAAAATAATGTGAGCCACTCAAACAAAACTTCAGTTTCTGAAATATTTATGCGTAAAATATTTTTCCTTTTTTATAATGAGTAAATTATAATTTTCTTTGGTGCTATCACAAAAAGAAAAGAAAAGATAAGTAAAGCTCACCACATCAAGAGACAAAACCATGACCAACAAAAGACAGACAACAATAACACAACATAAGACTGAAAATTAAAAATTGACCGACACGAATAAGCCGGAGTGACTCCTCGTGATATAGAAGAGTGATTATATAGGTGTCATAGCATGGTGATGACAGACATAATATGATAAAAAGCTGGAGTGACTACGTGAGATATAGAAGAGTGATTATATAGGTGTCATAGCATGGTGATGACAGACAGAATATGATAAAAAGCCGGAGTGACTACGTAAGATATAGAAGAGTGATTATATAGGTGTCATAGCATGGTGATGACAGACAGAATATGATAAAAAGCCGGAGTGACTACGTGAGATATAGAAGAGTGATTATATAGGTGTCATAGCATGGTGATGACAGACAGAATATGATAAAAAGCCGGAGTGACTACGTAAGATATAGAAGATTGATTATATAGGTGTCATAGCATGGTGATGACAGACAGAATATGATAAAAAGCCGGAGTGACTACGTGAGATATAGAAGAGTGATTCTATAGGTGTCATAGCATAGTGATCACAGACAGAATATGATAAAAAGCCGGAGTGACTACGTGAGATATAGAAGAGTGATTATATAGGTGTCATAGCATGGTGATGACGGAAACAGTATCACATTTACTACACAAGATAACAGGTTTCTGCTCCACTGGTGTTTCCAGACGTGTTTTTCAATATAAGTCGGTGATCAATTCAAAATTAATATATCAGAAGTCCTCTATGACACAGATATTTCAAAACGATCAACTAGAGTAAATCTTTCAATCTTTTTACTATATGAAGTAAATCACGCTTATTTACAAATTTTGAGTAATGTAATGTCTTCTGACCAGACAATGAATGGTCCACATTTTTTATATTTATGACTGGCCCAACATCTACAATATTCTTTCCTGCCAAAGTGTCGACTGTGGCATAATCAAATGAAACTATTAACCTAATTTGTCCTGACGTAAAACAGCACAACGGGAGCCAGGTATTGCTCACATTTTAGTAGCAAATTTCTTAACAATCATCCTTATATTTAAGAAGGAAGCGGTTCTTGTAGTACATCATCTTTATTTACTTGCTCGTGTCCTCATGGATATAAGATTTAATTTTGAAATGAAGGTTAATTTTCGAATGACTCTTAGCAAATCAAAATAATGTATTATATTGAAACATACATGCAATGTACTCATGTGTATTGCCAAATTTTGAACGATATCAAAGAAACACAAAGACATAATTTAAAAACATTTGATAATGAAAAGATGAGCGGGGCTTTTGACTGTGTTCTATTTGACAACTATTATTATAGATCAGACTGATATAGATGCTGGTTATATATCTCTGTCTGTAACAGAGAGGCAAAAATTACTAAAATTTCATAATTCCAAAATAACATGAAAAAAAGACACATTTCATGTAAAAAATAAAAAAAAAACAAACTCACAACTACGCTCTCACAAACATCGGGATGGATCTTAGGTGCTCCCGTCGTATTTCGATGATTAGTCTAAAAGTTGAAAAAGTTGACATTGGTATTTGGACTTCCATATTGTTGAGTTGTGTGAGTGATTTTTTATTATCTATTTCATGATGTATTAGATATTAATAAATCAATTGATGATAGTACAGGGATGTATTTTTATATGTAATGGGGATTTACATTGGACACAGCAGCATGAAACTTCCTGTTTTGATTGTAAACCTTTTGTTAAATAGTTTTACATTGGTAACAAAATATAGTTATCACAATGAACTTAAGGGATGTGTTTTACATTTATATATTTAAATGTTAACGTAATGCCTGACTGACTTTATTGGGTATGGTGAACCGATCAAAATATATCATTTCGTGATGATACATTCAGAAATCAGATTAAAATTGTAAAGATTTGCATAATAGTTTTAGCACAATGTTTACAACTCAATGTGTATTCTTTCTTTGTGTAAATTGTACTTTTTCATTGGTTTATTCCGGATATTGTGAGATTTCAATAAGTATAAAGGAAATAAGATGTGACTGTAGTTCGTGGAATTTCACATTCATGCCTACAGAATGTCCACAAAATACATCAGGGTTATATCTGGCTAACAATGACCTTGGCCTTTTAGGTAAGGAAACATTTTCTAGATATAAACAACTCAGTTATCTGGATATAAGTAACTGTAATATAACGTCAATCGACCAATCAGCTTTCGATTATTTGACCCAATTGAAAGAACTGAAATTTTTCAATAATCCACTGAACACATTTCAAAGTAATGTATTTGCACCATTAACTGAGCTACGAGTTCTTTCCATATCGTATACTCTACTGTCAACGTATCAAAGAGAATCGTGGTCTGATTTTATCAGAATTACAACACTGCTTTGTGATAATGGCCCATCGAATGGAACATTTTCTGAGATATTTTATGCCATAAAAAGTCTAGATTTCTTCGCAGTTGATTATCAGAGTGATGTTATTTATAACTTTACATTTCATTCATTTAAAAGGACGCCATTAAAGCATTTAAATATTAATAGTCATTTACGAGAAATAGAAATCGATGCTTTTGCACCGTTAGAATTACTTTCTAGTCTTATTATTCCAAATCAAAATTTTCTGAAATTATCAAAAACATTACCAGCTTTGCACGTGTTTGAAAATAGAAAAATGGAAGAATTGGATTTGAGAAATAATTTTAGAAATTATGGTGAATATGTAATTCGTCTGATCTATTTGCATATATTGGTAACATTTGCATAAAAAAACTATCTTTGGGTTGGAACGGTATAAGAAGGATAGATGCTGTAGCCTTTCAGAAAATGAAATACAAACATTGTCTTGAGACTTTAAACTTAAATAACAATGACTTTGATTATCACCAGGATCTTATTGTCTTATATTTTAATTTCTTTATTAATATTAAAAGAATAGACATTTCTGCGATAACAAGTCGATCTATTGAAAACATTCGAGAACAAAACAGCAATGGAACAAGAACGCTGGATCACAGAGCTATATTCGATACTCGATCAAATTGGTCTATCAGACTACCTTCTTCACTCGAATTTCTAAATGCATCATTTATAATCGGACGGAATGATCCGATAAACAGTATAACTTTCAAGGGTATAAAACGATTGGAAATCGTTGACCTGTCATACTCATCACTTGCAGACTGCAATTACACCGTGAGGGGATTTCAGAACGTTATAATACTTAATGTTTCTCATTTCAAATGTGGTCTTTTAAATCCATACTTTCTGCAATCTGCCGTCAATTTGGAACAGTTGATAATGCAAAGTTCATCACTAAGTATTGGCCTTAAATATGACCACCACAGTCAATTCCTTTCTAGACTCAAACGTTTACAGTATGTAGACTTTTCAAGAAATGCATTTGAAGACCGATTCAGAAGTTCAACATTTAAAAGTCAATTGGGCAGTATGCAATCTTTGATACTTGAAGGAAATTTACTATCAAGTGTTCCCTTAGATTTAGAAGAATTCAACCGTCTAAGTTTCCTTAACATAAAAAATAACAAGATAGCCTACTTGACAAAAAATGAAACTGACGCCATTGAAGTGCTATTTAGAAGATCAAATAGAACAATGACAATCTTATTAGATGGCAACCCTCTTGTTTGTACTTGTGCTTCACTAGATTTTGTAGAATGGTTATTTACTACAAAAGTGAAACTTGACAGCAATGGTAGTTATTCGTGTGCCGGAAACGATGGAAATATTACAACAACAAATGAAATTTACAATCACTTGCGAATTATGAGAATAAGATGTATTACTACAGTATGGTTAATTTTTTCTGCAACTTTATTTGGTGTTCTTCTTTTCTTTATTCTAGTTGGATATCGTTACAAAATGCACTTACAATACTTTTGTTTATTTATCGGAATGGCCAATCCTCTTTTCCGGAAGTCAAAAGTAGAAGAACTTGAATATGATGCATATGTAGCTTATTGCGACGGAGACTATAAATGGGTGTATGGACCTTTGCGCCTATTTCTTGAAGAGAGACGAAATTATAAACTTCTTTTGTTAGATAGAGGGGATGTCCTTGCTGGAGAACATAGACTGTTTGCTTTAAGCAATTCAATTTCTAAATGCAAAAAGATAATCTTAGTGATTTCAAAAGAGTTTGGTAACAATGATTGGGCTTACTATGAAGCTACTGTTGGAATTGAACATTTTCTGGGATTACAAGCAAGAATAATTGTTTTAAACCTGGAAAATATAACCAAAACAGAAATACCGCAATGTGTTCTTCAAATGATGTCACTGGAAGCCAATGACCACATTCGCAAAACAGACACATTAAATGAAAATAACATTTTCTGGAAATGTTTAGATCAAGCAATGAAACGTTAATAGAGGACAGTGTCGTTATGGCTTTTTTCAATGGATACTATTCTTAAATTATTTTTTGTCATTGCGCACATGCTTTGTCAGAATAATGCATATGTAAAGCATATGTAACGCATATGTAAAGCATATTTAAAGCGTATGCAAATAAAGTAAACATTAAAAACCTGCACGGTGATAATATAGATTTGATGAGCACTATATTCACGAAAATAGGCAAGAAATCAATATCAAAATCCGACTAGATGTGCTTACAGGTATGAACAACTGGTTACAACTGTTTGTAATTATAAAAAAAAGGCACATCAGTTTGTCACACAGACTTGCTTGATTGTACGCTAATTATGTGCTTGTCATTTAAAGATTGAATATTTTTGTATTTTAACAGGACGTAGCAACAATACAAGGTCAGGAATGTATGTGAAGTTAAGCGATGTTCTTTGTTTTCCTTCCCGTTTAAATACCACTTCCTTATATCAATATTTAGATCTAGATCTTAGTTGTTGAACATTAACTTATATATCATGTAAACAAGTACGAACAATTTGAAGTATAGGGTAAAATGAATGACACTATTTTGATACACGCATTAACGGAAATCCTTCCGATATAAGAGCTCCTCTTTTCTTCTTTTGTATTACAAAAATGAATCTGAATTGTATTAGTTTAACAGTATGATTGTTTTTGATCAGTGTGATAGATACAAAATCTCTAATGTACAACCTGAATATCATTTTGTATATTTAAATTGATATTCTTCCATAACTAAAGGCTGTTATATTATACTTGTTTATACAGTTTATCATTATATCATATGCTCTAGGAGAATAAAAAAAACATGACAATCGTTTGTAGAACATTCTGTTCATACAGGCACTCTAAGTTCTGCAGACTCGCTCGCTGAAAAATGTTGGAAACCTTAACAAATAGTCTCGTAATTGAAAACTAACTGAATTATTGCTGCATTTAAAATGAGTCAACTACTTCACATTATGAATGTCCTCGGTCGTATCCCGAATCACAGATTCGAAGAGGAAAATTCATAAATAAACTTCATCTCACCCTTTTGGTTATTGCTTTTTAATTCCTGAAAAATGTTTTAATTCGATTTTGCTTATTCTTTTCAAATAATAAACAAAATAGTCAAAAGAACAAGTTTGTGCATGGGATGGTCTATGTATAATATACATGACAAACATAATAAAGTGGAGCTAACTTTATTATTTTATCAAACAAGCGGTATGACTAACAGTAAAACTTCTTAATACTACCATAGACTAAGTTCATGTTAGTAAGTAAAGATGCACGTACACTCCGAAGCAAAAGTACAAATGAATATAAAATTGAGAATGGAACAAACTGACACTAAGTACAGATCAATCAGAACTCTAAAACGCTACAATAACATGAAGTAAAATCAAAATACGCATCTAAGACAAAAAGTAGCTTCTTTTTTAAAAGTCAAAACATTACAATAACGCTTTACACATCATCTGCTATTCTATATCATATCGAAATGTACTCCCGTTAAAGTGTACCGGTACATGTCTATGTCAAAAATTCCATTATTAACCACTTAAATTGCATCTTACCACGAGAAGAATTGTTGATCTGCTAAAATAATGTTCGTAGATTTTATACGGTTAATACAAGACGAACTTTGGAGGGATAGAATAAATCGGATTTCTTTCCTAACACCGTGCATGTTTATTTCCTTGTTTGTATTTCTCATTATCATGTCAATAATGTTAGACAATATCAGGATTCTTGTGAAGGTCTACAACTGGTTACAGAAGAAAGATTTTGATATACAGTGCACTTTATTTGGAATTGCTTTGAATTATTGGGCGGCAAGGACTCCTCACTAGAAGTATTCCAACTGTGGCAACAGTCTGTATAATGAATCCCGGATAAAGCGTACAATTCTGCCACAAGGAGACTGTTGTTACTGGATTGAAGACGAGATATTTTAATTCAGTTGAACTACCGAAATATTTGTGTACCTCATAGATAAAATCAAATTGATTTCAATATATGGGTTTTACTCATAAAAGAGGTGATATAAGAGCAAACGAAATTCATACTGAGTTGCATAGCTATCTGTTTGTATTGTATAATTTTTCTCATTCAATTAAAGTTGGAAAATTGACTTCACGAATAATTGATAGCGTTGAAACAGTAGGACAACAAAACTACTTAGGGGGAGGGTTGGGATCCCGCATACATGTTTAATCCCGCCACATTCTTTATGTATGTGTTTGTCACGTGTCAGGAGCCTGTAATTCAGTGGTTGTCGTTTGTTTATGTGTTAAATATTTGTTTTTCGTTCATTTTTTTTATATAAATAAGGCCGTTAGTTTTCTCGTTTGGATTGTTTTACATTGTCTTATCGGGGCCTTTTATAGCTGACTATACGGTATGGGCTTTGCTCATTGTTGAAGGCCGTACGGTGACCTATAGTTGATAATGTCTGTGTCATTTTGGTCTTTTGTGGATAGTTGTCTCATTGGCAATCATACCACATCTTCTTTTTTATACACTCAAGTATTTCATAAATGTATCCATGTATATGTAGGATTCTAAAGTGCGATGCGGACGCTAAAGTGCGATGTTCACGCTAAAGTGCGATTCCTCCATACGCTAAAGTCCGATGGTCTGCGAAAGTATAGGCGTGAAAACGTAGTTGAATTATGACTTTAACAGTCGTTTATACAAACTAAACATGAATACACCGGAAGACAAATTACAAATATTTGTTTAAGAACTTTTAAACCAAATGTCAATGACTTAATTACATTAACTCTTACCTGCTTTGATGCCTAAAACAAAGGTGGATTATTTTGGTAGTTGGAAGAAGGACTAAGATCCTGCAGTCGATCGTTTTACTTAAGGATCTATAGATACAAGTGGTATTCACATTAATATCCTATATCCTGATTTTATTGGAACCATACAATACATTTGAATCATTTTTTTTTGTAGCAGTTTTTTTGTTTTCTTTGCGGTCCCCGTTATATTATTGCCGATTTGATTTTAAAGTAACGTCGGCAAAACAAATAAAGGTACATGTGTTCATATGTAAATTATAAACTGTCGGCTAAAACATTAGTTTGTACATTGCATGTAAATATGGATGTGAAGTCGCTACAAAAGGAGAAAATGAAGCTCTGCGAACATCGCCTTTCTCTCTCATTTAAATTAAAGCGTAAACAAATTAATGTTACATATTCCGACAATGATTGAATTTTGTATTTGTGGTTTACAAAGACGATTATAAGAGAAGGTGTTCCCACAAGTTATAGACTACATGTACAACGTGTTATCGGCAAGCTACCCCAATATCTCAATATTTAACATACCTGAATTGTTTTTCGTTTACAAGAAATATCATATTTTGTGACATCTAAACTACCTTTTAAGCAATTATTACTTGGTCATTTAGTATCATTCACATCAGACTACTGTTAAAATGTAATGCCTATCACATATGGTATACCTTATAATACGTGATTTTGCAAAAATACATTTTTTAACATTGAACATGTTGAATGTTCGTTATCTTTTTTCAAAGCTCTCGAACCTTATCCTATAAGTCCATCGCACTTACGCGTGATTTAGTACCGTACTTTAGCAACCAAACAACCATCGTACTTTAGCGTGAGACAACACCATACTTTAGCGTAGACCATTGCACTTTAGCGTGACAATCGCACTTTATATTTCCATCGCACCTAAGTCCTTCATATATAATATGTGTTAATGTAATGCCATCTGTTGATGTATAGGGTAGCTTAATTTTTGAACATTCAATTTTAAAATGCAACTAAACAGATAGTCATTATATATCAGAAAAAAACCCAAAAATGTGTATTTCATTTCTTATTGAAAATTGTCTCATTGATGTACAAATGTATACTCTTTAAACTACAATTACTTAATCTTGTATAAGCAAACTGATTAAAAAAATCTAAATATACATGTTATATATTACGTTATCACATACATAAAGGCAACAGTAGTATACCGCTGTTCAAAACTCATAAACACGACGGGTGCCACATGTGGAGCAGGATCTGCTTACCCTTCCGGAGCACCTGAAATCACCCCTAGTTTTTTTGTTGGTATCGTGTTGTTTATTCTTTAGTTTTCTATGTTGTGTCATGTGTACTATTGTTTGTCTGTTTGTCTTTTTCATTTTATGCCATGGCATTGATAGTTTGTTTTAGATTTATGAGTTTGACTGTACCCTTGGTATCTTTCGTCCCTTTTTTACATTAAAAGTATAGAAAAGCGCGTCTTGGCATGTTTACTTTTTACAAAATGAAAAAAAAAAACACGTTTAATAATTTAATGCGTCCGAAGCGCTTTTCTTGATTTACCTTTATCAGGAACGCTCAGAGCCAAATATTTGCCTTCCCATCCCTTTAAACAGAACAATACAGTATCATTACAAATATAAGTGTAAAAATAGTAATGGCTATTTAGAATATTGCTTCAAATAATCCAAATGATATGTAATTTTATACGAAATAGGTTTGGGTATAAGGAAGTGGTATTTAAAATGAAAGAAAAACGTTATCGTTTAAAAACATGAAACTTTACTATTGCATGCAACGTTGTCACATCCTTAGAATATTTAATTTTCATTGAACAAAATACACATGGTTTGTATGCGTCACGGTACAAGGAACTTATATCAAACACATATTGTACAAAATAATTTCACATTTTTCAATGACAGTCACGTGATCTTTGTTTATTTTTTCCGTTGGGTACTTCAATATTGGTGATTGATGCGCTGAGATTTGGTACTTCCTCTTTTCCTTTTTCGTTGGGTACTTGGATGTTGGTGATTGATGCGTTGCATATTGGTACTTCCTCTTTCCTTTTTCGTGTGAAGACTTTGATAAATACAGTTATCGTTCCAAATAGATGTAAAATTTTAACTCTACATGATTTAAAAAATATTCGACAATTATTTTTCTTAAGGGGCAGTGTTCCCGATTTAACAAAAAAAGTATGATAAATGTAATATATTGATGTCTTTCTCTTTTTTTATACTAATACAAAGCCCACTAATTTAGATATCTCAGCATGTATAAATTAAAAAAGTATGAATTCAAAAATTATTTAATATCGTAATTTAATCATCTATCATTTATAAATGACAAAGTTGTCTTCACTAACGTTTCATGGCTAGATCCAAAGTTTTCCAGAAAATATTATTTTCATTTAATGTGTCTGTTTTACGAATGTGGTCATTGGCGTCCAGTGACACCATTTGCATTACACATTGCGGTATTTCTGATTTGGTAATACTCTCCAAGCTTATAACAATTATTTTTGCTTGTAACCCAATAAAATGCTCAATTCCCACAGTAGCTTCATAGCTTGCCCATTCATTGTTCACAAACTCAATTGAAATAATTAAGATCATCTTTTTACATTTTGAAATGGAATTACTTATGGCAAGTCTATTTTGACCAGGCCGTACATCCCCATCTCCTGTGTCTGACAAAAGAAGTTTATAATTGCGTCTCTCTTCAAGAAATGAACGCAGCGGTCCATACACCTATTTATAGTTGCCTTCGCAATAAGCTATATATGCATCATATTCACGTGTTTCTTCTTTTGACTTCTGGAAAAGTGGATTGGCCATTCCGATAAATAAGCAAAAGTATTGTAGGTGCAATTTGTAGCGATATCCAAGTAGGATAAATAATAGAAGTACACCGAATAAGGTTGCAGAAAAAATTAACCATACTGTCGTAATACATCTTATTCTCATAATTTGCAATTGATTGTAGACAACATTTGTTGTAATATTTCCATCACTTCCGACACACGAATAACTACCATTGCTGTAAAGTTTCACTTTCGTAGTAAATGACCAGTCTACAAAATCTAATGAAGCACAAGTACAAACAAGAGGGTTGCCCTCTAATAAGACTGTCATTGTTCTATTTGATTTTTCAAATAGCACTTCAATCGCGTCAGTTTCTTTAGTTGTTAAGTACGCTATTTTGTTGTTTTTAATGTTAAGGAAACAAAGAATGTTCAAGTATTCTAATGGAATACTTGTGAAAAAAATTCCTTCAAGTATCAAACATTGTAAACTGTCTAATTGACTTTTAAATGTTGAAGTTCTGAATTGGTCTTCAAATGCATTTCTTGAAAAGTCTATATACTGCAAACGTTTGAGTCCAGAGAGGAATTTACCTTGGTGATCCTCTATAAAACCAACACTTAGTGAAGAACTTTGCATTATTAACTGTTCCAAATTGACGGCAGATTTCAGAAAGTTGGGTTTTAAAAGTCCTCATTTGAAATGTGAAACATTAAGTATTACCACGTTCTGAAGTCCATTAAATGTGTAGTTGCAGTCCGCAAAAGATGTGTATGTAAAATCAATGATTTTCAATCGTGTGATACCGTTGAATGTTATACTGTTGATCATGCCAAAATCATGGCCAATTATAAAGGAGGCGTTTAAGAATTCGAGAGAAGAAGGAAGTCTTATTGAGTTATCTTTTTGCTTATCAGTTTTAAGACCATGGTCTCTCGTTCGTCTAGAACTATCACTCTTTTGTTTTTGAACATTTTGTATAAAGTTACCACTAATTAAAGACACGTCTATTCTCTTGATATTGATAAAGAAATTGAAATATAAAAAGATATATTCCTGGTAAAAATCAAATTTATTCTTACTTAAGTCTAAAGTCTCAAGACAGTTTCTGTATTTCATTTTCTGTAAGGCGGATGCATCTATAAGCCTGATATCGTTGTCTCTTAAAGATAATCTGTTTACGCATATGTTACCGACATATGCAAATAGATCAGCAGAAATAACGTATTCGCCGTAACTTTTAAAATTATCGCTCAAATCCAATTCATCCATCTGTCGATTTACAAACACACGTAAAGCTTGTAAAGTATTTGATAGTTTCGAGAATCTTTGACCTAGCGTACTAAGACTAGAAAGTATTTCTAACGGTGCAGAAGTATCGATTTCTATTTCTCGTATACCGCCATTGATACATTAATACTTTAATGGCGTCCTTTTAAATGAATCAAATGTATAGTTATATATAACACAACCTTCATAATCGCAATGGAAATAATGAAGATTTTTCATGACAGAAAATATCTCCGCGAATGATCCATTTAACGGTCTACCATAAGTAAACACCTTTGTTAAATTTGAAACATCCGACCACGCCTCTCTTGGATACGTTGACAACAAGTCATGTGATATATGAAGTACTTGTAGGTCATCTAGTGGTGAAAATATATTCCCTTGAAACGTTTTCATTGGATTATCGAATAAATTGAGTTCGGTTAAAAGTGTCAATTTTTCAAAAGCTGATTTATCTATTGCACTTATGTTACAGCTGCTTATATCCAGATATCTCAGCTGTGTATATTTAGTAAATATTTTCTTACCTAGACTATTAAGGTTATTTTTCATCAGAAGTAAATCTGTTGTGTTTGACGGACATTCTGCCGGTCTGAATGTTACATTTCTTGAACTGCAGTCACATCGTAATTCTTTCACACGTATTGTAATATCACAATATCTTGAATAAACAAATGAAAGAATACAGTTAACCCAAATAAAGAATAAACGTTGTAGTATCACCATTTTTCAAATCATTTGTAAATCTTTTACTTTTAATATCCTTATTTTTGAGTACATAACCACAAAATTTAGTAATATTCTCCTTTCATTAACCATTTAAATATCTAAATATATATATAGTTTTCAAAAACGGAGCCGCTCAAGCAATAATCAAAATAATTAAATATATATACAACGGTAAATTTCATATCTAAAGTTTATTGTTGATATGTTACCAAGGTTATAATTATTTGACGGAAGGTAAACATGAAGTGCGGACAATTACATGAAATAGAAACCGACTGCCTGGTACATCCCCATTTTATCGTCGGTCCATTTAACATGTTTAAAAGAAATTATTATATCATGAAACGAATTATAATCAAATCACGTGACACGATTTTTAAAGATTCACTAAAACGTCGGTTCATTTAACGTGTTTTAAATTAATTTAACAGACCAAGAAACGTGCATATTATTAGATACTCAGAATATTTATTATTTTTTGTAATATTTCACTTAAATAGCAAGAAATTTTAACACAGTCATGAGATTACTCACAAGGTCAAAGGTGCATGTACAGCTTCCCATATTAGGTGTAATACCACCATTCATTTTCCCCCTATTAGTCTTTGTTAAATTTACACTTTTCAAAAAATGTGCAGAAATTATCTTTGTCTCAAATAAAGAAATATTTGGCATGAGTAAGTTTTATCCTGTCCAGTACTACAGAAAAAATTCACAGAACATTTCATTGCATATAAGAAAATAAACATCAATGTTTAGTTACCATGTAACCTCAAGATTACAAAATATTCTAGAGAACTCCTAAATAAAAGATAATGGTGTTTTGAAATACCCAATACATTTGTTTATGACACAGAAATGTCTTTTTCGGTAATAGCACGATTAAAAATAAATCATGTCAATATATTCAAATCCAAACACTATCAAAATCTTTAAGTTTATCCAATTTAAGCGAACATCACAAACGCTGGTACAATTTTAAAATGTTCAAATACGACGCAAAGACTACAAAGATATGCCGAAATAAAAAAAAAAGTTATTTGCGATGCGTACTGGCACAACCCTAAATTTTCAAAGACGGTGACAGTTAAGATGTTACAACTGCATGGATAGCAGTCCCCAAATAATAAATAAAAAAATAGCAGTTTTTTTGTTGTTCCGTCGAAGAAATTCGAATCCATGCTACTGAAATAGCGTGACCCCAAATCGCCTGCACTGTATCCGGTGCGCTTAACCACACGACCACCTTGACCTCACAATAATAAAGCTTTCGGGCCGGGTGTTACCTTTTCTCAACAGTTTAAATCTAGCGTCATAAAACAGTACATTATAAATAAGGCATGAAGATGTTATTGTTACATATCACCTAAATTATCTATAGTAACTGATCCTACAAATTAATGAAAGATAAAATCAAAGAAATAATTATATTTATAAGTACGTCTGAACCAGTGACACCTCTACAACAGATTTATCCATCGGATCACCAGCAGTGATGGTGATACATGGATGTGTACATTCTGTATATACAACTCTAAACCTTAACCCAACACTGTTATATCTGTAAATTGTCTTTCGCAAATTTTTTGTTCTTCCCTCGCCGGGATTCGAACCCATGCTCTAGCGCCGGTTACAGTGCCTGTCTGTAATTATCAAAGTAAAACAAACATTGTCAGAACATTGTACATAACATATACATGTATACAAACACTGTACATTTTAAATGCATTTTTCACGTTCGGAGGACGTGTTTTTCAACAGACTGTCGGCATCCCAATGGGAACAAACTGTGTCCCTCTACTTGCCGACTTGTTTCTTTATTATTATGTGGCTGACTTCATGCAGGAACTTCTTAGGAAGAAAGATAAGAAGTTAGCAATATCCTTTAACTCTACTTTCCGCTATAAAGATGACGTTCTTTCACTAAACAATTCAAAATTTGGTGACTATGTGGAACGCATCTATCCCATCGAATTGGAGATAAATGATACTACAGATACAGTTAAGTCGGCTTCATATCTTGGCTTACATCTAGAAATTGACAATGAGGGTCGGTTGAAAACAAAACTTTACGACAAAAGAGATGATTTCAGCTTTCCAATTGTGAACTTTCATTTCTAAGTAGCAACATTCCAGCAGCACCTGCATACGGGTTATATATCTCCCAATTGATACGATATTTCCGTGCTTGCATTTCCCATCATGATTTTCTTGATAGAGGGTAACTGCTCACAAGGAAGCTATTAAACCAAGAGTTTCAAATGGTGAAGTTGAAATCATCCCTTCGTAAATTTTACGGACGCCATCACGAGTTGGTTGACCGTTATGGAATAACCGTTTCACAAATGATATCGGATATGTTCCTTACGTCGTAACTACAATCCCCTTCCCTTTCATGAATGTGACCTACCGAATTAGACTATTTACCGGATTTGTAATCACATAAGCAACACGATGGGTGCCACATGTGGAGCAGGATCTGCTTACCCTTCCGGAGCACCTGAGATCACCCCTAGTTTTTGGTGGGGTTCGTGTTGTTTATTCTTTAGTTTTCTATGTTGTGTCATGTGTACTATTGTTTTTCTGTTTGTCTTTTTCATTTTTAGTAATGACGTTGTCAGTTTGTTTTAGATTTATGAGTTTGACTGTCCCTTTGGTATCTTTCGTCCCTCTTTTAAATTCTTCACAATATATATTCTTTGTACATTTTACTTAAATCAAACAACATTTGAATATGCAAATAATGTGATAAGTCAAAAATATTGGTAAAACTACGTTAAAATAATTGAATTGGAGTAAAGAAAAGCTCTTGAAATACTTGAAACATTGTTGTGACGTCATTCTATTGTTTTACCGTTCTTTATTTCAGTGATTGGACTTTCATTTACCTGTACAAAACCATTATGTTACCTTTAGCTGCCCAATATTTTTAAGAATAGCTCTCCTCTTTCTTAAAAATATTGGACAGCTAAAGGTAGCATAACTATTTCTTTCAGGTAAATGATAGTTCAATCACTGAAATAAAACAAAAACAAAAATTACCCCAATATTGTTCATCACGTAAACAAAAATACAACCAAAGAACAAATGACAATTAAACAAAACATTTTATTAAAGTCACCTTTCAATACAATAATTTGGTCACTCATGAAATCAGTTTGTTGAGGAAAATATCACTTTCAAATTGATTTAACACTACCAAAACTTATATCCTAGTCCTTTGTCTCATGTGTTTTGGTTGTCTCTTTTTGCACTAACTCAATAAGTTGATAACGCTTGGTGTAAGTCTTGTTTTTGTTGCTTTTATGAACTTCCCTTTTCAAGAGATGTTTCCTCGTCCGTCTTCGGGTTATCAAAATTGACCTCTGGTGTTGATCTTATTCTTCCTAACATCATTTTCAAGTACAACTAAAATGAAAAAATAATAAATAAATAAAGTAATGCGTCTAAAATTTGATAGAAACCACAATACAAGGGCCATGAACAACCTAAACATTATCCTGTGTACACAGTGCGAATCTAACACTTCCTTCATGAACTAGGGTACTATGATAGATTTATTTTATATAATCTTCAGGTTTCGGCATTGATTAACAAGTTGTTGTTTTTTTACGTCTGTCATAACTGCATTTTATCTGTCAAACAAACCAATCGTGTGTCCGATTCTAACTTTGTTCCCAGTGATCGTTTTCTAAAAGGTTTATTTAAAAAACATAGCGACAAAACTACGTTTCGTTTACATTTAAAAAAACACAAGGGTCTCAAAACACAAATAAATCAAAACAGAGCGACACGACCTTGCAGACAGACAAAAAAAAAACAAGAAAAGGGAAAGGGAGGTAATCAGGTGGTACCGTTTGGGTTAACAATAACAGTCTCTTGAAAAATCCAACAAAAGAATATAACTGATTGCATGTTGTAATCTCTACATTTTGTCCACATCATATATATTTGGATACATCTGTTGTAGAGTTGTCACTGACTCAGACGTATTTATAAATATAATTATTTTCTGTGACTGTATATTACATTAATTTGTAGGATCCTTTACTATAGATAATTTAGCTGATCTGTAACAATAACATCTTCATGCCTTATATAGCATGTACTGTAGTACGCCGCTAGATTAAAACTGACGAGGAAAGGTAACACACGGCCAGCGAAAGCTCTATTATTGTAGAGCCCAGGTGGTCGTGTGTTCTAGCGGGACGGCTGCAGTTCAGGCGATTTGTTGTCACGATATCACAGTAGCATGGGTTCGAATCCCGGCGAGGGAAGAACAAAAAATTTGCGAAAGCAAATTTACAGATCTAACATTGTTGGGTTGATGTTTAGACGAGTTGTATATATATATGGCAAGTTATATAACTTGCCATTATTAGCATCTTTGACTATATCCTCTTTATAATCCACACTGAAATAAAGTATCTAAATAGATTGTGAATACACAGTTGATTTTAATCCAAAGTTTAAAACAACACATCACTAAAAACGACATCTCTTTTTTTTTATTTTTGCACTAAGCATATACTTTCATCACTTTATCCATTTTGAAACACATAACGCATGTAAAGGTGTTCACGGAAACTATGAGCGGAAAATATGAGTAGTGCTTGCGCACGCGAAAATCATTATACGCATACCCTGTGTCTTATTATTATGTAGCAATACATGTTATTAACCTTCATCTGTATTTTTGTTTTGGGGTCTTTTTTAAGTGGAGCTACTGTTTAAAGGGACTAATATGTAGGATATGTTTTAATGTAAAGAAATTTATCCACAAAACAATTTTCATACTTGATGAAAATAAATCTTTGCTTGCTTTTTCTTTTGGTTTACCTTATTCTACGTGTAAAACAATGCTTTGAGTAAGATATAAGCCTCTAACTGTCCATTCTGTAAACATATTGAACAGGTCTTCAGATCCGTCCATTATTTTACAAAATGGACTGTTATCGGCTTGTATAATTGGACTTACAAATCAAGATAAAGTGTTAAGAGACATGGATAAAACATTAAGTTCGAAAAAAAATGTTCTTCTCTAATATCGATTTCACCATTGATTTTTTTCTGAAAACTCCAATAAAAGTATGTGTGACAGTGCTATTTTTCACACTAAAAGTCGTGGAAAAATGTCCTATTCTTATTGGTTTTTTTTTTATGGCAGATAAATCTTTATATAAGTCAAACCAAATATTTACTGCTATGTTGAAGAAGATACAACGGGAGGGACTTGACAGAACAAAACACCACACTTCAATCGCAGAAAGCGATCTTGAAAAAATTAAGAAATTCAAATGTGTTGTCTCTTGGAAACCAAAGAAGTCTACAACGCAAAGTTTAGTTTGACATTATTCTAATTTTTGGGAGACGTGGTCTGGAGACCCATTTCAAGACGATAGTCGTGGTGCAGAATATGTGATCTTTCAAATATCAGAAACAACTAAAAATCATAAAGGGGATCAAACAGACGATGACTTTGAAATAAATCCATGTATGTAGGCAACAGGAAATGACAAATGTCATATAAGAGCATTTCAGAAATACATGAGTCAAAGGTGTACAACAAGTACTCATTTCTTCCGGCAACCGCGGGCAAAAGTAAACAAGGATATGATATTACTTGGTATACATCACGGCCTGTTGGAGAAAAAATGCTTTATGACATGATGAAACAAATATCTACATTTACAGAAGCCAAACTCAGTAACATTTACACCAACCATTGTGTATGCGCTACCATAGTTACTGTCTTGTTCCATGCTGGAGTTTCCAACAGGGAAATCATGAAAATTACAGGACATGAGTGTGAGAGCAGCCTCGACTAGTACAATGCCGACCCTTCTGAAGCCCAAAAGAGAAAATACTCGGGAATTCTGCAAGGAAAACCGCCATGTAATTAAACTGCCACATCTAACGCTGTTATCAAAACCCTATCAATGTCTTACCTGTACCTCTTCAAGCGCCACATTGTCCTCCGTCTGTACCGTATAACATGAACATGTTGCAGAACGTGTGCCTCCACAACACTAACATCAACACCAGAATGTCGGTTCCTACGTCAAACAGTTCGAAATAAACCATTCTTCCGTTCAGATCTACCATGTACCACAGCAATGATCATTGTAAACTTAATATGGTTGACTTCTTCAAGGATATATAAGGAGGTTAGAAGAGCTGCACTTCCAAAACATCCGTGGTGGCCACCATCTTACTTCTTGTTATTAATTTGTCCAAGTTTGAATCGTGAACTTTATAATTTAATATTTTATAACCGATATTTCATTGAGATTAACATATTTGATATGTCTTTACCAGCACGTTATTTGTTTAAAAAAATATTTTAGAAAATTTGTTCTTGGGACTAAATTTCTCGGAGGGTTATCATAATCACGCTTCGAAACATATTGAAGTCACATGACTTCTATAAATAAGTCCGATATTAACTATATTTAAAGACGATTGCACTAGAACTGAGATAACCGTATTGAATTTTAGGATTTGCGGGGGTTAACCGGGGGTTTTACTGTCGCAAATATCCGTTTACCTGTCTCCGCGTGGGCAGGTAAACTCAATTTGCAACAGTAAAACCCCCAGTTTACCCACGTAAATCCTCAAATACAATATAGTTATCTCCAAATTTAGACTTCTGTGCTGACATTAATTATCATTGATATGATCATATTTATAAATTTACTGTTTACAACCCTTTCGAAATTGTTGAAATACTAAGGCTTTTCTACCCCAGGAATAGATAACCTTAGCTGTATTTTGTAAAGCTTTTAAGAATTTTGGTCTTCAATGCTCAACTTTGTACTTTCTTTAAGTTTTTTAATTTGTTTGGATTTGAGCGTCACTGAAGAGTCGTTTGAAGACGAAACGCGCGTTTGGCGTAAATACTAGATTTAATCATGGTATCTTTGAAAAGTTTTTATCAAGGCTTTGCAAGGACGTCCATTTACCGACATGTATTACCGCTTTCTTTAAACATTGCGGAGATGCAGCAGTCACGCTTGCTAATATAGGAGTACAAGAGGCAGATGTCCCAGTACCTGTCCAATATTTTAAAGAATGGACTGCTATCGGCTTATATCCTTTACATAATTAAAATTTAACTATTGAGACTTGAAAAATATCGTAATACACATTTGCTGAGAACAGAAATTTGTTTCTTACACCGATCAAGACATGTGAAAATAGCACCCAGTAATAACTCAACAATCAACCCATGTTTAACAATGGGCTAACTTATTTTCATTCTACAGCAGCAATTACACGTAGGTTGCAAGTTATAGTGTATACAATAAGCGATCTACGAATCTCAATATGAATTTCGTATGCTCCATCTCTCTTTAATCACCAACATAGTTCTAATAACTTTGATAGTATCTACGCACAAATATTAGGTCAACAGAATGCACAAATATTCATTTCAATAATAAAGTCTCTTTGCAGCAAACTTGCGCAATACATTCTGAAAAATTTCAACAGACCAATGAAATTCTTTCCGCATGGATTTTTGAAGGCCTCGCGTGCATTCCAATTTGGTATCAAATACTTTTCTTCTGTTACAAGTTGTAGACTATCAATGATATTACATTGTTGAGGTGCAAGTGACATAGAAAACTAAGGAAATAAGCATATGCTGTTGGAGGAAATGGACATGTAAAATTCCATCTTTTCATTAAAAGTTCATATGGTGTTAATGTTGAATCTCCGGTGAATCGTATACAATCTACAAGCATTATTTTCAACAGATTAACAACACTCTTCTTGACGAATGATAGCAGTTTAAGTGATTGGTGAGGGAGTTCTGACAAGGTCATCTCGCTGTACAGTTTTTCGGAAGTACATTGCAATAAAGAGTACCGTATAATGTATAAAGCTTTTCTGTATTGTTTTCTCTTGTAAAAAAAACGAAGCTATCAATAGCCATCCCGATACAACGTCGTGATAGATATTTGCTAGCAGATTACTTAGACACGATTTGTACTGTTTGTATTGGTATATATTATTGACAATTGGACTATCAAGTGGTAAACGTTGAGCTTGATTTTTGCACCACTGTGATATGCAATATGCATTTAAGTGTTTCAATAAAGATGATTGACATAATATTGTGTTTGTTAATCCTGTATTGAATAAATTAGATTCAGAATAAAGTTCTAAATTATATGCATAAAACAACATTTCGGATTGTACTATTTTCTAAACATCATTTAAATATTAGGTTAATGGTTCGATAGGGAAATTCCATATCGACAAATCAAAGTTAGATACTTGATCTGAAAATAAGATGCATCGCCAACCATAGCTAAGCAATGTATACAATTTTTCTATAAGTATTTCACGATGACGACCCTCTATTTTGTTTTCGAACATGTTGTTTTCTGAAATAAAGTAACGTAAACAAACAGAGTGCTCGACACAATAGACTAGCCTAAAACAATGAATAAGATTATCTGGCTTCCATACAGATAATGGTAGTTCTTCAGAAAATAATTGTTTTCAGGAAATAAGAACAGAGTAAATCTTTACATTCACAGTGTTTTGCAATAACATCTTGTGAAATATTTTTTAACACAGTAATTGGGTGTGCGTAAATGTATTTATAAGAAACATCTCCGCCACTTGAAAAATATATTCGCCATTCTAAATCTTCTTTAGGTGATCCATGAACTCCTATCGGTATAAAAACTACCCCGTGTATATAATACTTTGCTTGACATTTTGCCTTGACCATGAGTTACCTGATCGTGTTATCCAATGTACTACAGGAGATACCCACGTTTTACAATGTAGCAATCAAGCAAAATCATAAGTTCTTTTTTCATCAGTTATACACGGTTCATGAATTGTCATGCGCATATCCTTTCAAAACAAAAAATATTTCTTTTGAATAATTCATTTGCAAAATGGGGTTGACTTTTATCAATTTAACAGCAGTACAAAAGTCTCCTTGTGGCAGAATTGTACGATTCATCGGGGAAGATTGCTAGAGACTGTAAAAAAGCTTGTCGTGCGGATTCCTTGTCGCCAAATAATTGTAAAGCAATTCCCAATAAAGTGTAGGCCTCCGCTGTCCACTCCAAATCTGGCATCAAATATCGTTCTTCAATAACAAGTTTTAAATCTGCATAGAATCCTGACAATGTCTAAAATTATTGAGGTGATAATGACAAAGAACACTAAGGAAATAAGCATACGCTGTGAATGGAATAAAATATTGATCATTCCATCCCTCCATTAGAAGTTCGTCTGGTGTTAACGTTGAATTCACATTAAATCGTATACGATCTACGAACATTATTTTCAGAAGATAAACAACACTTTTATTGATGAATGACAGCAGTTTAAGTGACTGGTAATGGATATCTGTCAGAGTCAACCCTTTGTATAGCTTATCGGGAGTACATTTCGATAGAGAATACCTAATGATGTGTAAAGCTTTCCTGTCTTGCTTTATTTTGTAAAAAAAATGATGCTACCATAAGCCACCCAGACACAGCGTCATGATAGACATTTGTTAGCAGAGTACTTAAACATGATTTGTACTGTTTGTATTGGTTTTTATTGTTGATAGTTGCACCAGCAAATGGTAAACGCTGAGCTAGATTACGGCACCTATGTGATATGTAGTATGCATATATTTGCTTGAGTGAAAAATGGTGACACCATATGTTGTGTAATAATCCTGTGTTGAATATATCTAACTCAGAGTAAGATTCGAAGAAACAATTTGCAATATACAAATTACTGGATTGCACTATTTTCTCAACGTCATTTACATACAATGTAAATGGTTCAATTGGAAAATTCCACATCGCTACATCAAAGTTAGATATTTGATCTGAAAATAAAATGCATCGCCAACCATAGCTGTGTAACGTGTTTAATTTTTTTAAAAGTACATCACGCGAACGTCCCTCTATTTTGTTCTCAAACATGTTGTTTTCTGGAATGAAGTAATGCAAGCAAACTGAATGCTCGACACAATATACTAATCGGCTGAAACATCGCATAAAACAAGGTATAATATTATCAGGCTTCCATACAGATGATGGTAGTTCTTCAGATATCCAGAAAATAATTGTTTTAAGGAAATAAGAACAGAGTAAATCTTTACATTCATAGTCATTTGCTATAACATTTTTCAAAATTATTTTTAAGAGAACATAGCACATTAATTGGGTGTGAGTAAATGTATTAATTAGAAGTTTTTCAGCCACTGAAAAAGATACTCGCCATTCTAGATCTTCTTTTGGTGATCCCTTAACTCCGATCGGTACAAAAAGTACCCCGTGTTGTATAATACTTTGTGTGACGTTATGACTAGGCCATGAGCTACTTGATCTTCTTATCCAATTTACAGCAGAAGATATCCACGTTTTACAATGTAAAGATGCGGCAAAATCAATATCTCCTGTTTTGTCAGTTATACAAGGTCCATGAATTGTTTTGCCTTTATAATCCCCATGCAATAATATATTTCCCTTCCATAATGCACTCGAAAAATAATGTTTACTATTATGTTCTTTACAACATTCCAAAATATACCGATTTCTGCAATATTCTAGTCTTAATTGAGTAAAACCAGGTTTTACATCGTCTGTATCCATGGACAGATAAGTTATACTTGGATCAAAGTCGGGTTGTTTATCCGCATTCACCTTAATAGATTTCATTACTTCCATTATATCTAAATCACTTCCTCGCATTTGAAGTCCTTCTTCAAAGCTTCCACTTGTTATATATGTGGATGACTTGCTACTTAAAAAAATATCTCTCACCGCGTTCATCAGTCTGATTGTTTTGGCATGTTGTTCTGTTCCTACGATATAATGACACAAATAGCGATAAAGAGCTAGTGATATGTTTGGTGTTATAATATCTGTAATTAGAAAATTAAAACAAACATGGTACGATCATTGTTCAAGGTATATATCATCAAAAACTGTACATGTATGATGCCTTCACTAATTATGTTGACAGTTAAGTTATCCCCAGTATATTTGTTTTGCACATTAAACTTAAATCAAACGAGATTAGAATATTCAGATGATGTGTTATATTACACTTATTAGTAGAGTAAAGTTCAAAATAATTGAAATTGATCATGGAAAACTCTTAAATACATAACAGGACTAATAAATTGACATGTACTAATTAGAGACATGAATAAAACGGAATGTTTGAAAATATGTTTATTCTTTTGTACATTAAAACATTTTTAATTGATGCTTTTCTCTTATATTGATTTTACCATTCTTTTTTTCAAAACTCCTATAAAAGTATTTATGACCCTTTTATGTTAAAATAAGTTAAATATAAAAAAGAAGATGTGGTATGATTGCCAATGAGACAACTGTCCATGAAAGACCAAAATGAGACAGACATAAACAAACTATAGGTCACTGTACGGCCTTCAACAATGAGCCAAGCCCATACCGCATAGACAGCTATAAAAGGCCCCGATAAGACAATGTAAAACATTTCAAACTAGAAAACTAACGGTCTTATTTATATAGAAAATTAACTAAAAACAAATATGTAACACATAAACAAACAAAAAACCACTGAATTGCAGGCTCCTGACTTGGGACAGGCACATACATAAATAATGTGGCGGGGTTAAACATGTTATCGGGATCCCAATCTTCCCCCTAATCTTGGACAGTGATATAACAGTACAACATAAGAACGAACTATAAAAATATCACATGGACACAAATACAAGTGGACGTGGCCGGGTACTTATACATCCCGACACAAAAAGACACAATGAACAGATCTGAAAGTACTCGCAGTTATTTAACAGCTAGTTCGAAGCCGCTAACAACTAATAAAAAAATCATGCATCTAAGACTAAGCTATCAATCCGTACATATCCAACATCCACTGGATTTAGTGTAAAGACGTCATAAATAACCAGAGAAAAACACGACCTTGTGCAATGCCAATTGCAAGTTACAGGTATCGACAGATTGTAGATCCATGAATATGTACATGATGTATATGTATATAACATACTAGTAATATTTAGTTAGCTTTTAATTTACTGATAACAAAATCAATATTTATACCAATAAAAACAAAATTCAATGATCTTAATACAGTGTTGAATAGGTTATCTTTTAGAATAAGTTTATTTAAAGGAGCGACAAGTTTACATGGATCATTTCTAAATTTCCGGGAACGGTTAACAACATTTCCGTAAAAATGAGGATGTGCTATCCCGTTTGAAACAAGTACAGATACAACCAAACTTCAAAACCAAATCTTTATATCTATGGAAAAATTAAGTAAAGGTTTTAAGTAATTTATGGGAACGATATTCCTGGTTTAATAATTTACCAGTAATACATGTACATAGATTGCGTTCGTTAAAACCAAAAACGTCACAACAGACACGGGCATAGCGAACGAGCTGTGAAATACAAACACCGTAAGATGGTGCCAAAGGAACATCACCATCTAAAAATAGAAAATTAACAATAGTCGTAAATTTTAGTGTGGAGTTGATGGATTGGGAAATTGTCTATGTTGGTACCTTGGCTAAAAACTATCTTAGTTGTTAATTGGTAACGATGCCAAGGTTACCAGTAATAACATGACCAGACTTAAATTGTATTGTGACGATGAACATGAGCAATACAGAGGCTTGGATTTCACATCTGTGTGGTTAAAGGCTTCTACAACTCTCGTGTGGTTAAAAATCTCGGATGCACTAGACTTGGTGTAAGTATAAGAAATAACAGGTTTAGCTTTATTTTTAAAGTAATCAGGTAAGGTTTTTTGTACAGATTTTTGATGGAAAATATTGCTAATATTTACAACATTTACATGTAAATATTGGTGATTAAGGCAATCTTTTTTGTAAAAATATGTAATTACAAACACATTCAATAATTTTATAATCTTTTAACCCTTTATTATACTCGTTGTATCTCAATGATATGAAAGTAGAGCTAATCAGTAATGGCTGTCAGTCATATGAACTGAGATCCTTAAATTTATTTTTACTTATGTATGCAGACGACACTGTTTTATTTGGTGAGAACATAGGTGATCTGCAAAATATAACAAATGCTGTTAACTCTTCTGCAGAGGAATATGGTGTATCTATTAATATGTCTAAAACTAAAGTGGTCGTGTTTAGATATAGAGGTAGTGTAAAAAGTCAAGAAAAATGGTTTTTGAATAACAACCAAACAGAGATATGTGACAGTTTTGTATATTTGGGTTGTTTTTTTAATTATAATCATGGCAGTTTTTTACATACACAAATATGTTAGCCAATCAAGGGAGAAAAACTGTTTTGCTTCATGTAGTAAAATTGTAGATGAATAACTGTGAAATGTTACTGTCCTTATTTGATACTCATGTATCTAGTATACTTAATTATAGCTGTGAAGTGTGGGGTAATCATAAAGCTGACGATATATAGAAATTACATTTATATCTTTTAAAACGATTTCTAAAGGTTACTCTTCCGGAACACCTGAGATCACCCCTAGTTTTTGGTGTAGTTCATGTTTCTTTTTAGTTTTGAATGTTTAGCCATGTGAACTATTGTTTGTCTGTTTGTCTTTTTCATTTTTAGCCATGGCGTTGTCAGTTTATTTTCGATTTATGAATTTGACGGTCCCTTTGTATCTATCGTTCCTCTTTTAGAAATCTGCTGTTAATAACATGGTTTACTGTGATTTAGGACGTTATCCAATGTATTATGAAAGACAAAGAAGACTGATTCAGTTTTGGTTCAAATTATTAAATACTGATAACTGTAAACTTAACGCATGTTATGAAAATTTATGTTCCGCTAGACATGCTAAAGTCAAATTAACAACTAACACAAATTATATATGATGATGCAGGCCACAGATGTGACAATGTCATCAATTATTGAAATTGTATTTTTTTAAAAGTCATTTAATTTAGAGTTATCTCCCCTTGACTATAAATTTATTAATAATAGTGTAACATCTCAACTTTTGGGAGCAGAGTCCTCATTCAAATCAACCATTAACGAACCTCTTTTCAAGGTGGAAGAAGGGGAAGGGGAAGGTGGAGGGGATAATAAAATTTTATGAAATTGAATGTCACCAAATGTCTGTACTTGTTTCTTCTTCGGCAGGAATTGGGAAAAGAGGCTGGATATTAAAACATGTGCTTGAAGTAGCGCCCCCTTTCAATTAGAAAATTCCAAAGAGTTTCAAGTCAGATAATCACATATGTACCTAACTTAACTCTTTTTTTACATATTTCTAAAATTTACAAAACATGGTAACACAAGACTGAATTCAATTAAAAATGTACCGTAAAGTCACCTATGCTGCACATAAGTGTATATATTGGAGAGTTCATTTAAAAAACCCAATGAAAAATCGACTCGGGAATGTTCAGTCAAAGATATTTTTTGTAGTTATGGTTTTCATGATGTATGGCTAAAACAAAGCGTAAATAATGTTGATATATTCATACATGAGTTAAAACAAAGAATGAAAGATACTTTTATTACTGATGTTAATGCTTTTTTTAATAACTCTTCAAAATGTATACTTTATAGATATATATATGACACAGATATACTGCAATTTTATTTAAATAGACCTGTTAATCAAATATATAAACCCTTTGTTTGTAAATATCGTATCTCCGCCAATAGTCTCAATATAGAAACTGGCAGATATTACAATGTAGATAGAGAAAATAGATTATGTACTATGTGCAATAACAATATGGTAGGAGAAAAATACCATGTTATTTTAGAATGTAATAGATATAGTGATGTTAGAAAACTATACATTAAGAAATATTAACGTTGTGTCGTATGTTTTCCCTTAATTTTGAGTGTAAATTCACATTGCGATAAGACGTGTCACGGTACTTGTCTATCCCAAATTCATGTATTTGGTTTTGGTGTTATATTTGTTTTTCTCGTGGGATTTTGTCTGATGCTTGGTCCGTTTCTGTGTGTTACATTGTAGTGTTGTGTCGTTGTTCTCCTCTTATATTTAATGCGTTTCCCTCAGTTTTAGTTTGTTACCCCGATTTTGTTTTTTGTCCATGGATTTATGAGTTTGAACAGCGATATACTACTGTTGCCTTTATTGGCAATATCCGTTCACTTTTGAACTTATACAGTTGTTATCAGTTCACAATGTGAAAGAATTAATAATTTAGGTAAATTTTTGTTTAATAATGACAAAAATCGTAATATATAGTTGTATTAATTAAGTATCATATGAATTAATTTTCATTCTCCGCCATACATGTATTGTGTATAACTATTGTATTTATATTTCACTAATGCATTCTAAAAATATTTTAAATTGTATAGTCTAGTAGCTGTATTGCTTCTGAGTAAAGTAGTATTATAATTGCAGTAAAAATCGTTTATTATTTAGTATAAGTATATGATAAGAAAAAGAACTAATTAACATATGTTTTTTACTGTATGACAATAGCATTACATTAGCAGTCAATTACCATATTTTTGGTTTATGTTCAGTACTTTTTATGTACCTGCACAAATCAACATCATACTGAATTGTCTGCAAACGAATTGGCTGAACAATACTGATTTGACCGTAGTCAATTAACACTTTCTTTTTTTCTTCCAAAACAAAGCAGTGTAAGCATAAATATCTTTGTTTCTGTGTATAATGTATAACTATTCCATTCAATCAATTTTACCTCTGAGACCTAGACTGAAGCAGTGTCTATAACTGTTGATATTTCCACTGGAAAGAAACAAATATAATTCGTATTTTGATGTTATATTTACAGATATAGTAAAACACATTTTATTGAAACCACATGTTCAATCAATTGCAGGAAAGGGCTTCTTGTTCATATTTATTTAAAACAATCACACACTGTCTTATGCTTATTTTACAAACATATGATTAAATCTAGCGTAGATTTAATTTCAAGAGAGTATATTACTTTATCAAAAAAGATCACCAAGAACAAAGTGAATCGGACACATCATGCACATGATTAACTTGTTTTTCAGATAACCTGTGGTAACGTGGGTCTTCATCATTGATAAACAAAAATTTGCATTTCATTCTTTTTATCAGATTAAAACAAAAACCCGTATATTTTATTTGGTACCGTTAATTTTATTACATGTAGTACATCCGATAAAGAATCTTTTAAAGTATGCCTCATTAGAGGGAAACAAACCATGATATAGTTTGATATTAGCGATAAAAAAGCAACAACAGATAATGAACACTGTTTGGAACAAAATACTTTCTAAATCATGCTGGAACATAATAAATGCAAACTTAATACATGTGTGTTTTTAGATTTTTTTCCCTCTTACAATACATATTATCCTACATCGTAACAATTGTTTTGTGAACCAATGAAGTTTATTTTCCAGAATTTGCCGAGTATCACCGGAATGCCATGCGATAATGTTACGGAAAGTCATGAGATAATACTAGAAACATGTGATAAATTTTGCAGCCCGCTAAGCACCATTTCTGATATATGGAATGCACGTAAAGTTAATGCAATTATCATACTTTAAAACTTAGATGTTATTTTCCTTTTAGGCAAATTTCAGTTACCTCATTTAAGCAATAATTTGTCGTTTATGTTATCAAACCATGTATCGGAAGGAAGTATTTCATGTTTGCTACGTAACCTTATGTTTTGTGAACTATGAACGAAAAACTTGTGACACGGTACTGTCATCTTGTCTTATTTCTTTTAAAGTGGGTTTACCTTTTGTAAAACACATGTTTAATTGTTTTGTTCAGCTATATTTAGTTATATGGGTGACTTTAAAGGTTACTATTAGTTTTAATATGCATGACTGGTTATGATTATAATACAGCTTTGAACATTTAAAATAACCTTATTATTTTTATAATCTAACAGTGATCATCCAATATTTTTTCGAAATGATTTTCTGTAAATTTCTATTGTTTATTTGGATTATTTGTGATAGTTCCTATGTGTTCCCGAAACATTGTGATATTACATTAACTAAAAAGGAAGTAAAATGTAACTGCAGCTCAAAGAATTTAACACATATACCAACAGATTGTCCATCAAACACAACAAATTTACATTTGTTTAATAATAATCTGGACATTATATCTAAGAAAGCTTTCACTAAATATACACAGCTTAAATATCTTGATATAAGTGATTGTAACGTGAATTCAATTGACAAATCAGCGTTTGAGAATTTACCACATTTAACCGAACTGAGTTTATTCGATAATCCAATGAAAACGTGTCAAGGGAATATATTTGCACCACTAGATTACCTATAAGTACTTCATATAGCACATGAGTTGTTGTCAACGTATCCAAGAGAGACGTTGTCAGATGTTTTACATTTAACAAAGGTGTTTACTTATGGTGGACCGTCAAATGGATCATTTACAGAGATATTTTCTGTCATGAAACTTCTAGAGTACTTCTATTGTGAGATAACAATTCATGTTTTACGCAACTATTCGTTTCATGCCTTTGCAAAAACGCCATTAAAATATCTAGAGATAAAAGGCAAATTAACGACGATAGAAAAAGATACTTTTTTCACCATTAGGATTTCTGTCTAGTCTTATTATTCCAAATGCACGTTTTCTAAAACTATCAAATACTTTGCCAGCGTTGCACGTGTTTAAAAATCGAAAGATGGATGAACTAAATTTAAACAATAATTTTAGAGTGCACGGTGAATTCGTTTTAACAAATGATTTTTTTACATATATCGGTAACATTTGTCTAAAGAAGTTATCTTTGACCTACAATGGCATAAGAATGATAAACGCCGACGCTATTCAGAAGATGAAATACAAACATTGTCTGGAGAGTTTAAACTTAAGTAACAATAACTTTGATTTTCACCAGCTTTACATCATATGGTATTTTAATTTGTTTACACATATAAGGAGATTATACATGTCGGATAACAACAATCAATGTAATCAAAATAAAGTTAAGATAGATGAAATAAAACATACACGTGATAATACGAATCTATTTGCTAACAAATCCTTAAACATTATTCCTTCATTTTATCTCCCAGATATTGTATTATGGTTTCCTTCGACACTTGAAATCCTGAAAATATCTTGTATTAAAGTAGTAGGGAACCCAATGAACAGCCTTACATTGAAAGGAATCAAAGACCTGCATATAATTGATTTAGCATACTCTTCATTGTTTGACTGTAATTACACAGTTAATGGACTTCAGAACGTGAAAATACTTAATATTTCACATTTCAAATGCGTACATTTAAATCACAACCTTCTTCAATCTGCCGTCAATTTGGAGCAGTTGATAATGGACAGCTCTTTACTAAGTATCGGCCTTAAATATGATCACCACAGTAAATTCCTCTTCGGACTCAAATGTTTGCAGTATATAGACTTTTCAAGAAACGCATTTACAAACCGATTCAGAATTTCAACATTTAAAAGTCAATTAAACAGTTTGCAATATTTGATACTTGAAGGAAATTTATTCACAAGCATTCCATTATGTCTGGAGGACTTTACAAGACTAAGTTTCCTTAATATCAGAAACAACAAGATAGCCTACTTGACAACTCAAGAAATTGACGCCATTGAAGTGCTATTTGAAAAATCAAATAGAACAATGACAGTCTAATTAGAGGGCAACCCTCTTGTTTGTACTTGTGCTTCATTAGATTTTGTAGAATGGTTATTTACTACTAAAATGAAACTTGACAGCAATGGTAGTTATTCGTGTGTCGAAAACGATGGCAATATTACAACAACAAATATCGTCTACAATCACTTGCGAATTATGAGAATAAAATGTGTCACTACAGTATGGTTAATTTTTTCTGCAACTTTATTCGGTGTGCTTCTTTTATTCATTCTAGTTGGATATCGTTACAAATTGCACCTACAATACTTTTGTTTATTTATCGGAATGGCCAATCCACTTTTCCGGAAGTCAAAAGAAGAAGCACTTGAATATGATGCATATGTAGCTTATTGCGAGGGCGACTACACATGGGTATATGGACCTTTGCGCATATTTCTCGAAGAGAGACGAAATTATAAACTTATGTTGTTAGATAGAGGGGATGTCCTTGCTGGAGAACATAGACTTTTTGCCTTAAACAATTCAATTCAAAAATGCAAAAAGATAATTTTAGTGATTTCAAAAGAGTTTGTTAACAATGATTGGGCTTACTATGAAGCTACTGTTGGAATTGAACATTTCCTGGGATTACAAGCAAGAATAATTGTTATAAACCTGGAAAATATAATCAAAACAGAAATACCGCAATGTGTTCTTCAAATGATGTCATTGAACGCCAACGACCACATTCGTAAAACAGACATATTAAATGAAAATAACATTTTCTGGAAATGTTTGGATCAAGCCATGAAACGATAATGAAGGACAGTGTCGTTATAGCTTTTTTCAATTGATACTATTCAACAATTTCATTTTTTTTTTCATTGCACAGATTGTTTGTCATATTAATGCATATGTAATGCATATGTAAAGCATGTGTAAAGCATATGTAAATAAAGTAAACGGTGGTAATATAGATATGATGAGCACCAAATTCAAGAAATGAATAAAAGAAACCAATGATATCAATACCCGACTAGATGTGCTTGCAGGTATGGACAATTGCGTTCCTCTGTTTGTAATTATAAAAAAAATGGCACATCATGTTGTCAAACATACATGCTTGATTGTACGCTAATCATGTGTTTGTTATTTTAAGATTTAATATTTTTATATTTTAACAGGACGTAGCAATATTACATACAGTACAAGGTCTGGAAATTATGTAAAGTGAAGTGATGTTCTCTTGTGTTTCTTCCCATTTATATACCATTTCCTTATATCAATATTCAAATCAAGATCTTAGTTGTTGAACATTACCTTATATATCAGGTAAACAAGTACAAACAATTTGAATTATAGGTTAAAATGAATGACACCTTTTTTAATACACGCATAATTTGAAATCCTTCCGTTTTAATAGCTCCTTTTTTCCTCCTTGATGTATTACAAAACTGAATGTTAATTGACTTATTCTAACAGTTTAATTGTTTTGTGCAGTGTGATAAATACAAATCTACAACCCAAATATTAATTTGTATATTTAAATCAATATTCTTCCATAACCAAAGGTTGTTATTTTATAATTATTGATACAGTCTCAAATTATTTTATATGCTTTAGAAGAATAAAAACCTGACAATCTTTTGTAGAACATCACAAAAAGTCTATCTATTCACAAAGGCGCTCCACGTTCTGTGGCAAGCTCGCTGAAAAATGCTGAAAACATTAACACAAAGTCTCGTCATTGAAAACTTACTCAATTATTGCTGCATTTAAAATTAATCAACCACTTAATATTTTAATGTCCTCGCTCGCACTCCAACTCACAGGCTTTTAGTTATTTCAATAGTCGAGGATTAAAACATATACATTAACTTCTTTACACCTTTTAGATTTGTTTGGTAATACATGTATATTATTCCTGAAAAAAGTGTTGCATTTCGAATTTGCTTGCTCTCTTCAATAAATGTAATAAATCGTCAAAAGAACAAGTTTTTATCATGGAATGGCTTTAGTACAATATATATGACGAACATAAAAATAGTGGACCTTACTTTCTAGATTTATCGAAAAAGTGATACGATTGCCAAAAACTTCTTTAGGAGACTCGAGGGTACACCAAATTCAGAAACAATTTAAACTTTTTGTTTTTATTAAAAAAAATATTGATTACACTATCAGTTGTCACTCTATAATATGGTACAAAATCAACCAAAAAGATCGATTCGTTTTGGCGCCAGATTTCTTTTTAAATGTTTTTATCTTTGAAAAAGCTCTAAAGGATCTCCCTTTGGTGCAAACATGTAATTTTTTTTTGCAAACTCATCGGTGACCTTTATTTTTTTTTATTTATTTTTTATCAAATAAGCTGTACTTAAACTAATCAAACGTAAAATGTTAACGATTTCTGTAATTGATAATACCTCTATTTTTCCTTTAAGCTCAATAGAAAAAGAATACCTGCACAAAAATGCATGCTATTTCGAAGGCAGATCATGGGCTTAAATGAACAGAGACCCCACTACTTTATTTTATTTTTCTACTAATTATATGATAAATTTCATTTATAGAAAAAGAAGAAAAATCCTATATTTAAACAAAATATGAATTTATACCCGCGAGCCCCATTAAGACTGCGAAAGACCAAATACAAGTTAGTTACTGAATATGCAAATCAATACAAAATTGAGAATGGATCAAAAAGACATTCAATTCAATTCAATTCATTCAATGCTCTTCAACTTTGTACTAGTTTGGCTGTTTAAATATTTTGATATGAGCGTCACTGATGAGTCTTATGTAGACGAAACGCACGTCTGGCGTACTAAATTATAATCCTGGTACCTTTGATAACTATCAGTACAGATCTTACAGAACTCTCAAGTACTGACAGCTAGTTGATAGACAATAACATGAACTGACATAAAAACATGCGTCTAAGACTAAAAATAGCTTATTTTTTGAGACCAAACAATGCAAGAAAGATTTGTGCATCATGCGCTATTCTATATCGAAATGCACTCCCTTTAAACTGTACCAATACATTTCTATATAAAAAATTCCATTATAAACCAATCAAATTGCATCATTCTAATAGAAGAGTGTTGCTGCAAAATAATTGTTCGTAGATCTTACACGATTAATACTAGACGGACGGGTGCCACATGTAGAGCAAGATCTGCTTATCGTTCTGGGGCACCTGAGATCACTCCTAGTTTTTTGGAGGAGTTCGTGTTGTTTATTCTTTATTTTTCTATGTAGTGTCATGTGTACTATTGTTTGTCTGTTTGTTCTTTTCATTTTTAGCCAAGGAGTAGACAGTTTATTTTCGATTTATGAGTTTGATTGTCCCTCTGGTATCTTTCGTTCTCCTTTGAGGGGTGGAATACATTAGGTTTTTTCATTCCACCGTGCAAGTTTATTTCCTTAGTTGTATAACATCTCATTATCATGTCAATAATGCTGGACAATATCAGGATTTTATGAAGGTCTACAACTGGTTAAAGAAGAACGTTTTTTTTTTCTTTCTATACAACACAGGCTGTATTGTGAATTGCTAAAGAATTATTGACGGCAAGGACTCCTCGCAAGAAGAATTCTAACAGTTTGTAAAATGAATCCCGGATGTAGCGTACCATTCTGCTACAATGACTCCTCACCAGAAGTATTCTAACAGTCTTTATAATGAATCCCGGATGAAGCGTATAAATCTGCCACAAGGAGACTGTTGTTATTGAATATGAATATGAGACCGGTATATTAAGTTTAACTTCCGAAATAAAGATGTAGCAACTACATAAAATCAAATTGATTTCAGTCTTTTGGGTTTCTTTTCTTTAGCAGATGACTTTATTGTAGTTAAACATCATTTTATAAGGACATTATCTTTCAAATTCGTGTACAACGAATTAACCCAAACTCTCATATTACATTGACAAACATGTAAAACATTTATCCAATTTATGAAAAAAGTCAAAACTAAACAATTCACAAGGCATGGATGACGGTCAAATAACACGATATAAACATTAACATGAACATAACTAGAGATTTTGACCTCATGCAAATGGATATAGAAATGTCAGTTTGATTTAAGTTTTAAGTTTTAAGTTTAAAAGGATGTAGATTTTCTTTTTTACCGGTATAAGAATGAATATTGGATGATCGATCGAATTAGAAAATTAAATGATATACCACTGTTCCAATTTCAATTTCTTTTAACATCCTAACACGCATCAACCATGCAAAATCCATCTATAGCTAATATGTTAAATTGAAGTTCACATGAATACAATTTCAATGTGGTCCTAATATTGACTTGCAAGTGAATAATTCATCATCGATGTTTCTTAGCTAATTTTGACAATATTTAACCATACTGGTTGTTAAAAGCTAATTTTTATTTCAGTTCCATAAATGATCTAAATTTAAGTTTTTTTTTATGTACATATGTATCTCGTAGCTTGTATCCCTTTAAACAGTATCATTATATATATATATACGTATAATTGGGGTGGTAATTAAAAGTATGTTCCCCTGAATCTAATTTAGATAGAAGCAGATACATTTTTAAATAGAAGAAATTTCATTTATTTATGCATTTAAATGGTGTCACTCATTCTAACCATCATTTCGATCTGTTCGAATTCGTTTACCTGTTAAAAAGGTAATTTTATAATAATTAGATTTAGGTATAAGGAAATGGTTTTTAAAATGACAGAAAACCGTTATCGTTTAAATTTACATGACACTTTCAAATTACATGCGACGTAGTAACAATCTGTTTAAATGTTCAATTTCTATTAAAAGAAATACACATGGTTTCCATACATCACGGTACAAGGACCTTTTATCAAACACATATTTTTCAAAATAGTTTCAAATTTTTCAATGACTGTCACGTGATGTTTGTCCATTTGTTCGTTATGGTACTTGGATACTGGTGATTGATGCATTGAATTTTGATACTTCCTATTTTCCTTTTTCGTGTTGAAGACCCGTACCTTGACCTATAATGATTTACTTTTATTAATTGTCATTTGGATGGAGAGATGTCTTATTGGCACTGATACCACATCTTCTTATATCTAAAGACTTTGATAAATGACAACTTCACTTCCAAATAAAAGTAAAATTTAAAGTCTACTTGATTTAAAAAATATTCAACATTTATTTTTCTTAGGGGTTACTATTCCCCATTAAACAAAGTATGATAAATGTAATATATTGATGTCTTTCTCTTATTATTTCTTATACAAAGCCCACTAATTTAGATATCCCAGCATCAATAAAGTAAAACATTATGAATTCGAAAATTGTTTGATATCATAATTTAATCACATATCATTAATAAATGACAAAGTTGTCTTCGTTAACGTTTCATGGCTTGATCTAGACATTTCCAGAAAATGTTATTGTCATTTAATGTGTCTGTTTTACGAATGTGGTCATTGACATCTAGTGACACCATTTGTAATACACATTGCGGTATTTCTGATTTTGTAATACTCTCCAAGCTTATAACAATTATGTTTGCTTGCAACCCAATAAAATGATCAATTCCATTAGTAGCTTCATAGCTTGCCCATTCATTGTTCACAAACTCATTTGAAATAATTAAGATCATCTTTTTGCATTTTGAAATGGAATTACTTATGGCAAGTATATTTTGACCAGGTCATACATCCCCATCACCTCTATCTGACAAAAGAAGTTTATAATTGCGTCTATTTTCAAGAAATGAACGCAAAGGTTCATATACCCATTTAGAGTCGCCATCGCAATAAGCTACATATGCATCATATTCAAGTGCTTCTTCTTTTGACTTCCGGAAAAGTGGATTGGCCATTCCGATAAATAAACAAAAGTATTGAAGTTGCAATTTGTAACGATATCCAATTAGAATAAACAATAGAAGCATACCGAATAAAGTTGCAGAAAAAATAACCCATACTATCGTTATACATCTTATTCTCATATATCGCAAGTGATTGTAAACTGCATTAGTTGTTGTAATATTGTCATTGTTTCCGACACACGAATAACTACCATTGCTGTCAAGTTTCACTTTTGTAGTAAATAACCATTCTACAAAATCTAATGAAGCACAAGTTCAAACAAGATGGTTGCCCTCTAATAAGACTGTCATTGTTCTATTTGATTTTTCAAATAGGCCTTCATTGGGGTCAGTTTCTTTGGTTGTCAAATACGTTTTTTTTGTTGTTTTTGATGTTTAGGAAATTAGGAAGGTTCAAGCCTTCTAGATTTAAAGGAATACTTATGAAAAAAAATCCTTCAAGTATTAAAGATTGTAAAACTGTTTAATTGACTTTTAAATGTTGAAATTCTGAATCGGTCTTCTAATGCATTTTTTGATAAGTCTATATACTGCAAACGTTTAACTCCGTACATGAATTTACCGTGATGATCCTCTTTAAGACCAACTTTGCATTATTAACTGTTCCAAAGTGACGGAAGATTGCAGAAGGTTTGGATTTAAAATTCTGCATTTGAAATGTGAAATATTAAGTATTACCACGTTCTGAAGTAAATTTACCGTGAAATTTCAGTCGTCAAGTGATGAATAGGAAGCATCAATGGTTTTCAATCTTGTTATACCCTTGAAAGTTATGCTGTTTATTAGATAATTTCTGCCGACTATGAATGATGCATTTAGAAATTCGAGTGAAGAAGGTAGTCTGATGGACCAATTATCATTACTGTTTTGTTCTCAAATGTTCTCAATAGATCTACTAGTTATCTTTCTATTCTTTTAATATTAATAATGAAATTGAAATATAAGACAATACGATCCTCATGATAATCAAAATCATTGTAATTTAAGTTTGAAATCTCAAGACAATGCTTGTATTTCATTTTCTAAAAGGCATCTATCATCCTTATGCCATTCCAACCCAAAGATAACTTGTTTTACGCAAATGTTACCGATATATGCGAATAGATCAGCCGAAATAATGTATTCACCATAATTTTTTTGAATTATTGCTCAAATATAATTCGTCCATTTTTCGATTTTTAAACACGTGCAAAGCTGGTAATGTTCCTGATAGTTTGAGAAATAATAAGACTAGAAAGTAATTATAACGGTAAAAAAGTATCGGTTTCTATTACTTGTAGATAACCATTGATATTTAAATGCTTTAATGGCGTCCTTGTAAATAAATGAAATGAATGAATGAATAACATCACTCTGATAATCATCTTCGAAGTTGTTAAGATTTTTCATGGCAGAAAATATCTCAGAAAATATTCCATTTGACGGACCACAATCACAAATCACTGTTGTAATTCTGCAAACATCAGACCACGACTCTCTTGGATACGTTGACAGCAAAGTGTACGATATGGAAAAAATTCGTAGCTCATTCAGTTGTGCAAACACATTACTTTGAAATGTTTCAAAGGATTATTGAAAAAATTCTGTTCTTTTAATTGTGTCAAATTATCGAAAGCTGATAGGTTGATTGACCCTATATCACAGTTACTTAAATCTAGATACCTACGGTTTGTACATCTAGAAAATGATTCCTTACCAAAAAACCAAGGTTATTGTTAGAAAGATATAACACTGATGTATTTGGTGGACATTCTCGAGGTATGAATGTTAATATCTCATCCCTCCATACTAACTTACTCAATTAACACAATGGCCAAAATGAACTAACGAAAACGTACAATTTACATAAAGAAAGAATAAAAATAAAGGTGTCAACATTGTGTTTGAATTATTTTGCAGGTCTTAGAAATTCTAATCTGATTTCTGAATATATAACCACGAAGTGAATAAAACACAGCCATTTGTTGTCTATGTTGCCGTTTTTATCTACTTGCGTATTTCTTTTGCTAAGGCTTTTTCAGTGTATTTTGAACTTTGAATGAAACTGTTGATTTTTGCCTCTCTTTAACAGATAGAGATATATCTAAGATATAAAACTGTAAGGCGGACGCATGAACAAACATCCTCATCACCGACTACAGTGATTCTTTGTACAGTGATTCTTTGTATTCGTATATTCGTTCATAATATTCTATTATCAATATTACTTTTACTGTTTAGTCTGTTTTGGTGTGTTTTGTTGATATCAATTTTACGTGGCTCAGTATTAACATGACTTAAGCGTCTGGCGTATAAAATTATAATCCTGGTACTTTTGATAACTATTTACACCACTGGGTCGATGCCACTGCTGGTGGACGTTTCGTCCCCGAGGGTATCACCAGCCCAGTAGTCAGCACTTCGGTGTTGACATGAAAATCAATTATATGGTCATTTTTATAAATTTTCTGTTTACAAAACTTTTGAATTTTTCGAAAAACTAAGGATTTTCTTACCCCGGGAGTAGATTACCTTAGCCGTATTTGGCACAACTTTTGGGAATTTTGGGTCCTCAATGCTCTTCAACTTTGTATTTGTTTGGCTTTTTAACTATTTTGATCTGAGCGTCACTGATGAGTCTTATGTAGACGAAACGCGCGTCTGGCGTATAAAATTATAATCCTGGTACTTTTGATAACTAATTAAGCATCCCATCAATGTTTTGCTTGTTTTATCTTTCAGTTTTCCTGGTTTGATTGGGACGTGTGACGTTTTGTGTTTCTTTGGCCCAATGACGTGTCTCTGCACTTTTAATATCCTGCCATTATGTTATTGTTTTATCATAATGCCATAATGTTATTGTTCTATTATAATTTTGAAAATATTTCGAACGACAACATTATTTTCTATCTCCACCTGTCTGACGTTTACATTCTGATGTCAAACACGAGATTCTACACCAGAGTTGATGTGAACCTCGACATTTGGTCACAGTACTTCAAATCTTTCAATCTTTCATGTTTGGATTTGAAATAAGAAAATAAGTTAACAATAAACGTGGTTGTTAAATTTGGTATATGCTTTTTTGTGCTTCTTTGTTAAATTTTTTTTTTGTTCTAATTGATGTTATGACACGATGATGACTGTTGTGCCCCTGCTTTGACAATTTTAACTAGTTTATCAGTTGTGTTCACGAAACATTGTAAGTATTATGGAATTTGATGCGACTGTCATACAAGTGAGAGGTTTAGCGCTATAAAACCAGGTTCAATCCATCATTTTGTATATTTGATAATACCAGCTGGACCAATTCAAAAATATGATAGTTGTTGTCCCTTCGTTTGATATATTTGTTTTGAATTAACATTTTGATCTTGCCATTTTGATACAAAAACCTTAGCTACACTCCTGTTACCGTTTCACGAATGTGATTAACCGTATAAGACTATTGACCGGGTTTGTATTTATATGAGCAAATCGATGGGTTCCACATTGTGGGGCAGGATCTGCTTACTCTTCCATCGTACTTAAGATCATCCCCAGGTATTGGTGGGGATAGTATTGCTTAAACGTTAGTTTTCTATGTTGTGTCGTGTGTACTGTTGTTTGTCGGTTTGTTTTTGTTGGTTTTATCAATGGCGTTGTCAGTTTATTTTCGATTAATAAATTTACCGGTCCAACTTGTATCTTTCGCTCCTCTTTTGATACGTTGACATAGAGTCATTTGATATATGAAGAACCACTCATCAAGTGGAGCAAATACGTTTCCTTATATTTCAGATATTTTCAAATATTCAAAAGAAGATTTGTCGATTAAAATCACATTAAGATCACCGATTTTCAGATATATTTTTGTTAATTTGATATCACATCGTAGCACTCAAGAACACAAATAATGCAGATACCAAAACAAATTCACCGAACATCCTTTCGAAAAAAAAACTTATATGATAAATGTTGAATACACTATATAATTATAAAAAAGAATAATTTTGTTTGAAGACAATAACAATCAACACCAAGGAGAAAACAAAAACTCACAAAAACCAAAGGACATTTACATCAACAGTTATAAATAATAATAAAGAAAAACCACGAACTCCACTAAAAACCGGGAGTGAAATCAGGTGCTTTAGAATGGTAAGCATTTCCCGCACCGTATACGGCACCCGTTGTGTTATTTCTTTGTTCAGTCCGGTAATGATTGAAGGTTATCATGACTGAGGAAGAATATCAGATATGATTTCTGACAGACTTTTTTTTAATAATGGCCAATCAGCTCATGATGGCGACCGAAAAATTTCTTGAGTGATGACCTTAATTGTATTGATTCATAGAACTGTCTTAGCAACTTTTAAGAAAACAGTATTTCTCGTTCAATAAAATCAGCGTACTTCGAGCTAGCTCTATAGTAACGTATCAATTGAGACACATATACTCCACATGGTGGTGCCGCTGGGATGTTGCTACACAGAAATGGAAAGTGGACTATTGGAAAATTAAAATCATTGCGTTTGCCATAAATTTCGGTATTCAACCTATCATCAGTAGTCATTTCGAGAAAAAAGGTCTAAATATGAAGCAGATTTATCTGTATCGGTATTATCTTTAATTTCAAGTTCACATGGATATATTAAATGTAAGTGATCAATGAATCTTTTATTATTAAGAGACAGTACATCATCAATATAGCGAAAGGTGAAATTAAAAGACTGGGCTAACTCCTTTCCTCCTTTCTGTGCAAGCCCTTGGATAAATGCTGCTTCATAGGAATATAAAAACAAATCTGCAAGTAGAGGAGCACAATGGATACCAATTGGGATTCCAATAGTCTCTTGGAAGACCAAACTTCCAAATTCAACAAAATTGTATCAATTAAAAAGTCCAGCATGGCAGTGATATTCTCGTCGGTATATTTGTTCCTTGACTCTGTATGAATTCCAGCCCAAAAATAGATATTTAAAATGTCTAGTGCTCTTTTTGTTAAAGAAAAATAAGCTGAGGAGTTCTTTCAGTCGAGCTTTAAGTTTAGTATGTGGAATAGTGGTATTTATACAGAAATCTTTAAAGTGGTATTTAAACATTTCAGTCATGCATATAATGATAAAAGAAATAGCAACTTATGACATACCCAAATGTAAATGATAAGGATGTCGTAGACGATTACAATACCATGATTACTTTTACAGTTCACAAAAGTCAGACGATATTGGATGGCTAGTTAACGTTCCGTGTCAAATCAAATTACATTTCAGGAGGAAAACATGTTTATATGAACCCTGATTTATACGAGATCTACACACTGTGCCGGATTTTTTGCATGCTTGTTCACAAGGTAACAGTCTGTAAGAAGATATGTTACCTTACCCAGTATGGGCTTTGCTCATTGTTGAAGCTCGTACGGTGATCTATAGTTGTTAATGTTTGTGTCATTTTGGTCTTTTGTGGATAGTTGTCTCATTGGCAATCATGCCACATCTTCATTTTATATTACCCAGACACATTTGTTTTAAATCCGAGGCTATATTTTTTTCGCATTCTCCTTTGTGTGAGTGCTTAGCAGAAAGCAACACATGCCAATTTGAAAGTCGCTGGTTTAACCCGCCAGGGTTTTGAATCCACGACCTCCAACACTCATCTCGAAGACAGTACAACTGTCCACCAGACTACAAATTAGGTATTTAAAGTTAACAAAGTTCCAGGATTATAATCTTATACGTCAGACGCGCGTTTCGTCTACATAAAACTCATCAGGAACGCTCAGATCAAAATAGTTACAAAGCCAAACAAGTAAAAAGTTGAAGAGCATTGAAGACCAAAAAATTCCAGAAGGTTGAACCAAATACAGCTAAGGTAATTCTATTTCTTCTGATGCGAGCTTCGATATGTAAATCAGTTTTGGAGTTATTTGTCTTCATTGATTTTGAACCTTTTTCATGTGTGCAGTTAAAAAAAAATTACAGCATGATATACATGAAGCGCAAAATTCTTGCTAAATATTTTTCAAAGATACCAGGATTATAATTTAGTACGCAAGACGCGCGTTTCGTCTACATAAGACTCATCAGTGACGCTCATATCAGAATAGTTATAAACCAAACAAATACAAAGTTGAAGAGCATTGAGAATCCAAAATTCAAAAAAGTTGTGCCAAATACGGCTAAGGTAATATATGCCTGGGATAAAACTGCTATTTATTTCACAGTAATGATTTCAATGTATTTAAAACTTAAAAACATACATTTAAAAAATTATTTAACCTAAATCTTATATTTCATTGTAGCATAAGTATTCTGGTTTTCGTTTTAAATTTGTATAGCATAACTAATTTGACATAGCTCAATAACCACTTCTTTTGTGTTTTATCCAAACTGTTAGGTAATTTTATTTATTGTAATGAATATTACACAGCGTTATGAACTACTGCCCATGTTTAAACATTTGTATAGTGTTAAATGAACCAAGAACAGGTCTAATTACAATTTCTTTCGAGTCGTGTGTAATCAATTTTGTTTTGTACCTTAGCTGGAATTTTCACTGTGTTTAATGTTCATTGGTTTTTAAATGCATTTTACAAGGCAGTGCGTAGCTGTTATGTAAGAACATATAACGGAAAAATATGTTTTAGACCAAACCCTACAACAAACTAAGAAGATGGCAGGTAAACAATTTATTTTTAGATAAACATGATGTACCCGTCCACTTCAACTTGTATTTTTGTCTATCTGATGAGGCTTTTTTCAACAGGTTTTTATAGTTCGTTTTTATGTTTTACTGTTATACCAATGTCACAGGTTAGGGGAAGGTTGGGATGCCGCTAACATGTTTAACCCCGACACATTCTGTATGTCCTGTCCCAATTCATGAGCTTGTAATTCAGTAACTGTCGTTTGTTTATCTGTTATATATTTGTTTTCGTTCAATGTTTGTACATATTTAAGGCCGTTAGTTTTCTCGTTTGAATTGTTTTACATTGACATTTCGAGGCCTTTTATATCTGACTATGAGGTATGGGCTTTGCTCATTGTTGAAGTCTGTACGGTGACCTATAGTTGTTAATTTCTGTGTTATTTTTGGTTTCTTGTGGAGAGTTGTCTTATTGACAATCATACCACATCTTTAAAGAGTTATAAACTGCCGTCTATATTAAAAATATTTGAATAGCTAATGACAAATGAGACGATTTAAATTTTGAAATTATCAATATTCCCTGCCTTATTAGCAATAGACCAACTTCACCTGCATACGGGATATACATTTTCCAACTTATTCGGTATTCAAGAAATTGCGGCTCCTACTTAGGTTTGTAAAACGTCACTAGTATCTGAGTAGATAGTTGTCGAATCATTCTCGACCTTTTTCTATAAAACTTCAGAGGAAGGTACAAATGCTTTGTTGCTACATATTCTCTATCAATTTTACAAATAATACACGATGGTCGTGATGTATAGATTCTTTATACTGACGCTGTTTATCATCTTCATAACGTTTTACAGTATTCGTTAAATTGTCTTTATGAATATTACTTTTACTGTTTAGTCAGTTTTTGATGATATACATTTGGCTTTGCTCTGTACTAATATATCCCTTCAAAGGGTTTATTTTTCTGACAAGCTAATTGTAGACCTCTTTTCTATTATTTTATTTTCTAATAGCAGATTTAAAAACCTGTTTTCTCATATTTTACTTTAAAGATCGATTTCAAAGATTTCTTTTTCTCTTAACGAAAAAGTGTTTTTTTTAATTAAATGACATACGCAACTTAAACAATTTTGCACGAACAGCAATAACGAAACATATTTACTGTATTTAACGCTGATACATGCATTATACATTTACCAATTTGACGAACGAAGATGAAATATTAAAGCTCGTTTTCAGATGTTTACAAATGACCATAAAAGAGGGAAGAAAGAGAGTAGAGGGACAGTCAAACTCAACTAAAATTAAACTGACAACGCCATGACTAAAAATAAAAAGACAATCAGACAAAAAACAAGTGACGAAGACAAAACATAGGGAAATTTCTACCCCGATTTTAATGATTATTTCCAGTTAAGGCAAAAAACGTGTAATACAGGATCTGAAAAAAAGAACATAGCAAAAAGGAGAACAACAAAACTGTCCTAAGAATTATATCAATTTCTAAATATGCCGAATAATTTCATATATAGATAAAGAAAGATTTGGTGTGAGTGCCAATGAGACAACTCTCCATCCAAATAACAATTTATAAAAGTAAACCATTATGGGGTTAATGTACTGCCTTCAACACGGAGGCTTGGCTCACACCGAACAAAAAGCTATAAAGGGCTCCTAAATTACTAGTGTAAAACCATTCAAACGGAAGAATCAACGGTCTAATCTATATAAAAAGCGAGAAACGAGAAACACGTATAAATTACATGAACAAACAACAACTACAGTACACCAGATTCCTGACTTAGGACTGGTGCAAACATTTGCAGCGGGATTTAACGTTTTAATGTTATTAAACCTTCTCCTTTTCTCCTGAAACAATAGCATAACATCACAACATAGAAAACCACACGATAAAGTACCAATTGGAAGGCTTAACTCAGTAACACAAATTTGATTGAGTGACATTTTATGATTAAAGAATACTATTTAACTGTATAATATCTATAAAAACATTGATAGAAATTTAGAAATGTAATGCATTCCCTGTTTCTCATACCTGAAGAACCTGTTTTTAGTACTACCAAAATACAATGAACTTGAAACATTGCGCTCTTATACATGTATACTCTAAGATGTATATCAATTTGTGCCAGTGCAACAGTAAAATGGCTGTCATTTTATTTAAACTTTGGGTAAAATAGCGATATGCAAGCTTGAACATAAAGAACTTAACATTATATGCCTTTTATTACAAAAAAAAAATCATACGAAATCATAAGAAAATCAAAATCTATAGGACATACCAATGTCAATGAAATTCGGCATTATTTTGTGTTAGTCATCATTCTTGTTTGGCATGAAAAAGTAGCCCTACAATTGCTACAGTGATAGATCAGTCCTTTTCCATGCAGTTTAGCTCATATGAAACGAGTTTCTCGAAATTTTCATAATATTGAAATTATTGAACAATTTTTAAATATTTATGACACATCTATAATTATTATTGACTAATTATATTTTATTTTGGGGGATTTCGATTTCCAGCTAATTAACTAAATACAGAGCATGTGGAAAACTTTACAGATACGTGAATTGAAAGAGCAATGACATTTTATTTTTTTTATATTTTCAATATGTGCCCATCTTTTTTTGAAACTATTCCGTGACAGTTGTTGTGTAATTTGTTGTAGTACAAACGTTCTTTAAGAATCTGTGACTTCTATTTACCTTCAAAAGCACGTGTGTTGAGATTCTTCCATTTCGGTTTTCTCCTCGCATTTAAAAACCAGGTTAAATCCACCATTTTTTACATAAGGGAATGCCTGTACTAAGTCAGGAATACGACAATTGTTTTTCATTCGTTTGATGTAAAGTTGAGAATGGAAATGTGGAATGTGTGAAAAAAACAACAACCTAACCATAGAGAAGACAACAGCCGAACTTCACCAACAGGTCTTCAATGCAGCGAGAAATTCCCGCACCCTGAGGCGTCCTTCGTGTTTGGGCTAGTGATTTTGCCATTTGATAAAGACTTTCCTTTTTGAATTTTCAACGGAGTTTAGTATTTTTGAGATTTTACTTTCCAAGATGTAGGGTGGCCACAATTATAACGAAAGCTCTCGTTGTTAAGTTCACTAGATACTGAAAAATGTCGCCGAAATAGTGCCTTGGAAGTAAATAATTCGATATCGGTACATAAACGTATACTGCGAAAGACTTACACGTTAACACAATCATCATCGATTGTGTTTTAATTGACAGGTTTTTTATATATTTTCTATATTGTGCTGAATTTTATCAAGTTTATCACACACTTTTTTTTTAATTTTCTAATTACAGGCACTATAACACCAAACATATCACTAGCTCTCTATCGATATATGTGTCATAATATCGTAGGAACAGAAGATCATGTTAAAACAATAAGATCGATGAACGCGATGAGAGATAACTTTTCAAATAACACGAGGCATATATTGATAACAAGTGGAAGCTATGGGGAAGGACTTGAGATGCGAGGCAGTGATTTAGATATTATGTCGATATGCAAACATTTCGAAGTTTTTGAGTATGATAAACCTGATTTTCGTCCAAGTAAAACATACCTTTCCATTGAACTAGATGATGTAAAACCTGGTTTTACCCTTTTAAGATTAGAATATAGTAGAACTCCCGAAGTCTTTCTGAACTGTGAAGAAAGCAATGGTAAACTTTATTTTTCGAGTACTTTATATAAACAAAGTAAGTTGTATCTGACTAGTAAAGGCCAGGTAATTCATGGACCTTGTATAACAAACAAAAACGGAACTTTTGATTTAGCCCAATCTGTACATTGCAAAACGTGGATATCTTCTGCATCACAATGGTTAACAAGATCAATTATTTCATGGCCAAGTCATAATGTCAAACAACGTATTATAAACCATGGGGTACTTTTTGTACCGATTGGAGTTAACGGATCGCCTAAAGAAAGTTTAGAATGGCGAGTATCTTTTTCAGTGGCTGAAAAACTGTTAATTAATACATTTACGCACACTCAATTACTATGCTATTCCCTTTTAAAAATTATTTTAAAAGATGTTATAGAAAATTTCTCTGAATGTTATGATTTACTATGTTCTTATTTCCTGAAAACAATTATTTTCTGGATATCTGAAGAACTGCCATTCTCTGTATGGAAGCCTAATAATCTAATACTATGTTTTATGCGCTGTTTCAACAGGCTAGTCTATTGTGTCGAGCATTCAGTTTGCGTCCATTACTTCATTCTAGAAAACAACCTGTTTGAGAAAAAAATAGAAGGCCCTGCTCGTGACGTACTTTTAGAGAAACTACATACGTTACAAAGTTATGGTTTGCGATTCATCTTTTTTTCAGATCAAATATCGAACTTTGATGTATCGTTGTGGAGTTTTCCTATCGAACCATTTACATCATATGTTAAAGATGTTGAGAAAATAGTAAACTCCATGATCATGTATACTGCAAATTCAGCCTTAATATATTCTACTGAGTTAGATATGTTAAATATATACAGACTCATACAGATAATATCGTGTCAGCGATCTTCACAAAAACACTTATATCAATATTACACTTCAATGATGTGTCATGAACAGTCCCAGTGGTTATCCTTGGATAGTGAAATCAGTAATAATAAACACCAATACAATCATATTAAATCATGTCTTAGTAACCTGGTAACAAATGTCTATCATGACGCTGTATCTGGATGGCTGATGCTTGCTTCGCTCTTCTACAAGATGAAACAATACAGTAAGGCTTTATACATTATAAGGTATTCCATATCGAAATGTACTCCCGACAAATTGTTCTTTGGAATGAGTCTATCAGATATCAATTACCAATCACTAAAACTGCAAACATTTGCCAATAAAAGTGTTGCTTATCTGCTGAAATATATGTTCTTAAATTCTATACGATTTGCGATATATTCAACTTCTTTGACACCAGATGAACTTTCAATGGCGGGAAGGAAAATAACTTATTATTTTCCATCCACAGCGTATGCATACTTCCTTAGTTTTCTTTGTCATTATCACCTCAATAATGTTAGACAGTGTCAGAATTCCTTAGAAGGTCTATAAGGTCAAGAGCCATAGTAAGTTTCTTCGAAGATTAAAAAAATAGCGACTTTCATATTAATTTCAAATTAATTTTATTGACGTTTATATAGTCTCGACACCTTAGTATATAAGGTCACATATGATTTCACCTTACACGATGTCGAAATTCACGTATATTTACCAATATGCCATTTCACGTACAGTTTTTAGTCAAAACATATGTTAGCGCATTACCGATATGATACTTTGCACATGCTATCATCTTTCAAAAATACATTGATAAAAGTTTTGCTCAAAGTTAGTCAGATTTGTAAATTATTGGTTGTTTTTATTCCTTTCTTGAATATAGTAGTCATAATATCTATAGTTCCACCTTGCAGGTTTTTAATATTTTACTTTAAGGTAACAGGCACGTAAATGGCTTGTCCTGCGATTTTTAAAAGAAATTGTATGCACGTAGAACTTATTGAAAGATAATGAAAAATCGAAAAATTTAAGTTGGTCACCGATCTAATTTCCGAGTTCCAGGCATTTGAAAATGGTAATGAAACAACATAAAGTACATAGACATAACGTCAAATTTGAACCAAAAATAAGAAATTTCAAGCTTTATTTATTCTGCAGTTAAAACCAATCCTACGATTTTTCTATAAAAATCAAATGTTTTAAGGTATTATTTTCCTTTCTTTTGATATATAATTTTCATGGGGTTACCGGACTTCTTTTTCATATAACAGCCGTTGAAAGGGTGTTGCTGACGGGAAAAGAGAGAAAAATCATGACGTCGCCGAAAGGATAACGCAACGTCAAGCTATTTCAGCAAAATTGTGAAGACAACGACTGCCTCATTATAATTTGTTTGGCTATTCCGAATGAAATGCGCTATATAGCATATTATCCTGCCTGGAAAAAGGATTGATTACCTATTATTGTTTTTTCAGTGATTATACGAGGTCCTCAGTATTTATAACACATTTCTGGAATGATTAAAAACAGAAATGTTTAAGGACATATGTTTATAAACTTATTGAACAGAAACGATAAAAGATCTATCATTAAAATAGATTCTCCGAATGACGAGATACATTCAATGTTCACATATTCGACCACAATATTGCTGCTTCACAATATTGGAGGCGAAATATACCGCGCAACGGGAAATTGAAACTTATAAGCCGAAAACATACTGACAATGTCTTGTGAAAAAAAGAAAAACGGCCAAAAGACAAACAATGGTAAATAAATGGGGAAATGTGTTCATGGGACACAGATGCGCCCGCTTGCATATGATGTTATAAAGTGATATTACTAAAAAACTTTAAAAGTGACGCCACCAAAATTTAAACAAGATCTGTGATCTTTTTTTAAGTAATCAGCATTGTGTATAAGTCTTCTAACATTTGGTTGAGGCAAACTAAAGTTAGAGAAAGGAAACCAATTTTGGACGGTACGACGGACGGACAGATGGACAAGTGGTAAAAGTAATGCCCCCTCCGCTACGGCGTGTGTATAAAAAATCACAACATTTAACTTTTAATCCTCCGATAGTTGAAGGAGGTTATGCATAAAAAATACATAAAAATATGGTTCAATGACACGAGAACTCAACATAAACACATACTTCGATTCAAATAGTACTGGTCATTTGCAAACTTAAGTAGTGTGTTTAATATGACATGAAAGGAGATGTGGGATAAATGTAAATTATAGGCAAAAGACCAACAAAAAGAATATTTAAAAGTTTGTTGCATATTATCCCTACTTTTTTCTCCATCGTTGGTTTTGTTCCGTTATTATAGTGCGGACAGTGCATAGATGTGAATATCTAAAAACAAATGTATATAAATTCCAACTTATTTATATTTTGTTTTTTTAGTTATTCGGCTTCGCCGCGGTTGACAATGTTTTCTCGGGATACCAATCTGCTCTATCCCCCACTAAGCTATGTGTTGTTATAAATTGTTCAACATAGGCTTTGAACACACTTTATATGACGTTCAGATAAATTTATCCAGTCTAGATTTTGTGAGCTGTAATGATCAAGCTAACAATGTACTGAATAGAAAAGCTGCGAGTGATTTTGAAGAACCGTCTTCGAGGGATTTTAACGTATGTATTAGATGTTGCAGAGAGTGGAAATCGCCAACAGCTTTAGGACCTTTGACTGAAAAACAACGTGTATTCATTTCTTTTAAATTTTCGTTTATTTTGAAAGACAGTTTTACGTCGGACCTCCCGTTTGTTCATGCGGAAGGCCCATCACCATTTATAGTCACGATTCTCGTTCAAGTTTATTGTCACTTTCTCTTGCTTACCCGTCTGAGTTAATTTCCGACATTATATTTTACAAATTTCATGTCACACAGAAAGCAATTAAACTCTTTTGCTATTCAATATTTTTTTACTATAAATTATTTGTTTTAAAATAGCACTAGTACTTTCATTTTCAAATTCTATTTATAGACCATATCGCGGACGTGAAAGAAAGCACTGTAAAGAAAGATTTATGTTTATATTTATATGAGAAAATGGTTATATAACAGTTAAAACAGGAATATCAAATTAAAAAATATTAGTATTAACCTTTTTTTGTGTCGAGGATTGAATGCGTCCTAGCCGTTTTCATTCGCGTTGACAGTTGTTTTGGGAAAATTTATTTCTTTGAATGCAAATGAATGAATGTAAGTCCGTGACAAAGTTTGCTATGGAATGTCAATAAATAAAATGTCATTTTATGACAATGTATAGTGTACGCTTTAATTTGTTATTGTGGGAGTTTACGTGTGTAATTTCAGTGTGTAATGCATGTACGTGTTTATGATATTCTTATCAATATATATTACATTTCGTTTTCACGTCACATATCAACATTCCCGATTTTTTAAGTCTCTGATCTTTGCCGATTACCGGCGTATAGTAAGTTCATGTATGGACAGTTACCCCAAGGTATAAACAAAACAGTTCCGAGATCCATTCTTTGTATTTTAAACAGTTTTGTAGAAACATATATTTTATATGCAAGCTTTAAGTTGGTCAGCTAGTATTAGTAAAGGACAGTAAACCCAACACAGTCGCTCTTCGGCCATCACGACATGCCAAGTTTCTTTCATTTTCATGGGAGGAAAGCAATGTTTAAATGTTACAAAATATTTAATTTTACATTCTTTAATTTTAGCTAAATTTTGATGAAATGCATTCAATACTCTTCCACCAAATTGACCATTATTCCGACGAAGCGGAATATATTCCGACATCTTGAAAATATTTTTTCTGGTGTACGGGAGATAACTCCCATAGCAACAAACCCCGATTTTCCCGTTTTCCGCTAGAGGCGTTCATTTACGTACCTCTCACCTTAACTGCATACACTTCTGACTGACAAGTCTTTTGTGCAATGATAATTGTAATTCAAAAAAAATGTTGATAAGTCATAAAAAAAGCCATAACGACACTGTTCTCACTAATGTTTCATGGCTTGATCTAGACATTTCCAGAAAATGTTATTTTTATTTAATGTGTTTACATGTTTTACGAATGTGATCGTTGACATCCAGTGACACCATTTGCATAACACATTGCGGCATGTCTGTTTTTGTTATATTTTCCAGATTTATAACCATTGCTGTTAAGTTTCACTTCAGTAGTAATAATCTAACGAAGCACAACTACAATTAAGAGGGTAGCCACCTAATAAGACTACCATTGTTCTATTTGATTTTTTAAAAAGTACTTCAATGGTGTCAATTTTTTTAGTTGTCAAATAGGCTATCTTGTTATTTCTAATGTTTAGGAAACTAAGACGATTCAAGTCTTCTAGATTTAAGGGAATACTTGTGAAAACGTTTCCTTCAAGTATCAAATATTGCAAATTGTCTAATTGACTTTTAAATGTTGAAATTCTGAATCGATCTTCAAATGCATTCATTGAAAAGTCTGTATACTGCAAGCGTTTCAGTCCATGAAGGAATTTACTGTGCTGATCAAATTAAAGGCCAATACTAAGTGACGAATTTTGCATTAACGACTGTACCAAATTGACGGCTGATGGGAGAGCGTTTTGATTTAAAAGTCCTCACTTAAAATGTGAAATATTAAGTAATACCACGTTCTGAAGTCCATTCACTGTGTTATTGCAGTCGTCAAGAAATAAGTATGTAAAATTAATGATTTTCAATGTTTGATGCCGTTGAAAGTAATATTGTTTATGAGACTACCATGGCCGATTATGAATGAGGCATTTAGAAATTCGAGTGAAAAAGGGAGTCTCAACGACCAATTTGATCGACTATCAAATATTGTCAAATATAACTATGTGATCCAGCGGTCTACCATTTTGTTCTCGAATATCTATTCTCTTATTATTTATAAAGACATTAAAGTAAAAAAAATAAGATCCTGATGGTAATCTAACTCATTGGGACTTAAATCTAAATCCTCAAGACATTTTCTGTATTTCATTTTCTGGAAGGCGGCTGCATCTACTCGTCTGATATCGTTGTCTCTTAAAGACAATGTTATATGTATATGTTACCGATAAATGCAAATAGATCAGCCGAAATAACGTATTCGCCATAGTTTTGGAAATTGATGCCCAAATCCAATTCATCCATGTGTCGATTTTCAAACACGTGCAAAGATTGTAATGTATTTGATAGTTTCGAGAATCTTTGACCAAGCGTACTAAGACTAGAAAGTACTTATAACGGTGCAAAAGTATCGATTTCTATTTCTCGTATACCGCCATTGATACTTAAATACTTTAATGGCGTCCTTTTAAATGAATCAAATGTATAGATATGTATAACATAACTTTCATAATCGCCGTGGAAATAAAGAAGATTTTTCATGACAGCAAATATCTCCGCGAATGATCCATTTGACGGTCCACCCTAAGTAAACACCTTTGTTAAATTTAAAACATCCGACAACGACTCTCTTGGATACGATGACAGCAAATCATGTGATATATGAAGTACTTGTAGGTCATCAAGTGGTGCAAAAACATACCCTTGAAACGTTTTCATTGGAATATCGAATAAATTAAGTTCCATTAAATGTGTCAATTTTTCAAAAGCTGAATGCACTAATATTACAGCTGCTTATATCCAGATATCTAAGTTGTATATATCAAGTAAATATTCCCTTACCTAGACTGTTAAGGTTATTGCTAACCAGATGTAAATATGTTGTGTTTCTTGAACATTCTGTCGGTATAAATGTTAACCGTCTTGAACTGCAGTCAGATCTTATAACCTTTTCACTAAATATTGCCTTGAATAAACAGAACAACTGAACATAAGGAAAACTAAAACCTCAATCGCCAACATTTTGTTAAATTATTTTATCGGTAGCAATGCCGTTTTAAAATATACCTAAACAATTTAATACAAGGAAAATTTAAACATAAATTCATTCATAGGCATTTAAACATTCCGAATCCATGAGGCGTATTGGATAACATTTTAATTGCCACAAAATAAAATGACTTTCTATTTAAAAAAAATATCCAATAACTCGTCTATTCACGTTTTTTTTTAGTGTTAGTCAGGTATTTATAACTGTACTGATCAATTGTTGTTGGTATTATACCTCATGATGATTTCTCTCGAAAGCAACTAATTGCAGTTTGCCGAGAAAATGAAGAGGTTCGTGTATAATATTGCATATACAAAATCGATTAAACGAAATTATACTATTTTTTAATAGAACTGATATCGAGAAAATGGCTATTAGGGAATATATCTTGTCTTTTTGTTCTCTCTCATTCGATATTTATCCAAGGTTAATTAGAAAAGGATTGGTATCTTCAAACAATTTAAACCTGGCAGCATTATGTGTGCCTGTCGCAAGTCATGAGTCTGTTATTCAGTGGCTGTAGTTTGCTGCTATGCAACATATTTTAAATGTCGTGTGAAATTGAGAATTCATCTTGAATAATCCTTATTATTCTTTTTAGCTATATTTTAAATACTGTCATCTTCTTACGTCAAGTCTAAAAAGCACGGTAAATAATATTGAACAAGGTTATTGAACAGCCTATTATTGTGGTTTCATCCACGTCTGTTTATCTGTGGTTGAGGAGTAGGTCCAGTAATAACCCTTTTTGGCTCAAAATTATTTTACAAAATCTGTGTCCATGGTTGCAAAGGAACTTATCCATGATATAGAATGTTTTGCTTAGCAACATCGCAGTTCAGATATATTTAAGTACAGCTCTTTAACGAACCAGACAGAGTGCCATTTACATGTGATATATGAGAGTTTCCTTTTTTATATACATGACATGATAGAAGAAGTATAATGTAATGCATGAATTTTTATATAAAAGAGAATCAAAAGATACCCGAAAAATATCCGTACATTTAGTTGTATGAATGTTATATACAGTTATAAGATCTGTGAATATATATAGAGATTAATACATGGCCTTTTCCATATCAGCCTTGGTATCATCCCGAGACCCCCCATATCTGCCCGAGACGAAGTAAAGGTGCTGATATAGGTCGAGGGATGATACCCAGGCTGATATGGAAAAGACTATGTAATAATCGCTTTATCATATACTTCCGACAATAGTTGTATGTAGGGCACATAAACAAATGCAAACACTAAAACAGTCAAAAACTGTATAAAGAAGTTAAATTATGAACCAAATAAACTATAATTGTCCAACAACAGCATCACTACCTCCATAGTGAGTCCCTTAAGGTTCTAAGCGTGACGCGGGATTGCCGATTGTTTATAAGCGTGAAACGTGAAAGTCGAATTATTGTGCCTTGAAAAAACAGGAACTGAAGTCTAGCGGAACACGGGAAATTACAACAACAAAAAATGAAAATTGCTTACGTACATAGCGTAAGCGGGATACGGGAGTCTGACAAAACAGTAGGCAGGACCCTGGATCAGAACCCCCCAATGAGACCCCCTCAATATATATGTATGGTAACATTTCCTATAGAGGTATTTTGAAACATTAAAAATTTGGAAGAGTTGTATGATCACTATTACTCCCTGTTTGTTGTACTATAAAATGATTCTTAGTTGTCAATGGCATTTGTTAGCAAGTACTAAACTATCCCCACAAAAGTTCCCGTAAATTTTGACGTCGTCATAAAAAAATATCTGACGTCACAATGGAAAAGTAAACAATCGATACTAGAAACATCGGAAGTAACTTGCACGAGAAGCACTGTTATGGGTTTTTGCACGAGACGCCCCTGATAAGGGTTATCAGCCCGGGTGGGAAATTATGGCTTGTGTACTTCCGCTCATTACACATAAGCAAAAGCTATCATACCAATGCTAAGTATATGATAAATATTAATAATTATAACATAGACTACGCTCTTTATAAGTGGGCATTATAACAGAGTAATACTTTATAGCTGTTAATCGCGTTAAAGACGTAATTCGAATATTGATAGAATTAGATGCGTCGGACGGGTAGCAAATTCTGCTTCACATTAGGTACCAGTGTAGTTGCCCATGTTAGTATATAAGTGGGTTCATGTGGCTTTTTCTTTAGTTTTCTATGTTGTGTCATGTGGTTTTTTTTTGGTTTTTTTTTGTGTTTGTCGTTTTTCATTTTTAGCCATGGCGTTGTCAGTTTATTTTCGATTTTTGAGTTTAACTGTCCCAAAAGTCGAATTCGGGAGGTCACATACGTGAAAAATGAACGAAAAAATGATCACGACATTAGAAACATATATGACGCCTCTGGCCTTTGTTAATCTTGTATGATTTTTAATTTTAGTTTCTTGTGTATAATTCGGAGTTAAGCATGACGTCCATTATAACTGTACTAGTAAACATATTTTAAGGGGCCAGGTGAAGGACACGTACGGGTGCTGGAATTCCCGCTACATTGAAGACCCATTGGTGGCCTTCGGCTGTTGTCTGCTCTATTGTCGGGTTGTTGTCGCTTTGACACATTCCCCATTTCCTTTCTCAATTTTATGATGTCTACTATGAAACAGATATCCCATAGCTACATTGTAGCAACCAACTCGTTAAGGCGTCCGTATAAACTACAAAGGGATTATTTTAGCTTGATCATTTGTAACGATTGGGTTAATATTTATGAGAAACAGCTCTCTAGTATCAAGAAACTCATGATAGGAAATACCAGCCCGGAAATATCGTAGAAAGTCGGATATATATACTCCCTATACATGCGCTGCTTGATGTTGCTACATATAAACTTCACAATTGGGAAGCTGAAATAATCTCTTTTGTTTAATGTTTTGTCAGCTACCAATCCTCAGTGTCAATTTATAGATGTAAGTCCAGGTAAGAATGCTTAACATTTAATCATTTGTTTTACATCGGCTTCTTTTATAGCAAACTACATCTATACTATATTGATTCAAAATTAAGAATGGAAATAGGGTATATGACATCGTATATACATGTACCAGGATATAACTTTTGCATTTGTGCAAGATTGGCGTTTTGTCTACAAAGACTCAGTAGCGACACTCGAATCAAACAAAGTTAAAAATTTGAATAATGTAAAAGGCATTTCATATTGTCTGTAGTAGTCTTAAGTATTTGCAATACTACTACATTTTATTTGATTTTCATGCATAGAGTTTAATTATTACGGGTTTTTTTTTTAAACGTCCAACAGTAAAGGTCTACTTTTTTATGCGCATTGAATTAATGCCATGTTAATCGCTAGTCATTTGTACTTTCTATACATAGGTTGAACAAGTGAATCTTATATCAATACATTTTTCGGAATGAACAAACTAGTATGCATTCAAATTTTAAACGTTCTTCTTTGTAACTTCAATTTTTAAGAGTAAGAAATTATTCTAAACAACGAAAACATGTTTTGTCCGTGAGTTTTTGGTGCCAGTGAATACATTTTCAATATTAAATAGCGGACTTATTTCATATGGAGCGACCTTGATAAAGTTTTAGTGAAAAAACATTTTAGTGTCTTTTTAACATTTTTAAGCAAACAAATCCACAGTAATTGGTGTGGACGTTTTGACAGAAACATTGTCAGGGTTTAAGGTTTCTTTCTTTAGCATATGGTTTTATTATTGTTTCGATGATTGTAAATTGTATAATACATTCTTATACTATAAACTAGGGATATCAAAAGATCTGAAATTTAATACTCAGATACTCGGTCAAGATACTTGAGTACTCGCGAGTACTTGGATGAATCTTAAACGTCTATTCAAAAGTTTACATTTAAGGTGTGATGCAGCGTTTTTGTTACTACCTTTCATAAACATATAAATGAAAGTCAAACGTACTACAAACAAAGCTTGGTCCTCTGTTTTTTTGTGTTAATTAAACAATGAATTACCGACTGCTGTTTCTACAAATAACCTATCATAATAACAATAATTGTTTGTGTACGTGTTTGTGAACAAAATTACAATAAAGTCCGACAAAGTAGACAATATAAAAGAGGGACGAAAGATACCAAAGGGACAGTCAAACTAATAAATCTAAAACAAACTGACAACGCCATGGCTAAAAATGAAGAGGACAAACAGAAAAACAATAGTACACATGACACAACATAGAAAACTAAAAAATAAACAACACGAATCCCACCAAAAACTAGGGGTGATCTCAGGTGCTCCGGAAGGGTAAGCATATCCTGCTCCACATGCGGCACCCGTCGTGTTGCTTATGTGACTACAAATCCGGTAAATAGTCTAATTCGGTAGGTTACATTCATGAAAGGGAAGGGGATTGTAGTTACGACGTAAGGAACATATACGATATCATTTGTGAAACGGTTATTCCATAACGGTCAACCAACTCGTGATGGCGTCCGTAAAATTTATAAGTATCATCTGTTCCTGAGGAGTTGGTATTTTTTTATATTACGACTTCTCCATTAATTTATCAGCAACAATATTGGATTTTTGTGTTGCTCAGTCTTACTTTTTCTGTGTTGTTTTGTTGCACTTCCGTCTTTCTGATTTTCTTTTTTAAGCAATGACGTTGTTAGTTTATTTTCGATTTTTAGTTTTGAACGTCGCTGTCGTACTTTCGCCTATCTTTAAATTGTAAATTAAACAATTATAGTTTCAAATACAGAGTAATTAAATCAATTGTATTATACATCTTATACCAATCACTTTTACAAACAAGTCTTGATTAACAAACAAAGGTAAGTTTTTACGGCTTGCGATGCATTGATTATTAATCCATGAAAGTGTTGATCCATGTACAAACACCGTTAAAAATGTCTTTAATCAGATGCGTAGGGTTCACCGCAGGTCACTTTGATTTTGTTCTTGTTTAGAAATATGATCTGGTCAACACTTTCAGACGAAAGACTGTTTGACTTTTTATTTTTTGTTTCAAATTGTGCACGTGAAAACATTCTCTTGGAAGGAAGGGGAGTTGCTGGTACTACTATAACAAATAGTAGATTCAGATACACATATATTTTTGTTGTTAATTGTTTTTATTTAGTATTACGAGGTTGATATTTCAACGAAACTAAATAGAGAGGAAATTTGAAGAGAAATATCTCAAGATGTATAACAGGCAAACGAGAAACCTACTACTAAAACTGTACTCGAGTACTCGGCCTTCCGACCGAGTACCCGAGTGCTCGAGTACTCGTTGCCATCCCTACTATAAACAAATATAAAAAGTAGTAATTACTTTTTACAAATACTGCATTAAATATTCAAAATGATATTTGGTTTGTAGATTTAAAGTATGTTATCATATCAAACATGACAAATAGAAAAGAATGTGATAGGAAGACGATGCAGTAACTTTTGATCATTAAAAAGGAATTTCATTTATTTTTTTGTATTATAATGGTGTCATTCATTCTAACCTATCGACACATTCGAATACTTTTACCTGTTATATAAGGTAACTTAATACGAATTATATTTGGGTATAAGGAAGTGGTATTTAAAATGTAGGAAAACCGTTATCGTTTAAATCACATGACACTTTCCAATTACATGCAACGTAGTTACATCCTGTTAGAATATTTAATTTTGATTGAACAAATTACATATGGTTTGCTTGCATCACAGTACAATGAACTTATATAAAACACAATTTTACAAACAAAATGTTATATTTTTTAATAACTATCATCATGATTATGAGGTATTTGGTTTGTTTATTTTCGCCGGATATTGGGATGTTGGCAATTGATGCGTTGCAATTTAGTACTTCCTGTTAGCCTTGTCCTGTTAAATGTAAATCTTTTAACTTTACATGATTTTAAAAAAATATTGTTTCATTGCTTCAGCCTTTATTTTCTGAGTCATTCCGCATGAGAAAAGTATAATAAATGCAGTGGGAAATCTAGTGACAAAATATTACCTCCTCTGTCAATATGAAACCCTAGATCTTGTCAATGTTTGTCCCATTTTAGCAAGGACGCTGTTAGTTATGGATTCACAGAAAAACGTTCTTGTAAATAGTTAAAAAAAGAAATAAGTTAAAATAAAAACAAAACTTCCGTTCAAAATTTTCATTTTCGCCCTTAAGTAGCAAACGACGACAACAGCTGATTTTGCGTATATACATTTTTTTAAAAGGAATCGATAGATATGCAGAAAAGACTGGCACTTTTTAAATTAATATAAAAAAGAGTATGTGGTATGATTGCCAATGGATAACTCTCCAGAAGAGACCAACCTGACACAGAAATTAACAACTATAAGGTTACTAAGCAAAATCAATCATGCTCTATCTCGATGTAAACGTTAAGTATGAATAGATCGAGAAAACTGCAAATACCGCAATAAAAATATCGACATGACATTTTCTTAAAATTGCACACAGATTTGTAAAACAGATAATACTGTATAAAACTGGTTAATCTTCACAAAAAAGACTTTTAAATGGTTATTTTCACGAAAAGACAAATAAATGTACACTTGACAAAAGCAGATGGGTGTGCTCGACAACTAAGGTTTAGAAATACGTATACTTTCGAAATGTGTATCATGCTAATGATTTGTTTGTTGGAAAACTCTGAAAATGGGTGACTTGAAGGACCTTTCGATTAGGAATGTACATGGCTTTGCCAAATTCTTTTATTGATATGCAGCAAAGATTGCCAGATTTTAATTTTCATGTTTTCAAGCTTCTTAAGCAATTATCTTGAAAAATACTGAACATAAACCATCGTGTATTTCCATGTATATTTCGAATAACATAGTTTAACATATACATGGTTAACAAATAATAACTTTAAAATACACAATCATTATTCAGATATAACTTTTGATCAGTATCGTCATCGATATTGTTTTGTTATTGTCTTTCTCCACCCTATCATAAAACGAATTTTCCATTATTTTCGTTCACTGAATGTATCAAACTGTTGTCTCTTTCTTCTTTTTTTTCTAATACAAAGCTCACTCACTAAGATAGCCCAGAATATTCAATGGAACCAGTTTAAATGTGAAAATTGTTTGATATTATAATGTTATCATCTATCATTTATTAATGACAGAGTTGTTATCATTAACGTTCCATGGATTTATCCAAACATTTCCAGAAAATGTTGTTTTCATTCAATGTGTCTGTTTTACGAATGTGGTCATTGGCATACAATGACATCATTTGAAGAACACATTGCGGTATTTCTGTTTTGGTTATTATTTCTAGGTTTATAACAATTATTTTTGCTTGTTATCCCAGGGAATGTTCAATCCCAACAGTAGCCTCATAGTATGCCCAATAATTGTTCACAAACTCTTCTGAAATTACTAAGATTATCTTTTTGCATTTTGGAATTGAATTGTTTAAAGCGAAACGTCTATGCAAGGACATCTTCTCTATCTAACAAAAGAAGTTTATAATGTCGTCTCTTTTCAAGAAATAAGCGAAAAGGTCCATATAACCAGTTATAGTCGCCATCGCAATAAGCTACATATTCATCATATTCAAGTGCTTCTTCTTTTGACTTCCGGAAAAGTGGATTGGCCAATCCGATAAATAAACAAAAGTATTGTAGGTGCAATTTGTAGCGATATCCAATTAGAATAAACAAAAGAAGCACACCGAATAAAGTTGCAGAAAAGATAACCCATACTGTCGTAATACATCTTATTCTTATAGTTCGCAATTGATTGTAGACAACATTTGTTGTTGTAATGTTTCCATCGAATACGAATAACTACAATTGCTGTCTAGAATTTCACAATTATCATTCAATGATTCAACCTGGATTATTCTTCGTGGAATTCTTAAATTCGTGGTTTACTGTGACCCACGAAAACCACGAAAATTTGTATACCACGAATAGAAAAAAATCCACAGTTACCGTATTATATTTTAGGATTTTTGTGGTAGACCGGAGGGTTTACTGTCACAAATATCCGTTTACCCCCGCAAATCCTCAAATACAATACGGTTGTCTCCTAATTTAGACTTCTGTGCTGACATTTACCTTTTGGATTATGGCTCTTCACCTTTTATATAAGCTTTGGATTTCAAATATTTTGGCCACGAGCATCACTGAAGAGACATGTATTGTCGAAATGCGCATCTGGTGCAACAAAATTGGTACAGTTGATTTTATTACTGTCATTGATATGGTTATATTTATAAATTTATCGTTTACAATCCTTTTGAAATTGTTGAAATACTAATGTTTTTCTACCGCAGGAATAGATTACATTAGCTGTATTTGGCAAAAACGTTTAGGGGGATTTTGTCTGATGCTTGGTCCGTTTCTGTGTGTGTTAGTTACATTGTAGTGTTGTGTCGTCGTTCTCCTCTTATATTTATGCGTTTCCCTCAGTTTTAGTTTGTTACCCCGATTTTGTTTTTTGTCCATGGATTTATGAGTTTGAACAGCGGTATACTATTGTTGCCTTTATTTAGAAATTTTGGTCTTCAATGCTCATCTTTGTACTTTATTGGAACTTTGTAATTTGTTTGGATTTGAGCGTCACTGAAGAGTCTTATTTGGACGAAACGCGCGTTTGGCGTAAATACTAAATTTAATCATGGTATCTATGAAGAGTTTATATCAAGACTTTGCAAGGAAGTCCATTTACCGACATTTATCACCGCTTTCGTTAAACATTGCGGGGACACAGAAGTCACGGTTGCATATATAGGAGTACAAAAGAGGCAGATATTCAAGTACCTGTCTAATATTTTACAGAATGGACTGCTATCGGCTGATATCCTTTACATAATTAAAATTTAACTATTGAGAGTAAAAAAAATATCGTATAACAAGAACAAATATTTCAGTATTGATGCGAAATTTGTTTCTTACACCGATCAAGACATGTGAAAAAAGCACCCTGTAATAACTCAAAAATCAACCCATGTCTAAGAATAGGCTTATTTATTTTCAAATTACAGCAGCAATTACATGTAGGTTGCAAGTTATAACGTATACAATAAGCGATCTACGCATCTCAATATGAATTTCGTATGCTCCATCTCTCATCTCTTTAATCACCAACATAGTTCTAATAACTTTGATTTTATCTATGCACAAACATTAGGTCAACAGAATGCACAAATATTAAATTCAATAATAAAGTCTTTTTGCAACAAACTTGCGTAATGCATTCTGAAAAATTTCAACAGACCAATGAAATTATTTCCGCATGGTTTTTCTTGTCGCTTGATAATTTAATAGCAATTTCTAATAAAGTGAAGGCCTTTTTGGTATCAAATACTTTTCTTCTGTTACAAGTTGTAGACCATCAATGATATTACATTGTTGAGGTGCAAATGACATAGAAAACTAAGGAAATAAGCATATGCTGTGGGAGGAAATGGACATGTAAAATTCCATCTCTCCATTAAAAGTTCATCTGGTGTTAATGTTGAATCTCCTGTGAATCTTATACAATCTACAAGCATTATTTTCAACAGATTAACAACACTCTTCTTGTGGAATGATAGCAGTTTTAGTGATTGGTGATGGAGATCTGACAAGGTCATCTCGCTGTAGTTTTTTGGAAGTACATTGCAATAAAGAGTAACGTATAATGTGTAAAGCTTTTCTGTATTGTTTTCTCTTGTAAAAAAACGAAGCTATCAATAGCCATCCAGATATATGCTTTATGTGTTTGAATGAAGATTGTTGACACAATATTGTGTTTAATAATCAGGTATTGAATCAATCAGATTCAAAATAAAGTTCTTAATTATATGCATAAAACAACATTTCGGATTTTACTATTTTCTAAACACCATTTACATATGAGGTAAATGGTTCGATAGGGAAATTCCACATCAACACATCAAAGTTAGATACTTGATCTGAAAATAAGATGCATCGCCAACCATAGCTAAGCAATGTATACAACTTTTCTATAAGTATTTCCCGAGCATGACCCTCTATTTTGTTCTCGAACATGTTGTTTTCTGAAATGAAGTAACAGAGTGCTCGACACAATAGACTAGCCCAAAATAAGGTCTAAGATTATCTGGCTTCCATACAGATAATGGTAATTTTTCAGAAAAGAATTGTTTTCAAGAAATAAGAACAGAGTAAATCTTTACATTCACAGTATTTTGCAATAACATCTTGAGAAATATTTTTTTACACAGTAATAGGGTGTGCGTAAATGTGTTTATAAGAAACATCTTTGCCACTTAAAAAAGGTATTAGCCATTCTTAATCTTCTTTAGGTGATCCATGAACTCTTATCGGTTTAAAAACTACCCCGTGGTATATAATACTTTGCTTGACATTTTGCCTTGGACATGGGTTACCTGATCGTGTTATCCAATGTTCTGCAGGAGATACCCACGTTTTACAATGCAGCAAGCAAGCAAAATCATAAGTTCCTTTTTCATCAGTTATACACTGTCCATCAATTGTCATGCGCATATCATTTCAAAACAAAAATATATATTTTTTTTAATAATGCATTCGCAAAATGGTGGTGACTTTTATCAGTTTAACAGCATTACACAAGTCTCCTTGCGGCAGAATTGTACGATTCATCCGGGTAGATTTCCAAAGACTGTAAGAAAGCTTGTCGTGCGGATTCCGTGTCGCCAAATAATTGTAAAGCAATTCCCAATAAAGTGTAGGCATCCGCTGTACTCTTCACATCTGACATCAAATATCTTTCTCCTATAACAAGTTTTAAACCTTTAATAGAATCCTGACACTGTCTAACATTATTAAGGTGATAATGACAAAGAATACTAAGGAAATAAGCATACGCTGTGGAGGGAATGAAATACATTTGATTCCTTCCCTCCATTAAAAGTTCGTCTGGTGTTAACGTTGAATTCACTTTTAATTGTATATGATCTACGAATAGTATTTTAAAAAGATAACCAACACTCTTCTTGTTGAATGACAGCAGTTTAATTGACTGGAAATGGATATCAGACAGACTCATTCCAAAGAACAGTTTGTCGGGAGTACATTTCGATATAGAATACCTAATGATGTGTAAAGCTTTTCTGTATTGCTTCGTTTTGTAAAACAACGAAGCTACCATAAGCCATCCAGAAACAGCGTCATGATAGACATTTGTTAGAAGAGTACTTAAACAGGATTTGTACTGTTTGTATTGGTATTTATTGTTGATAATTGCACCATCAAGTGGTACACGCTGACCTAGATTACTGCACCTATGTGATATGTAGTATGCATATAATTGCTTTAGTGAAAAATGGTGACACCATATGTTGTGTAATAATCCTGTGTTCAATATATCTAACTCAGCATAAGATTCTAAGAAACCATTTGCAAAAAAAAAATTACTGGATTGCACTATATTCTTAACGTCATTGACATATAATGTAAATGGGTCAATTGGAAAATTCCACATCGATACAGCAAAGTTAGATATTTGATCTGAAAATAAAATGCATCGCCAACCATAGCTGTATAACGTGTTTAATTTGTTTAAAAGTACATCACGAGCACGGCCCTCTATTTTGTTCTCGAACATGTTGTTTTCTGGAATGAAGTAATGTAAACAAACTGAGTACTCAACACAATAAATCAGCCTGTTAAAACATCGCATAAAACAATGAATAAGATTAGCAGGCTTCCATACAGATGATGGTAGTTCTTCGGATATCCAGAAAATAATTGTTTTAAGAAAATACGAACAGAGTAAATCTTTACATTCAGAATCATTTGCTATAACATCCTTTAAAATTATTTTCAAGAGAGCATAGCACATTAATTGGGTGTGAGTAAATGTATTAATAAGAAGTTTTTCAGCCACTGAAAAAGATACTCGCCATTCTAGATCTTCTTTTGGTGATCCGGGAACTCCGATCGGTACAAAAAGTACTCCGTGATTTATGATACTTTGTGTGACCTGATGACTAGGCCATGAGCTACCTGATCTTGTTATCCAATTTACAGCAGAAGATATCCACGTTTTACAATGTAAAGATAAGGCAAAATCAAAATCTCCTTTTTCGTCAGTTATACATGGTCCATGAATTTGTTTGCCTTTATCCCCAAACAATAAAAAACTCTTTCCCTTATATAATGCACTCGAAAAGTAATGTTTACCATTATGTTCTCCACAACATTCCAAATCAACCTGACGTCTGCTATATTCTAGCCTTAATTGAGTAAAACCAGGTTTTACATCGTCTGTATCCATGGACAGATAAGTTATACTTGTATCAAAGTCGGGTTGCTTATCCGCATTCACCTTAATATATTTTATTACTAGCATTACATCTAAATCACTTCCTCGCATTTCAAGTCCTTCTCCATAGCTTCCACTTGTTATAAATGTATATATCTTGCTACTTGAAAAATTATCTCTCACTGTGTTCATTAATCTGATTGTTTTAACATGTTCTTCTGTACCTACGATGTTATAACATAGATAGCGATACAGAGCTAGTGATATGTTTGGTATAATAGTGTCTGTAATTAGAAAATGAAAACAAACATGGTAAGAACATTGTTCAAGGTATATATCATCAAAAACTGTATATTTATGATGCCTTCACTAATTTTGCTGACAGTTATGTTCTCCACAGTATATTTGTTTGAACATGAAACTTAAATCAAACAAGATTTGAATATTCTGATGATGTGATATATTACACTTATTAGTAAAGTAAAGTTCAAAATAAATGAATTTGCGTCAGGAAAAAGCTCTTAAATACATAAGTGGACTTACAAATCAAAACACAGAAATGAGAGACAAAAATGAAACGTAACGTTGTGGAAAATGTAATTCCTTCAAACTCTTCCATAATATGCATTTTCTTTTTCTTCAAAACGCTATTAAAGTATGGGTGACCGTACTATTTTTCATACTCAACTGTAAAAGTCGGTAAATTTTCCTATTTTGTTTGAATTACGTGAATTATATTTTCTATTAAGAGTAATCTCTCCCTGAATATATTAGTTGGATAGTTTTTTATTGTTAAATAAAATCCCAGGTATCTGGTATTTTTTTTTAAACAGTCTTAACAAGGCATCGATTACTTGTAGTGCCTCCCCGTGCTTCAGGTTTATGCTCTTATACTAACTAGATTATGGAGTGTGTGTCCGAGCGAGAACTTCTCTAGTTCATTACTTTGGGAATTTTTTTCTAAACGTAGTACTTCAATATTCAGCCCCATTCTACTATTTAGTCAGACGTCAGTCGCTACCCTGATATACCCTATCTTTTTCGGGTAATTAATACGGATAGCGTTTGACATTTTTAGCCGAACCATCTTTAGCCGAACAGATTTATCATTTTTTCATAATTTAATTCAGTGTATGCTGGTTCATATTCTGGACGCCAGTCTTTGCTCCTTTCTAATATAATTCACAAACAAAAAACAAATATGAAGCTTAGAAATGGAAAACTATTAAATACTAAACTCGTTCAACATTGTTCAAAAGGTATCTACACGTCTCAATCTTCAAAATCGCTTATCTTAAAGTACCATCGCTAAAGTCCGCGTTTAATGGCCACACATTTTCTTTAAAATTTGAAACTTATATAACTTGAAAAACAAACAGTATGATGTATTACTCACATGAAACAAACCGGGATGCGGTATTCGGTACGTAGGTGAAACATGTGAAACTAGACGATATTTATCTAAACGCACTCAAGAACATCTGTAACGTTTAAAAAGACCCAAAAAATTCAAAAGTATAATTTTTCAACACCTTAAGAAGCACAATCATCCTATTAAATATTTAGTAGTTCAACCTTTGGAAGTAGTAAATAAGAAGCCTGGTGAATCTCATTTAAAGTGTGTACGATCACGGAAAATACTTGAATTAAATTGGATTAAAAAATTACCGACAGTCTACCCTCTCGGTTTTAATGATAATATCATGGGAATTGGCAATATATCAGGAACCGATTCTGTTAACATTTTGGAAAGAGTTTCTAAAACTGTTCGAAAAAAACACAGCTACCTTTGCATAGGTACTATTTCTGTACTAAAAATATATAGTACTGGAAATTTACTTTTAATATTTAGTACTATTTCTTTACTTCAAAATTATCGTAGCATTTAGGTACTTGTATTTTATGGCACTTAATTTGTACTAAATATTTTGGTACAGAAATGATACAATATTCCATGTTTGAAAATCAGAATTTTAAGAGATTTGAAATAGAAAAACTTTCAAAATATTGAGAATATAACGGTGTTAACCAAAAATCTATAGTACATAAATTTCAAGTACAAATTAGGTACTGTTAAAAACAGGTACCTAAATATTATAATAATTTTAAAGTAACAAAATAGTACTGAATATTAAAAGTAAATTTTCAGTACTGCATATTTTTAGTACATAAATAGTACCTATTCAAAAGAAGCTGTGTAGACTAAATTGCAATTAAAGAAAATTTCGGACTAATCATACCAATATTTCGGACCAAATTTCTATTTCAAAAAACAATGGCAGACATTATCTGTTAACAAAGGTCTGTTCATTACCGATTAACAGGTTCAATCAAATTTTAGAGGATTGCAACACAATTTCATATAGCAGTCCTAAGTATGAAATCGTTCAAATTATAATGGCATATTGTTACTCTAAACTGTTTCCCAAAATTGATCGCCCTGAAGATCATAAAAACATTTTATTAAAATAAAGTATGTTAATACAGGTTTTGATTTTGTAAATATAGCCTGTATTTTAAACGATCATTCTGTTAAAGAAGAAATTCCTGAATATTTTGATAATACTGAGCTCCCTCTCATTTGATATATATTTACAAGAAATCTATTCGGAAATTTGTGTTTAATAATAGCCATTTTTTTAAAGATGTTAATATAGGTTCAAGACCGAGAGTTAAAATCATTCCTCAGTAAAGGACCTAAATACCGTCCCCCGTCAATTACTAATTGGAATGAGTGTCTTAATATCATCCACGATTCACTCAGAACTACTGTTTGAAATGGATAAAACGGAAACAAGCTGACAAAAAATTTGGACTCTTTTTTTTTTATTTAGTAATGAACATAGTTGATATACGTATTCAACATTTTAAAGAACATTTTACTCTTAACAATAACCACAATAAACTTATTCCGCGTATCAAACATAAACTTAAAGAACTTGCCAAGGAATTTGATTTTGTCCCGGCCGATAAAGCTGCTAATAATATTATAATTGTTTGACGTAAATTTTACATTGAGGTTCTACAAAAAGAAATCACCAATTCACCAACATTCCAACTGACTTCATTTTCAAAAAACAACATCTGTAACAAACATTTCTCGTTTTTTTTATATAGATTAGACCGTTGGTTTTCCCGTTTGAATGATTTCATTTCATTCATTTTCTACTTACCACCTGAGAAATAAACATACGGATATTACTTTCCTTACCAGTCCAGACTTCGCAATTAAAATAAAACATCTAGATGACGGAGATACTTCCAACCGGAACTACGTCACCTACATGCTTTACTCTACCTGTACCCCAGTTTAATTTTTTGCGCCGAAGAGTTCAGACGTTAAAAAATATTTTCAAAGTTATTTAATTATATAAGTTTAAGATAATGAGAAGTGAAGGCTCGGATGCCTATTTCGAGGAAGACACTTCTTCTGTGTTAGAGGATAATACAATGGCATCCGACAAAGTCACTTCCGCTCCCGGGAAAAAAGGTAAGAAACGTACTTCTTCTCGTAGCAAGAAAGACAATTTGTCAGACTTAGAAAGTCGTATGATAGCAAGAATTGAACAACAGGACAAGCAAGTCAATTCTATGAATGATGAAATGGGTAAATTATTAGATTTACTTCAAGACAAGCGTACTGACACCGGAAATAAAGTTCCAAGGTCAGAACATGAGTATCAAAATACGGTCACAGTCGAGGCATTTAGTGCTGCTCGCAGACCTCTTATCCCGTTGAATAGTGCTATTAATGAGCACCAAAATAGCGGTGATGATATTGACACACTATCTGTTCGAATTTCGGATTCGGAACGTCAAAATAGTGGCTTTTTTTTTAGTGCAGAGGGCTCTGAGAATTCTAGAAATTCTGATCATGAAGATGTCAATACTTGTGACAGTAGATCAGTGTTAGTTAAATCTGGTGAACATGACAGGTTCCAGAAATATTTAGGTAACAAAAATGAGAAATCTTGTGAAACAGAGAAGCAAGATAATTCTGTGAGTCATACACTAGGTGACAAGTTTGGTCTAGATGCTTATACTTCGTTAAAGACTGAGAAAACAGGTTTAGTGTTAGAACAAAACCAAATTGATGTTTTACGTGGTTCTTGGAGATCACTAGTTATAAGGAAAATTATAGACTAAGTTTCCCAATAGATACAAGTTGTAAAGAATACTTTAATGTATCGACAATGGACAATACAGTAGAAAGTTTACTGATGAAAAGATATGGGCCAAAGGCTGCTTTTGGCAGAGTCCCAAGTTTATTTACTAAGAACTTAAATTCACTTGAAAGGTAAGCTTATCAGGGTCAAGTTGCGGCCCGCATGGGATTGATCACAACCTGTTATTTGCAACAAGCAAGTGGAAATTTATTGGATAATTTAACATCTGATTCACCAAATTTAGATAGTGCAATTCAGAATGTAAGAGACATATTTGCTTTGTCAACCAAAAGCTTCGATCAGACTGCGAGAACTGGAGCTTTTCACCACATGATACGTCGTCGTGCTACCATGTATGATACAGGTCTAAATGAACTAAGAGACTATGCTAACACAATTGTGACTTTACCATTAACAGCAGATGGTATATTTGGTTCTCAGTTTGATACCAAAATGAAAGAGAAAACTGACAGAAATAAACAATTAGCTGAAGTTTTGCCTGATAATAGAAGAGTTTCAGTTGGTTCACAGTTAGGTAAAAGAAAACCAACGGCTACAGTTACTTCAGAGTCAACATTTGTGAAAAAGCCTAAATTTGACAGTAACTTTAAGATACCAAAGAAGAACTTTGGGGAGTTCAAGTCATCTGGTAAACAGACGCAAGCTACCAAACCTTGGGTAAGTTCTTTCTCTAATGTGAAGAAAAAGTATAGTTCCTGACGCCAAGAATCTAATGTTGTTGCCTCAGATACCAGTGGGAGGGAGGTTAAAATTTTTTATTCAGGAATGGGAATCAATAACAGACGATCAGTGGGTACTGAAAACTTTACAAGAGGGTTTGAAATTAGAATTTCAAGAAACTCCTCACTTGACAGGTATAAAACACATTTCTGTCAATGCGAGGAATCTACCTATTATTTTAGCAGAGGTAAAAGATTTAATAGAAAAAAAATGCAATAGAGATTGTACCTCAAGCAGAGATACATCAAGGTTTTTACAGTACACTTTTTCTGGTTCAAAAGAAAACAGGCGATTTAAGACCTGTAATAAACTTGAAACCTCTCAACCAGTATCTGAGGAAGCAACATTTCAAAATGGACACTTTAACAAAAGTTTTGAATCTAGTAAAACCCCAAGATTGGGCGTTGTCTCTCGATCTGAAAGATGCATATCTCCATATTCCAGTTCACAAAACACACAGAAAGTTTCTACGTTTTTGCATACAAGGCAAATGTTACCAATTTGTAGCTCTGTGTTTCGGTCCTTCTCAAGCACCTCGAGTGTTCACAAAAATAGTTACTGTAGTAGCAGCTCATCTGAGAATTCAAAACATACGCCTAGCAACTTATTTGGACGATTGGTTACTAGTGAATGCTCAAGAGAAAATGCTAATTTCAGACAGAGAGAAAACACTCAATCTTCTGATAAAACTGGGATTTATAGTAAATCTTCAAAAATCTTCTCTTATCCCATCACAAGAGATCACTTACATAGGGGCATTATTCAATTTCAAGAAGGAGATAGTTTCTCCAACTATAGAAAGAATTTTAAAATTAGAAATGTTAGTGATAAGCATAATGAAGGGACACAATGCAGCAAGAGATTATCTAATGTTGTTGGGTTTGATAGCGTCTTGCATAGAATTGATCCCCAATGCACGCCTTTATATGAGGCCTATCCAATTACATCTACTTCATTTCTGGAAACCATCCACCAGAGATCTTACTTATCAAATTCCATTTACTCAACACCTAAAAGATCATTTGAATTGGTGGTTGGACAGAGCAAACACTACCAAGGGCAAATCATTACACCAGTGGTCGGCAACCCTCACAATAACAACAGATGCTTCAAAGACAGGGTTTGGGGGTCACATGAACAATCAGATTTTTCAAGGTTTTTGGTCGGTTCAAGAACAGAAACAACACATAAATCTCTTGGAATTGGAAGCTGTAATTCGAACAGTACAACATTTCCTACCACAATTACAAAATCAAAATGTGCTACTCAAATGCGACAACACAACAGTCGTTCAATATGTAAACAAACAGCGGGGCACCAAGTCCATACACCTTTGTTACAAGACATGGTGTCTAATGAGAATGGCTATTCAGAACAATCTGACTTTCAGAGCAGCTCACATAGCGGGAAAATTAAACGTTCTTGCAGATCATCTGTCTCGAAACAAAATACAACCCACAGAGTGGACACTGAACAATCAGATAGTTCAATCAGTGTTTGCAATGTGGGGAGAACCAACAATAGATTTGTTTGCCTCAGTACACAATCACAAGAGACCAGTGTTTTGTGCTTGGATACCTCATCCCAGTGCTCTAGCAGTAGACGCTCTGTCGATATCATGGGAAAAAATGTGGGCATATGCATTTCCACCAATATGTCTAATTCCAAAAGTACTAAAACACATGAGTCAATTCAATTGTCGACTAATTCTGATAACTCCAATGTGGCCAAGAAGACATTGGTACACAGAGCTTCTTCAAAAATCAGTAGCAAGTCAAATAAAACTACCAATAAGGCAAAATCTTCTGTATCAACCAAAAACAAACATTTGCCATCCAAATCCCGAAGTGTTCACGCTAACAGCCTGGCTGCTCTCCACAAAAATTTCAGAAATAAGGGATTTTCAAGAGAAACTAGAAAGCTTCTCAGAGCATCATGGAGATCTGGCACACAGCAAGACTATGCTTGTAAATTCAAAAGATTTCATAGTTGGTGTAGTGAACGGGAAAAAGATCCCTATGCAGCTACTTTAGCAGAATGTGCAGATTTTTTATCTCATTTGTACACTTCAGGTTTACAATACCGTACTATAGCAGGTTATAGGTCAATGTTATCGTCATTGCTATCTCCAATAGATAATGTTCCAATTGGGCAACATCCCTATATTATTAGACTACTTAGAGGGGTTTTCAATTCTAGACCGCCTAAAGTAAATTTAGTCCCAGAATGGGATTTACAAAAAGTGTTGGACATGTTGCAAAAGTCTCCTTTTGAACCTTTATTGAAAGCTGATATTAAATGCTTAACTTATAAAGTGGTGTTTCTTACAGCAATCACAACGTACAGGAGGTGCTCAGACTTACAAGCATCGAGGATAGGAGAGGGGTTTGTGAATGTTCAGAAGAAAGGACTTGTTTTCTTGAGACCAGGTTTATCAAAACAACATAGACCAAATCATTATGGAACTAAAATGTTTGTGCCTTACTTTGAACACAATAAAAAATTGGATCCTAAAAGAGCCATTGCGATTTATTTGAAACGTACAGAAGAAACAAGGAAAGATGAAGGAAAACTTTTCTTGTCAACGGTTAAACCATTCAAACCGGTTACATCACAAACAATTTCTAGATGGTTAGTGAATACCATCAAAATGGCATATGAAAATACAGATTTTAAAGTTAAAGCTCACAGTACGAGAGCAATTGGACCTTCATGGGCCTTATTTAATGGAGCTAGTATGAAGAGTATTTTAGAGTCCGCTGACTGGTCTACTGATACAACTTTCATCAAGTTTTATTTGAGAAATGTAGATGTTAAGGTTTTATCCTGATGTGTATATAACAGATTGTTTTTAAAATCATCAAAAAGACTGATATATTTTAAACTGTAATGTGCAGTTCGAAAAAAAAAAAAAAAAAAAAAAAGATAAAAAGACTAAAGAAAAGAAGAAAAAAATAAAGACATTGTAAATATTGTATAGTGTACAGAAGAATGTTTTTAAAAATGAACAAGTGGTATAAAGTAAAGATTATACCCAGGATGAAGAGACGCAAAGCCATAGAAAATTACCCTACCACCAGAGAGGTAAGGCTTTGTAATCTATCCGTATGTATATTTCTCAGGTGGTAAGTAGAAAATGAATGAAATGAAATTCTAAATTTGTTTTCAAATTCAGATTTGATGAATGAAGTTTTCTACTTACCACCTGATAATTACCCACCCAACCTCCCCACGTAATTTTCTATAGTAGTAATAAGGTTACTGAAAAAATAGAAAAAACAAAACTGGGGTACAGGTAGAGTAAAGCATGTAGGTGACGTAGTTTCGGTTGGAAGTATCTCCGTCATCTAGATGTTTTATTTTAATTGCGAAGTCTGGACTGGTAAGAAAAGTAATATCCGTATGTATATTTCTCAGGTGGTAAGTAGAAAACTTCATTCATAAAATCTGAATTTGAAAACAAATTTAGAATTTTACACTAGTAGTTTTGGGGCCCTTTATAGCTTGTTGTTCGATGTGAGCCAAGGCTCCGTGTTGAAAGCCGTACATTGACCTTTAATGGTTTAACTTTTTTAAATTGTTATTTGGATGGAGAGTTGTCTCATTGGCACTCACACCACATCTTCCTATATCTATAAACTTTTAGCTACCGTTGTACAAGCAGAACCAAAAACAGTGAAAGTCCCAACTATGTAATGGCTTCCGAAGCTACATAAAACACCTTACAAATATAGATTTATTTCGTCTTTAAGCCATTGTTCCACTACTAACTAATCTATTCTTCTTACCAGTACACTTGGTACAATCAAAAACCTGATAATGAATTGTGCAAATAAGGCCTTCGAAAAAAGTGGAATTAATTACTTTTGGAGTGTTTAAAACTCGTTGGAAGTACTTGATAAATTTCATGCTTATATTGGTGATTTTGAATCTGTTCAAAGTTTTAATTTTTCTACCCTATATACCACATTGCCTCACATTCTCATTAAGAAAAAAATCACACACTTAATTAAATGGGCATTTAAAAAGTCAGAATGTGAAAATATATATTCAAACTCTATTAGGTCATTTTTAGTAGCAATAAACCAAAAAACTATGTCAATTGGACATGCTTTGATACTATATCTGCACTTGAATTTTTACTAGATAACATGTGTGTTCGCTTTGGAGATTCCGTATATCGCCAGGTTATCGGAGTTCCAATGGGGACTAACTGTGCACCACTGATTGCGGATCTGTTTTTGTATTGCTATGAGTTACAATAAATGACAAAAATCAGCGAAGACCCATCGAACAACATCTGATACACAAATTAATAGTACTTTTAGATATTTGGATGATATTTTGGCTCTCAATAATGACGACTTCAGTATGTATACTAAAAACATTATTCTGTTGAACTTACTTCAAATAAAGCTAATACTAACAATGACCACTGCCCTTTCCTCGATCTTGATATCTATATCATTGTAACAATGTTTTAGATTTAAACGAGAGAAGTTTATGTATTACTGCAAAATTATTACACCAGGATTTTCAATATCACAAACTAGTCAAAACATTTACTAAATTTTATCATCGGTATTAGGACATCATTCGTAAATATAGCTCAACATGCAGACTTCTTTTACGTTCAGGTATTTCACATCCAATATTTTATGGAAATATTCTTTATAAAGCAAAAAAATGTCAGTATTCTCCCCAGAAGCTTACAAAACCTTTAAATAGACTTATTAAGAAGGGATATAGTTACGATACTGTTGTCAGGTCATGAAAGATTGCATATTTTGGCGTTAATATTGATTCACTTATAGGGTCTTTGCATCGGAACTAAACACAGTTATTTAAAAACCAGTTGTTTGCATGACACGGGTTATGTTCTTCTCATATATGTTATGATGGTATAATACTAAACCCCTCACGGGAAGGATTGTGCCTGATATTCATATGATGAAGACATATAATCTTTCAATCAGTTTAATTGAAGTCTGGAGCTGGTATGTCAGTTATCTGCTAGTAATCTGATGTTATTTATGTATTATTGTCATTTTGTTTATTTTCTTTGCTTACATCTTTTGACATCAGACTCGGACTTCTCTTAAACTGAATTTTAATGTGCGTATTAGTATGCGCTTACTTTTCTGCATTGGCTAGAAGTATAGGGGGATTGTTGATATCTCATAAACATGTTTAACCCCGCCGCATTTTTGCGCCTGTCCCTAGTCAGGAGCCTCTGACCTTTGTTAGTCTTGTATTTTTTTAATTTTAGTTTCTTGTGTACAATTTGGAGTTTAGTATGGCGTTCATTATCTCTGAACTAGTATATATACATGTGTTTAGGGGCCAGCTGAAGGACGCCTCCGGGTGCGGGAATTTCTCGCTGCATTGAAGACCTGTTGGTGACCTTCTGCTGTTGTCTTCTTTATTGTCGGGTTGTTGTCTCTTTGATACATTCCCCATTTCCATTCTCAATTTTATTGTTTGTAAAAAAATTGACAGTTTGCAAAATTGCAGATTTAGGCAAAAACCCAGACCTTATTGTATAATGCTACCTTTCAACCCAATAAAAAAAAATCGCAAGTAGCCCTTGCAAGAACCGTATAGACAGTCTAGATCGTTGAAAATTTCCTTCATCGTTATCTATCTCAAAATAGCCTGTAAATCTATGATTTTGTGTTTTCATTATAAATAAGTCATTTTTCAGCTATGTTGATACGATTTCATTAAAACTGCATTTTCAATGTGAAAACAGGATAATTCAAAATAAATCTTTGCTCGTACTCATTTAACAAATTAAAGGATATACAAATTAAGGTTGTTGCTTACCTACAGTCTCGTAAGCCTGCAGTTTACTGACGTACTAAAATTACCCTCTACGCAATATATTTTTAACTTTGTAATTCGGTTATAAATGGCAAGAAACATTGCAATTGGGGTATCTTTCGAACTACCTCAAGATAAAAACAGAAAAATTATCACGAACCCTTCCAGAACTTGGTTTATCTCAGGGTTAGTAGAACATATTACAACAGTTGCAATCGGTATGTTGATAATTTTTAGTTCGGGGATAAGTATTATTAGCTGATATCACAATCAAAGAAAGATCAAGTTGGGAATGAAATGACGGGTTGCGATAATGATGTATTCGAGATTGTTTATGTGTATAAATTTATTCGTGGTTTTGTAAACAAAAGATAATATGATTTTTTTATATGAAATAAATTTAAATTGTTTACCTTTCATCCTCTTAGTCTGTTATATACATTTGGGGCTGAACCGTGAATTTTCGTTATATATGCTTTCGTTTCCAATTTAAAAAAAACATGTACATGTACATACAACACGACAAGATTTACATTTAAAAAAAAAGCAGTTGGTTACTATTCTATCACATTATAAATAAGATTGTCTATGCTTATTAAAGTTAAATCGTTTACCTGCCATTCTCTCAGCTTGTTATAGGATTTGATATGAAATATGTTTTCCCGTAATATCAACTTTCGTTTTCATTTGAATTCCAAGTAGATATAGCACCTACGCAATACTTGTAATTTGAATTTAAAAACCCAGGTATATCAATATGGCGAAAAGGACAACTAAGATATAATAAACAGAGATAGTATACACACGTGACAAATTAGATATTAGTGTGTTTGTTTATCTTCATATTGAACTTTAATATATGTATGTTTTACATAGACAGCAGACTGTTACTTCATTTTCACTTTATGTTTAAATTTGTTGATATAAGTTAAAGTTAAATTGTTTACCTGCCATCCTTTCAACCTGTTATAAGATCTTATATGAAATGTGTATTTCCGTTATACCAACTTTCGTTTCCATTTAACTTAAACCAACTGATAACACCTGTATGTAGACAAAACAATTTTTTAATATGCATTTAAAAACTCAGGTACATTACATTTTGTGACAAACTAACATATCAATAAAAAATGTGTACACACGGGGTGAATTAGGTTGTATATAGATCTTGTTTACAGATCGGGTTTATAAATCAGGTTTGTGTCGTTGTTCTCCTCTTATAGTTGATGTGTTTCCCTCAGTTCTAGTTTGTAACCCGGATTTGTTTTTCTCAATCGATTTATGAACTTCGGGCAGCGGTATTCTACTGTTATTTATTTATGTTACTGTTGATATTTAAGTTATGCAATATTTTGTAACATACGCAGCAGTTCATAATTATTAATAGTATATTAAAGATTGAAATGCCTTAATAGTTATCAAAAGTACCAGGATTATAAATTAGTACGCCAGACGCGCGTTTCGTCTACATAAGACTCATCAGTGACGGTCATATCAAAATAGTTATAAAGCCAAACAAGTACAAAGTTGAAAAGCATTGAGGATCTAAAATTCCAAAAAGTTGTGCCAAATACGTCTAAGCTAAAACCTACCTAAGAATGTGAATAAATACATTTAGAGTTGGATTTACACATCTGCCTTGTATTGATTCTAGATAGGTTCCTTATAAGTAATTACAGTTTAGAGAAGTAAGTAGGTAAATTAGAACAGATCATTAATTATTTTGTCAAACCATTGATATCACGACAATATATCTAAGTGATAATGTCAGACGATGGTATACACATATTGTCTTGGGGAGGGATAAATGGAACTTTTTAAAACATTGCTTCCTTAAAAGGGCACTAGCTACGAGATATATGAAAAACCAAATATATATTATTTTTGTTTGGCCCAAACAATAATGAAAAACAAATAATGAAATAAGAATTCCTTTTTAGTAGCCAATCAGATGATAAATAAACTTAAAGATAATATGATTTTTTTTTAAATAAAATAAATTTAAATTGTTTACCTTTAATTCTCGTAGTCTGTTATATACATGTTGGGCTGAACCGTGAACACGGTGAATACTCGTAATATTTGCTTTCGTTTCCAATTTTAATAACATGTACATGTATATGTACAACACGTACACAAGAGTTTACATTAAAAAAAAACAGCCGTTGGTAACTATTCTATCATACTATTGATGAGAGTGTTTATGCTGATTAAAATAAATCGTTTACCTGCCATTCTCTCAGCTTGTTATAGGATTTGATATGACAAGTGTTTTTCCGTAATATCAACTTTCGTTTTTAATTGAATAACACGTAGTTATAACACCTACACAATACTTTGTAATTTGAATTTAAAAACCCAGGTATATCAAACATGGTGAAAAGGAAAACGAAGATATAATAAAAAAAATGTGTACACACGTGACAAATGAGGTATTAGTGTGTTTGTTTATCTTCATATTACACTTTAATTCTATTCAAATATGTGTTTACATGGACAGTAGAACGTTAATACTTTATCACTGTATGTTTTAATTTGTTGATATACATTAAAGTTAAATTGTTTACCTGCCATCCTTTCAGCTTGTTACAGAATTTTATATGAAATGTGTATTTCCGTTATAACTTTTGTTTCCATTTAACTTGAAGAAACTTATAACACCTGTATGTAGATGAACTATTTTTCAATTTGCATTTTAAAACTCAGGCACATTAAACATGGTGACAAACTAACATAGTCATAAAAATGTGTACCCACGGGGTTGGATACATGTATATATTTGGTTTATAGAGCTGGTTTGTGTCGTTGTTCTTTTCGTATAGTTGATGTTTTTCCCTCAGTTTTAGCTTGTAACCCGGATTTGTTTTTTCTCAGTCGATTTTTGAATTTCGGACAGCGGTAAACTACTGTTGCCTTTATTTATGTTTCTGTTGATATTTAAGCTATTCAATATTTTGTAACATAAGCAGCAGTTCATAATTTTTCATAGTTTTTTAAAGATTGAAATGCCTTAAAACCCACCTAAGAATGTGAATAAAAAAACATTTACAGTTGGATTTAAACATTTGCCTAATATTGATTCTAGATAGGTTCCTTATAAGTAATTACAGTTTAGAGAAGGAAGTAGGTAAATTAGAACAGATTATTTATTCTTTTGTCAAACCATTGATAGCATGACAATATATCTGAGTGATAATGTCAAACGTTTAATAGTGCCAAAATCAAAAGCGCACACTGGCTGAGGAGTCCGGGCAGTTTATGATTTTTATAGACTAATGTACGCAAAAATAAACATGTTGAACACAACATAAAGGGTGACACATATCAAACAGTCGGGAAAATAACAAAACCCCATGTAACAATCGACACAAAACATACAACCTAAAGGATGTCAATATCGAAGAACGGAGAAACTGAAAACCTCACGTTACAATTAACAAAAGACCAAATAAATAAAGTCAAAGCATAAAATATCATATAAAGACGAAGTAAAACGGACTAGGTGCTCGGTACTCGGTACTCAATTCTGACTTTACATGTCAAATCACTTCTGAAAACGCATGTTGATACGGCCAAACGTTAAGATTGGTTGCGCAATAACGAAAATAATAATCGTTTAAATTGAATACTTGAAATCTGCAGCTGGCATGTCACTAAGTACAAGTAGTTTTTGTTGATTTATGTAACATTATCAATTTGCTAAGCTTCTTTTGTAACCTTTTCTGACATCGGACTCGATCTCCCTTTTAACTGAGTTATACTGTGCGTATTGCTGTGTGTATGATTATTATAAATTGACTAGAAGAATAGGGAGTTTAGATCTTACAAAACATGTTTAGTCCCTCCGCGTTATTGCACCTGTCCAAAGTCAGGATCCTCTATCTCTTGTTAGTCTTGTTAGTTCTTTAATTATAGTTCATTTATGTTCATTTATGTTTGGAGTTTAGTATGACGTCCATTTTCAGTGAAGTAGAACACTTCACTTATTAATTTAGAAGCCAGCTGAATCCCGCCTCAAGTTGCAGAATTTTCTCGCTGTGTTGAAGACAAATTGGTGAACTTCGACTGTTTTCTGCTCTTTGGTGGGTTGTTGTCTCTTTGACATATTTCCCATTTCAATTATCAATTAAATTTTACTTAATCAAAAAGAATTAGGGTAAATTAGTCCTAATGTTTGGTCCATAAAGTAAACAGTTTTATATCTTATGTTTCACATACAAATGTGCAAAAAATTGAAAACAACACGTTTTATAATTTCTTGCGTCCGAAGGCATTGCCGTTTATTCAACGCAACAAATCTTCAAAAGTTCAATATACAACTATCTATCATGGTCCTTTTCCTTCTTATAAAGATTGGCACCTCCCTTCTTTAAAAAATAAGTTTATAATTAAAAACAAATTGTAAATGTAGATGGGTCAGATGAACAAACAAAAACGGTGGTCCATGATCAAAAGCAGTTAACAATAGCAACTGTTTAAGTCATAATTGTCAGCTATTTTTAAGTATTTGAAATATACAATAACGTGTTTTTGAATTTATACTTCAATCCTTAAGGAAAACTACTATCGATTTTAAGGAAGTATTAATCATATTTGAAAAGAGGGGCATAAGATACCAGAGGGTCATTAAAACTTATAGATAAAAAAAACCGACAACACCATACCGTAAACAAAAGACAAACATATAAACAATAGTACACAAGACACAACATAGAAAACTTAAGACTAAGCAACACGAACCACATCAAAATTCCGGGTAATATCCGGTGCTCCGGAAGGGAATGCAGATTCTGCTTAAAACGTAATACTGTTGTGTTCAAATGCACACATCAAGTCTCATAATAATGTGTTATAGAGTAAAACGTAAATTATAATGCAATTTTTATGTGACAATTTTTTTCATTGGCTAAAATCCACAGTTGACCAGGCGTAACTAAGGAAGGACCCGCCATTTTGAATTGATTGGATCAACAAATGTTCGATTACTACAATATTATCGAAAATAAAACAACAACTACCTCGAATTCGCCGTTTTAATGTGGTTTAACGGAATTATACATTATTTCAAGCTCTAAGATATTATTTCTTTTTGTAATGCAGTACAATCGGAATAACAGTACTGTAGCGGAAGAGTTACCACCGGGAAATCGACAATTGGTGGTGGCAACTCTTCAACTACAGTACTGTTATTCCTTAAGTATAAGCCTTACGAATCTTAATGTTAGTGTTCCAAAATATTCACACAAATGCAAAACAATGCAGTTTCAAGTAAATTTTCAAATTAACACACTAAACAGTCACAAAATATACATGATCAAAACAAACTAGAACATGTTAAACATTCCTTATCATACTTGTGGTATATAAATCATGCCAGGCACCACCACACAATGAGAGGTAACAGTACATGTATAATCTTTTCAATACAAGGAAAATCATAATGTGTATATGCTGTGTTATACGAGTTATTCTATCTTACGATTACCAAATATGTTTTAGCAATAAGGTTTATATTTCAATATGAGTGTTATCAAATTTAATCACTCCATCTGCATACTGTAATAACAATACTGTAACAGTCCTGTGAAGCTGTTTGAAAAAGTCATAAGTGCTACCGAAGCAAAAAGAAGTATACTGCAAACGTAGTTCATGTGTGCCTTCTGTAATAAAAAATAATAAACACCTACGATTTCGTATTGTCTACATATTTGGCTCATTGTGTGTTATGGTATCTTGATTCAAAGCGAGGTAGGTCCGTTGCCAAACCCGATAGGATCGGAAAAACCGAACAAAACATTACACCGTTACCATTCTTCACAGTGTTGGAACTCATAATCCGAAAATAAACGCCATGGCAAAACAAAACAAATAATCAAAAAGCTGACAAACCGAGCATACCAAAATCAGGGATCTCTGGTGAAGCATAGCGGAAAGGAAAATCAAATACTGCTCTTCATGTGGCACCCGTCGTATTGGTCATGTAAATAAGATAAATCCATGGCCACATCGCAACACAGTTATTATTCTTTTATGATGGTTTTTACAATCTTGACCAAACATTCATATATATATAGGAAGCTGTTCACAATAAAACAAAATATCAAGTATTTTGTCAGCTATCTCAAAATTAAAAAAATCATTCATAAAATAAAATAAAATTTAAAATAGAGTAATTATTTTGTATATACGCCAGACGCGCGTTTTGTCTACAAAAAGACTCACCAGTGACGCTCGAATCCAAAAAAGTTAAAACGGCCAAACTACTGTAATTGAAACTTATTGAATCAATTGAAATAGACACTTAGGTGTTTGAAAAGTGTCCCAAAGTGACCTACTAATTAAGATTGTATGAATATTGAGATATAATTAAACTCATCATAGATACCAGGACTAAATTTTGTATATACGCCAGACGCACGTTTTGTCTACAAAAAGACTCACCAGTGACGCTCGAATCCAAAAAAGTTAAAAAGGCCAAATAAAGTACAAAGAGCATTGATGACCATAAGCGAGTCCACGACTGTCAATCGGTTCATCGAGAGAAATGATCGTGAAAAAATACTTCATGCTGGCCAAGCATTGTGATACGATCTTGAAAGATCTGGTAACGGATCGTGAATGAAATTTATTGAAGTTTTATTTTAAATCTGTGAGAATATGTTTTATTTTCAAAACCAAGAACAAATCCGGAAAAAACCTTTCGCAATAACACTGTGCATTTATTTGAATCAAATATGCAGTTCTTTAAAAGAAAACACAAAAGGCGCAACACAAGTCTATTAAATTTATCAAAAAAAGAACACGTTTATTACCTACAGTATAATGACTGCATTCTAATATATAATTGCTAATTTGAAACTGAATCTTTTGCGCGACCGATAAAACAATAAAAGTAAAGTTTTTTTTCCCTTAAAACCGTTCACTTTATTTTTAAAAACACTGAATTTTGCTTATTGTTCATTAAAATTGATCGTGAAAGACAATGCGTCACCAGAAAGACGCAGAAAAATTGTGTGTGTTTAAATACTTGTAACACTGAATGACATTTGCCCTTTTACCATACATTGATAGACCTGAACAACAACTGTCAAGACCTTTATGTTTTTTGTATCTATAATAGTTGAACATGTATGTCTGTAATCTTTAGCCTTGCAAACTTACCAAAGTCATGGAAAGATGTTCGCATATTCATTGAAGGTGTATCCGATCAACGAGAAATTCAGAAAAAAAATCTGGTAAATCAGACTTATTATAAAGAATATAGTGTACGTTTCTGAGGGCGCATTAGATTTGAGCGCATTATGGGATATGTTTCTGTTTGCGCGTCGCCTTTGCTTATATTTCAGAGTAAATATCACTGTGTTCCATTATAAGAAAAAAATTACAATGTAATGAATAACTGTATTCAGTTTGTAAAATTACACCAGGACAAACGCATAAACAAATCGGCCAGGGGAAGGGGTCATTTGTTGACGATTGAATTAATCCCTGTAAAGACAAAACAATAAGGTCAGGGGATATTTCAAAAAGATGCATAGTAAAAAAACTGCAAAGGTATTAATTTTTCTTGAGTATTTGGGCATCCGGCAAAATGCAAGCCTACTACGTATATTTTTTAGCATGTTTTAACTTGTGAAATTAGTACTTTTAATTTAAAATAAGATTTACTATTTTCGGCGTTTTTATCTGTATGTTGTTCCAGGACTCAGTGCGTGTGCGTAATACAACGGACCTCTCCTCTTCCAAAAAAATAGTGAATTAACATACAAGTATTGTCTATTTACAAGAGTTTACTAAACATATGTTGTAAAGGTTAAAAAGAAGTCATTTGTCGTTTATGTTAACAAATTGCGTATCGACAGGAAGTATTACGTGTTTGTTTTTCGTAATCTTAAAATTTTGTGAAATGTAAATAGAACAAATAGCTCAAATTGTAATTGTTATCTTTACCTTGTTTCTTTTAAGTGTATTATTTTTTTGTACAATTGTTTTATTGTTTACTTCATCAATAAGAAACTTGAGTTACATGGGTAATGTCATATGTTAATATTTGTTTTGTATTGTTTTGTATGACTCGTTATATTTGTGTTAAAATACAACTTTAAACTTTTGAAAAACCATTATCATTTTTATAATCTAACAGTGATACTTAGCAGTTTAATAGAAGATGTTTTCGAAATGATTTGCATTCAATTTTTATTGGTTATTTGGATTGTTTGTGTTAGTTCTTATGTGTTACCGAAACCTTGTGATATTGCATTTACTAAAAAGGAAGTAAGATGTTATTGCAGCTCAAATAATTTAACAAATGTACCAACAGATTGTCCATCAAACACAACAGATTTATATTTGTCTAACAATAATCTGGAAAGTATATATAAGAAAGCTTTCATTAATTATACACAGCTAAGATATCTGGATATAAGTGATTGTAACTTGAATTCAATCGACAAATCAGCGTTTGAAAATGTACCACATTTAAAAGAACTGAGTTTATTCGATAATCCAATGAAAACGTTTCAATGGAATATATTCGCATCACTTGTTGAACTACAAGTACTTCAGATATCACATGACTTGCTGTCAACGTATCCAAGAGAATCGTGGTCGGATGTTTTACATTTAACAAAGGTGTTTACTTATGGTGGACCGTCAAATGGATCATTTGCAGAGATATTTTATGTGATGAAAAGTCTGAAGTATTTACATAGTGATATACAAATTCATGTTCTGCGTAACTGTATGTTTCATGCCTTTGATAAAACCCCATTAAAATATCTAGAGATAAAAGGTAAATTAATGACGATAGAAAAAGATACTTTTTCACCATTACGATTTTTGTCTAGTCTTGTTGTTCCAAATGCACGTTTCCTTAAACTGTCAAATACTTTGCAAGCGTTGCACGTGTTTGAAAATCGACAAATGGACGACATAATTTAAACAATAATTTTAGAGTGCATGGTGAATTCATTATACCAACTGATTTATTTACATATATCGGTAACATTTGTGTAAAGAAGTTATCTTTGACCTTCAATGGCATAAGAATGATCAATGCCGACGCTGTTCAGAAGATGAAATACAAACATTGTTTGGAGAGTTTAAACTTAAGTAACAATGACTTTGATTTTCACCAGCTTTTAACAATATGGTTTTTCAATTTTTTTACACATCTGAGGAGGTTAGACATGTCGGATAACAACAATCAATTTAGTCAAAATAAAGTTAAGATAGATGGAATAAAACATACACGTGATAATACTGATCTATTTGATAACAAATCCTTTAACATTGTTCCCTCACATTATCCTCAAGAAATTGTATTATGGTTTCCGTTGACACTTGAAATCCTGAATATATCTTGTATCAAAATAGTAGGAAACCCAATCAACAGCCTTACATTGAAGGGAATCAAAGACCTGCAAATAATTGATTTAGCATACTCTTCATTGTTTGACTGCAATTACACAGTTAATGGACTTCAGAACGTGAAAATACTTAATGTTTCACATTTCAAATGCGTACATTTAAATCACAACCTTCTTCAATCTGCCGTCAATTTGGAACAGTTGATAATGGAAAGCTCTTTACTAACTATCGGCCTTAAATATGATCACCACAGTAAATTTCTCCTTGGACTCAAATGTTTGCAGTATATAGACTTTTCAAGAAATGCATTTACAAACCGATTCAGAATTTCAACATTTAAAAGTCAATTAAACAGTTTACAATCTTTGATACTTGAAGGAAATTTATTCACAAGCATGCCATTATGTCTGGAGGACTTTACAAGACTAAGTTTTCTTAATATCAGAAACAACAAGATAGCCTACTTGACAACTCAAGAAATTGACGCCATTAAAGTGCTATTTAGAAGATCAAATAAAACAATGACAGTCTTATTAGAGGGCAACCCTCTTGTGTGTACTTGTGCTTCATTAGATTTTGTAGAATGGTTATTTACTACTAAAGTGAAACTTGCCAGCAATGGTAGTTATTCGTGTGTCGAAAACGATGGCAATATTACAACAACAAATATCGTCTACAATCACTTGCGAATTATGAGAATAAAATGTGTCACTACAGTATGGTTAATTTTTTCTGCAACTTTGTTCGGTGTGCTTCTTTTATTCATTCTAGTTGGATATCGTTACAAATTGCACCTACAATACTTTTGTTTATTTATTGGAATGGCCAATCCACTTTTTTCGGAAGTCAAAAGAAGAAGCACTTGAATATGATGCATATGTAGCTTATTGCGAGGGCGACTACACATGGGTATATGGACCTTTGCGCATATTTCTCGAAGAGAGACGAAATTATAAACTTCTGTTGTTAGATAGAGGGGATGTCCTTGCTGGAGAACATAGACTTTTTGCCTTAAACAATTCAATTCCAAAATGCAAAAAGATAATCTTAGTGATTTCAAAAGAGTTTGTGAACAATGATTGGGCATACTATGAAGCGACTGTTGGAATTGAACATTTCCTGGGATTACAAGCAAGAATAATTGTTATAAACCTGGAAAATATAACAAAAACAGAAATACCGCAATGTGTTCTTCAAATGATGTCATTGGACGCCAACGACCACATTCGTAAAACAGACATATTAAATGAAAATAACATTTTCTGGAAATGTTTGGATCACGCCATGAAACGATAATGAAGGACAGTGTCGTTATAGCTTTTTTTCAATTGATACTATTCAACAATTTCATTTTTTTGCATTGCACAGATTTCTGTTTTTATCATTGAAAAAGCTCTAAAGGATCTCCCTTTGGTGCAAAAATGTATTTTTTTTTTGCATTAAAATTCAAATATCTTTTTTAACTCATCGGTGACCTATATTCTTTTATTTTTTTTTATCAAATAAGCTGTACATGCTGTACTTAAACTAATCAAATGTAAAATTTTAACGATTTCTGTAATTGAGTTCTTTTTTTATTTCGATAATATCTCTATTTTTCCTTTTAGCTCAATAGAAAAAGAATACCTGCACAAAAATTCAAGCTATTTCGAAGGCAGATCA